>NW_027411644.1:139552807-140156420 GCF_047663935.1 Musca autumnalis
CATTAATTTTTAACAGCACCATCCACATCAATTTCAAACTCCTCAACCGCAGCAACAACAACAATTTCTTATTTCCTCAAGGTCAATAATCGCCTTACAAATCTGAATCACCTCTATGTTACACAAGTATTTTTGCAGAAACGACAACACACTTCGCTCCCAAACCACAACTAATTGCCTGCGATTAATATTGTTTGAACCGAGCCATCATCTTCAACAACAAACACATATACAAACATTCACCATCATTCCACAATTGGCTGGGGCAATTCTACATATATAGGTAGATCTTGTTAATTTTTTATGGATTTTTATTAATAAAAAGCTCTTAAACATAACAAATGTTGTTTCTCTTTTTTAAATCTATCATAGGTACGTATTGTAGTTGGTGGTGTTGTTTAAAACCCGTTATCATCAACAGTACATCTTAATACATCTTAACCGCTTTGTATGAACTGTTCCTTGACGTCATCCAAAGCTCGAGTTTCTTCACCGAAATCCTTGACAAGGGAAGAGTCGGCCCAATGTTTAAGTGGCTTCTTTTCCTTGCCGAGTTTGCTCAAACAGAACATTCAACTTGAGGGAATCGACATCTCTTCGTTAGTGGCAGGAACAACATCGAGCTTCTTGCAGTTGATTTCGTCAAAAACTCAGCCAGAATACATAAACCAGTGCGATAAAGTTTATCCAAATCTTTACAGGCTGCCTGGGTGAATACTATGACCATCGTTGGATGGATTTCTTCAAGATTTTTTTTGTCAAGTTTGATTAATATCCATAGCACCACTACCAGCGGGATCATATAAATCAATATCAACCAATTTTAATGTAATATTGCTTGCACTTTTTGACCACCGGAAAGGAAACTTATTTTTAAGCAATTTTTTGTTTCAATTTGAAAAAATTAAATAGGAAATTTATTTTAACTTGACATTTGTACTACATACATGTAAACACATACATGCACATATAATCAATTTGCGTCAAATTCAGTTTGACAATGAATGTACTTGAAATTCAAAATTTAAAAAAATTTAAATCAGCTGTGGGCATGAAACTACCTTCTTATTATACCATGGCAATTAACATGAATCCAAAAATTGCACGATCTACACAATATGCATTTGGTTCCACTTGTTGCTTGCTTACAAACTTCACAAGGATGAAAAAGCAATTTGCCGAATATGAATTCAGTAACGTCAAAGCCTAGTTTAAATTGCAAATGACGGCGCTTAAAAGATGGTAGACAATATGTCGGCTTCAGGGATCAACTATTGCTGCAACTGTGTTGTTGTTCTTTTTTCTTTCTTGCTATATTTTCCCTTCTTGTATTTAACAGCAACAACAATGAGAATAAACGAGAAAGAGTTTTTTAATAATTTTAACTTATATCTCGTAGATAATTGAAAAACTACATATATCTGATGACAAGCACAATATTAATAGGGTTTTGAGTACTGCATGGTTTGATATTAAACAGTTTTTATTGATTTTATTACTTACAACCGAGAAGGTGTTTAAGCACGTTTACATCCACATAGCGTTGCCAGATTTTTTTTTATTTTGCCAGTGTCGCCGTCAGCTTCCACCGAATAACGCAGAAAGGACAAAAGTATTGGTGGAACGAGGAGCAGAAAGAGGCGTTTAGAAAATTAAAAAATCTGCTGTGCACAGCCGCGCTTTTGGCCTACCCTATTGCCGGCGGAAAATTTATTCAGGATACGGACGCTAGCGCTTATGGTATTGGCGGTGTACTATCGCAGCAAATATACTACAGCCGAACGTTATCAAAGCCTGCGAAAAATTACTGCGTGACGAGAAGAGAGCTGCTGGCAGTTGTAGAGAGCATCAACAATTATCATAAGTACCTATATGGCTCATCTCTCCGATGGTTACTCCAGTTCAAGAATCCGGAAGCTCAATTAGAGAGGCTTCACGATAGAGGGGCTTCAAAGTTACGACTTCAGAATTGAGCACGGGAAGGGTGGAAAACATGGTAATGCTGATGCCCTGACTCGTCGACCATGCAATTTAGAATGCAGGCATTGCTCAGAGGCTGAGGGCAAGGAGAGTATCGTCGACATTCGGCTGCCGACCAAGATTGGGCAACGGTACAACGAAAAGATTCTGTTCTGAGTAAGATAATTTCGGCAAAGGAGGAAGACCAACGACGTAGTCAGAAAGATCAAGCCTCCGTCAGTCTCTGACTGATTGCTTTATTGTTCGGTTGTGTTAGATGGATCCTCCTGCTAATAAACTTTGCGCGAAATGTTTTAATTCGCTAAATTCCGAATTTATATCTCGTCATTTATACAGAGCTAAATATCACTTAATTTGTGCTAAATTGGATGAAAAATATGGTGAAATGTTTATACAAAATCCCAACATTGTCTTCAATTGTAATGATTGCCTGAAAATAACTTCAAATTTAATTTCTCATGTTTCTGCTTTGTCGAATGAAGTGAGAGAATTGCGAGAACAAATAAAACCGGAGTGGCAGCTCAGTTGCTTGAAATTAAGAATATGATGGAATCTAATGTGAAAGAGAGTAAAAACAGAGAACAAAATCTTGGTTGTCAACAAAGCAGCAGTCATATTGCAGACATACAAAAAGCTGTTGCTGTTGCTAACACAACAACTAAATCTCAAACCAAAGCAGTAAATAAAAATAAAAAAGTGATATTTCCTCCTGCTTATTCATCTTCGTCGCTATCATCATTACATACTGCTGTGAATCCAAGTGAAGTAAATAGTAACATGTATGAAGCCAACATGTCGGATCTTAGACATGTTGATAATAATGTGGTCAATGTAGATTCACAACGAACGGATAACACGTCTGATTGGGTGATGGCTCAAGGGCGTAGGCCTAGAAGGCGCAATGTTGTTTTCGGTGCCAACTTAGATCAAAACGAATTAGAAGTTGTTGCTTCAAAAAAAAAAAAAAAAATGGTTTCATTTGTCGTCATTCAAGCCAAATGTAACTACGGAGCAAATCGTTAATTATGTTGCAAATAAAACAAATATTGCATCAGAACATATGCAATGTTTTAAGCTTGTAAAAAAAGATGCAGACACTACAAGTCTTAAAAGAATTAATTTTAAATTTTGAATTATATCAAGTTCCTATGCCAAAGTATTGGATCCAAATATTTGCCAGGGGATGTCAAGGTGCGTCCTGTTATAAATTTTCGGAAGAATCCGGCAACAAGTCAACAAATTTAGCTAGTTCTTCCCATGATGTAAAAATATTTTAGCAAAATGCTTCGGGTTTGCGCACAAAGTCTAAGGATGTGTTTGAATTCTCGTCTCAATGCGATTTCGACGTTATTGTTTTTGTAGAAACATGGCTTAATGCGGATTGTTTAATCACAACCTATACAATGTTTACCGGAAAGATCGCAATGCTGACGTTACTGGCTGCTCCAGAGGTGGTGGTGTCTTAGTAGCTGTAAACAAAGAGTATAAATCATCGCAAATTCCAATTAATGACGATAATGGTCTTCTTGATCAACTGGTTATATTTATTTTTTGTTTAAAAATTAAGCTATATGTATGTGTATCTTATATACCGCCTGATAGTTCAGGTAGTTTATACGACAAACATGTTTCTAATATTACAACATTAAATGGGGCTGCTTTAAAAGATGCAATGTATTGTGTTTTGGGTGATTTCAATTTACCTAATATTTCTTGGATTCAATTTGATCGGGATGATTTTTTATCGCCTATAAATGTTACAAGTGATTATGAAATAAATTTTGTTGACACATTGCTTGCTATGAGCTTAACTCAGATTAATTGTATAAGCAATTGACTGAATCGATTTCTGGATCTGGTATTTGTATCTGACAATTGTTTATTTAATTTATATGAATCAGTAACATCAGTATCCCCATCTAATGTTCAGTGGAAATCAAAACGTTTGAGTTTCTACTTACTTACTTAGTTGGCCCATTACAGAACATTTGTTCCATAGACCGAACTAAGAAAAGATCTCCATTCCTCTCTGTTTTTCGTTGACTTTTTGGAATACCGCGCCTTGTCATTTCTTCATCCACTTGTATGCTCCATCGAAGCTTAGGCCTGCCGATTCTGCGTGCACCGCCATATGGCATGTATTCATACGCCTTTTTAGCGGGTTCATCATCGCTCATTCTCATGATATGGCCTAGCCAACGCAATCGTTGCATCTCGATACGTTTAACTATATTCATGTCTTTGTATAGCTTATATAGCTCGTGGTTCATACGACGTCGATATTCACCGTCAACGCAAATCGGCCCGTAGATCTTTCGAAGAATTTTCCTCTCAAACACACCAAGCACTGCCTTATCTGCTTGCTTCGGAACCATACATTAGCACGGGTAGTATCAGCGTTTTGTATAGTGTTATTTTTGTTTGACGAGATGTGGCTTTGTTTTTAAATTGCTTACTTAGACCATAGTCAATACAATTCTTCTTCTTATTTCACAACTGATGTTGTTTGTTGTGTTTATGGCAGTGCCGAGGTAGATGAAGTCTTTAACTACCTCAAAATTGTAGTTACCAACTTCCACAGGTGGTCCGAGCTCTATGGACGCTTTGCGCGTCGACACCATCAATTTGGTCTTTTCGCCGTTTACCGCCAGACCCACTTTCGCAGATTCTGCTTCAACCTTCCTAAAGGTATCAGTTACTTCCTTTACTGATCGTCCCATGATGTCTATGTCATCAGCATAGGCAAGTAACATGTGGCTATTGGTGTAAATTGTGCCATTTCTTTTGACATTTGCATCTCGTATTACCTTTTCCAGCAAAATGTTGAATAGGTCACACGAAGGGCTGTCTCCTTGTCTGAAACCTCTTTTGGTACAAAATTCTTCGGAGAGGTTTGAGTTTCTACGTTATTCCATAAATAATGATGCATCATTTTTTAATTCTGAAATGTGTAATTTCGAATCGGTTAATTCTATATTGTGTACCGTCAATTGGGAAACACTGTTTGCTGGATGTTCCACGGAACAATCCTATAATTTATTTTTCGAAAAATTGTTGTCTGTTCTCAATGAACATGTGCCTCGTAAGGAATATAAATCATACAAACAGCAATGGCATAATACAAGTCTTAAAAAAAAAACAAACCTTCATAATAAATTTCAGAAGAAATTTGTAAAATCAAATTCCCCATTTGATAGGGAAATGCTTAATCACTATCAACGTGTATATAACTTCTTAAACAAGTATTTGTACAACAAAATCGAAAACTGTTGCTGTGCTATGCTGCGAACATAAAAGTAGCACAGCACATTGTTTATGCTGTGCTTCTGAAAACTTCACAGCACATAGCATAGCATAGTCATCCAAAATAAAAACGAAAACTGTTGCTGTGCTACGCTGCGAACATAAAAGTAGCGTAGCACATGGTCTATGCTGTGCTTCTGAAATCTGCGAAGCACATAGCATAGTCAACAAAAACAAAAACGACATTTTAACAGCATAGTAAACAGCCGCAGTCAAGAAAACAAAAACGAGAACTATTGCTGTACTCTGCTATGAACAAAATCAACAGCATAGCATCAAACATAACCCAGAAAAATGTTTGATGGCAAAGAAGTATGTATTTGAAATATAACAGAATTTGCTATTGAGCTGTGAAACCATGACTAATTGCACATTTCGATATTTTTAACACACTACTATTACTATTAGAACCTGCAACAGTCTACTATTTTTGAAATGTTGACACTTTTCCTTTATAAAGCGAATTTCGTGTTTCTAAATGCATGTTATTGCCACTTGTACCTTTTTATACCCTACACCACCATGTGGTAAGGGGTATTATGTCTTTGTGCATTAGTTTGTAACATGCAAAAGGAAACGAGATAGACCCATAGTTCCTTTTAGGGATATACATATTAATCACTTTCTGAGTCGATTTACGTCTGTCTGTCCGTCTGTCCATGTATTTTTGTAAATAAAGTACAGGTCGCATTTATTATCCGATTCGCATGAAACTTGGGGAAGATAGTTTTTTTGGCCAAAGGACGAACGCTATTTATTTTGGTAAAAATCGGTTCAGATTTGGATAAAGCCCCCATATATATCTTCGCCCGATTTAAGGCATTTGGTGCACGAAAGACGCTATATATGTCCGATTTCAATGAAATTTGGAATGTGAGATGGAATTTAGTATGGAATAAGTGTGCCAAATTATATAGAAATCGGTTCATATTTGAATATAGCCTCCATATTTATTTTCGCCCGATTTAAGGAATTTGGTACACGAAAGATGCTATATATATCCGATTTCAATTAAATTTGGAATGTGCGCCGGTGTTTAGTCTAGAAATAAGTGTGCCAAATTATATAGAAATCGGTTCAAATTTGGCTATAGCTCCTATATATATTCTCGGCCGATTTAAGGAATTTGGTGCACGAAACACGCTATATACAGTATCGGACAAAACATTTGCAACTGACACATACAATTTAGTTTTAGCGCTATAATATTTGTAAAAACCAACCTTTTGTTCAGTTTTTCAGCATTGAAATGTTCTTCATACTCCGAAGAAAACACCCACAATTCGTTTTTGCACCTTATAACTGTGGTCCACTTTTAATAGCTTACTTTAAAGAAATATCCCATATTTTAGAAAGACAAAACAATTGCAACTCACTCCGTCCCTATATAAATAAGGTGTTTTTATATAATCGTAATATTTTTCTACCGTTAATTCCGATATAAAACTAAAATTTTTTACTTCTGTCGTTTTAAGGAACCTCCATATATGGACCCGGTATGGGGCCGTTATTTACAGCAGGCCCTCGTTTTATGGACTGCAGCAGACTGAATCACTCAAAAACGTGAAAAAATGCATTCAATTTATTTTGTATGGGCTTCATATTCAACTATAAGCTATATTGAAGGATGATCCTAGATTATATTCACCTGTTATATAATTTCCTAGGCCTTTTCTCGGAGTATGAAGAACATTTCAATGCTGAAAAACTGAACAAAAGGTTGGTTTTTACAAATATTATAGCGCTAAAACTAAATTGTATGTGTCAGTTGCAAATGTTTTGTCCGATACTGTATATAGCGTGTTTCGTGCACCAAATTCCTTAAATCGGCCGAGAATATATATAGGAGCTATAGCCAAATTTGAACCGATTTCTATATAATTTGGCACACTTATTTCTAGACTGAACACCGGCGCACATTCCAAATTTAATTGAAATCTGATATATATAGCATCTTTCGTGTACCAAATTCCTTAAATCGGGCGAAAATAAATATGGAGGCTATATTCAAATATGAACCGATTTCTATATAATTTGGCACACTTATTCTATACTAAATTCCATCTCACATTCCAAATTTCATTGAAATCGGACATATATAGCGTCTTTCGTGCACCAAATGCCTTAAATCGGGCGAAGATATATATGGGGGCTTTATCCAAATCTGAACCGATTTTTACCAAAATAAATAGCGTTCGTCCTTTGGCCAAAAAAACTATCTTCCCCAAGTTTCATGCGAATCGGATAATAAATGCGTCCTGTACTTTATTTACAAAAATACATGGACAGACGGACAGACAGACGTAAATCGACTCAGAAAGTGATTAATATGTATATCCCTAAAAGGAACTATGGGTCTATCTCGTTTCCTTTTGCATGTTACAAACTAATGCACAAAGACATAATACCCCTTACCACATGGTGGTGCAGGGTATAAAAAGGTACAAGTGGCAATAACATGCATTTAGAAACACGAAATTCGCTTTATAAAGGAAAAGTGTCAACATTTCAAAAATAGTAGACTGTTGCAGGTTCTAATAGTAATAGTAGTGTGTTAAAAATATCGAAATGTGCAATTAGTCATGGTTTCACAGCTCAATAGCAAATTCTGTTATATTTCAAATACATACTTCTTTGCCATCAAACATTTTTCTGGGTTATGTTTGATGCTATGCTGTTGATTTTGTTCATAGCAGAGTACAGCAATAGTTCTCGTTTTTGTTTTCTTGACTGCGGCTGTTTACTATGCTGTTAAAATGTCGTTTTTGTTTTTGTTGACTATGCTATGTGCTTCGCAGATTTCAGAAGCACAGCATAGACCATGTGCTATGCTACTTTTATGTTCGCAGCGTAGCACAGCAACAGTTTTCGTTTTTATTTTGGATGACTATGCTATGCTATGTGCTGTGAAGTTTTCAGAAGCACAGCATAAACAATGTGCTGTGCTTCTTTTATGTTCGCAGCATAGCACAGCAACAGTTTTCGATTTTGTTGTACAAATACTTGTTTAAGAAGTTATATACACGTTGATAGTGATTAAGCATTTCCCTATCAAATGGGGAATTTGATTTTACAAATTTCTTCTGAAATTTATTATGAAGGTTTGTTTTTTTTAAGACTTGTATTATGCCATTGCTGTTTGTATGATTTATATTCCTTACGAGGCACATGTTCATTGAGAACAGACAACAATTTTTCGAAAAATAAATTATAGGATTGTTCCGTGGAACATCCAGAAAACAGTGTTTCCCAATTGACGGTACACAATATAGAATTAACCGATTCGAAATTACACATTTCAGAATTAAAAAATGATGCATCATTATTTATGGAATAACGTAGAAACTCAAACCTCTCCGAAGAATTTTGTACCAAAAGAGGTTTCAGACAAGGAGACAGCCTTTCGTGTGACCTATTCAACATTTTGCTGGAAAAGGTAATACGAGATGCAAATGTCAAAAGAAATGGCACAATTTACACCAATAGCCACATGTTACTTGCCTATGCTGATGACATAGACATCATGGGACGATCAGTAAAGGAAGTAACTGATACCTTTAGGAAGGTTGAAGCAGAATCTGCGAAAGTGGGTCTGGCGGTAAACGGCGAAAAGACCAAATTGATGGTGTCGACGCGCAAAGCGTCCATAGAGCTCGGACCACCTGTGGAAGTTGGTAACTACAATTTTGAGGTAGTTAAAGACTTCATCTACCTCGGCACTGCCATAAACACAACAAACAACATCAGTTGTGAAATAAGAAGAAGAATTGTATTGACTATGGTCTAAGTAAGCAATTTAAAAACAAAGCCACATCTCGTCAAACAAAAATAACACTATACAAAACGCTGATACTACCCGTGCTAATGTATGGTTCCGAAGCAAGCAGATAAGGCAGTGCTTGGTGTGTTTGAGAGGAAAATTCTTCGAAAGATCTACGGGCCGATTTGCGTTGACGGTGAATATCGACGTCGTATGAACCACGAGCTATATAAGCTATACAAAGACATGAATATAGTTAAACGTATCGAGATGCAACGATTGCGTTGGCTAGGCCATATCATGAGAATGAGCGATGATGAACCCGCTAAAAAGGCGTATGAATACATGCCACATGGCGGTGCACGCAGAATCGGCAGGCCTAAGCTTCGATGGAGCATACAAGTGGATGAAGAAATGACAAGGCGCGGTATTCCAAAAAGTCAACGAAAAACAGAGAGGAATGGAGATCTTTTCTTAGTTCGGTCTATGGAACAAATGTTCTGTAATGGGCCAACTAAGTAAGTAAGTAGAAACTCAAACGTTTTGATTTCCACTGAACATTAGATGGGGATACTGATGTTACTGATTCATATAAATTAAATAAACAATTGTCAGATACAAATACCAGATCCAGAAATCGATTCAGTCAATTGCTTATACAATTAATCTGAGTTAAGCTCATAGCAAGCAATGTGTCAACAAAATTTATTTCATAATCACTTGTAACATTTATAGGCGATAAAAAATCATCCCGATCAAATTGAATCCAAGAAATATTAGGTAAATTGAAATCACCCAAAACACAATACATTGCATCTTTTAAAGCAGCCCCATTTAATGTTGTAATATTAGAAACATGTTTGTCGTATAAACTACCTGAACTATCAGGCGGTATATAAGATACACATACATATAGCTTAATTTTTAAACAAAAAATAAATATAACCAGTTGATCAAGAAGACCATTATCGTCATTAATTGGAATTTGCGATGATTTATACTCTTTGTTTACAGCTACTAAGACACCACCACCTCTGGAGCAGCCAGTAACGTCAGCATTGCGATCTTTCCGGTAAACATTGTATAGGTTGTGATTAAACAATCCGCATTAAGCCATGTTTCTACAAAAACAATAACGTCGAAATCGCATTGAGACGAGAATTCAAACACATCCTTAGACTTTGTGCGCAAACCCGAAGCATTTTGCTAAAATATTTTTACATCATGGGAAGAACTAGCTAAATTTGTTGACTTGTTGCCGGATTCTTCCGAAAATTTATAACAGGACGCACCTTGACATCCCCTGGCAAATATTTGGATCCAATACTTTGGCATAGGAACTTGATATAATTCAAAATTTAAAATTAATTCTTTTAAGACTTGTAGTGTCTGCATCTTTTTTTACAAGCTTAAAACATTGCATATGTTCTGATGCAATATTTGTTTTATTTGCAACATAATTAACGATTTGCTCCGTAGTTACATTTGGCTTGAATGACGACAAATGAAACCATTTTTTTTTTTTTTTTTTGAAGCAACAACTTCTAATTCGTTTTGATCTAAGTTGGCACCGAAAACAACATTGCGCCTTCTAGGCCTACGCCCTTGAGCCATCACCCAATCAGACGTGTTATCCGTTCGTTGTGAATCTACATTGACCACATTATTATCAACATGTCTAAGATCCGACATGTTGGCTTCATACATGTTATTATTTACTTCACTTGGATTCACAGCAGTATGTAATGATGATAGCGACGAAGATGAATAAGCAGGAGGAAATATCACTTTTTTATTTTTATTTACTGCTTTGGTTTGAGATTTAGTTGTTGTGTTAGCAATTTTAGAAAGACAAAACAATTGCAACTCACTCCGTCCCTATATAAATAAGGTGTTTTTATATAATCGTAATATTTTTCTACCGTTAATTCCGATATAAAACTAAAATTTTTTACTTCTGTCGTTTTAAGGAACCTCCATATATGGACCCGGTATGGGGCCGTTGTTTACAGCAGGCCCTCGTTTTATGGACTGCAGCAGACTGAATCACTCAAAAACGTGAAAAAATGCATTCAATTTATTTTGTATGGGCTTCATATTCAACTATAAGCTATATTGAAGGATTATAGATTATATTCACCTGTTATATAATTTCCTAGGCCTTTTCTCGGAGTATGAAGAATATTTTAATGCTGAAAACTGAAAAAAAGTTGGTTTTTACAAATATTATAGCGCTAAAACTAAATTGTATGTGTCAGTTGCAATTGTTTTGTCCGATACTGTATGTCCGATTTCAATTAAATTTGGAATGTGCGACGGTATTTAGTCTAGAAATAACTGTGGCAAATCATATCGAAATCGGTTCAGATTTGGATATAGCTCCCATATATATCTTCGACCGATATAGGTATTTCATGCACGAAATACGCTATATATGTCCAATTTTTATGAAATTTGGACTATGTGACGGAATTTGGTCTACAAATAAATGTGGAAAATTATATCAAAATCTGTTCTGATTTGGATTTAGCTCCCATATATATTTTAAATATTCACAGTGGTGTAGGGTATTATATAGTCGGCCCCGCCCGACTTTGATCCTTTCCTTACTGGTTTAATATATGTACTAGAGTGGTTTTAAAAATCGATGTCGGATATTTTATGCGGCACCCTCCTAAAACTTTTAGTTTTGTTAAAAATTAAGATTGTCAGAGCTTGAGCTCAATCGGAGTATGTTAACACGTGCCACTGGGGCCTCAAAGTTTCCATGGGCCCTTTATATAGCCAAAATTAAAATATGACCCGATTTTCAAAAATTTTTGTGGGATTTTTTTTTAGCAACTTGTAAACTGTTTTCATCGATTGGACAATAAATGTGATCTGTAAAGTGATTTTGTGAAAATTCGCCAATACAAATTAAATTTAATATTGGTCCCCATATTATAGGGCCAAAGGCGAATTTTCACAAAATCGCTCTATAGACCACATTTATTATCCAATCGATGAAAAAAGTACCATGTATATACCTTGTAAGCAATAAACAACATTGAACAACTCATAGGGCCATTATTATAAGTTCTCTTTTACTATTGGATGTATTTGAAAACACAAAATAAATGAATTTGAAGACATTAAAAATATAATTTTCTCATTATAAGTTAATGCCAAGAAAGTTATCCTTGAAATTGAATGATCCCTTTTAATATTATTTTAACCGGAACTCTAAAAAATCTGATCGAAATATCCAAACTATAACCAAAGAAGGCTTTATAATAATGGGGGTTAGTGAGTTTGCTGGGTTAACATTAATTATGCTATGCTATGTAGAAATGTTTACAGCATAGCAGATCACAGCAATCGTTTTTCGATTTCATGACTATGCTATGTGCTATGCTACTTTTATGTTCGTAGCACAGCAACAGTTTTCCTTTTTGTTTTTGAAAACAGCACATCTAGCAATAGCATTCGTTTTTGATTTTGATGACTATGCTATGCTATGTGCTGTGAAGATTTCAGAAGCACAGCATAGACCTTGTGCTATGCTACGTTTATGTTTGTAGCATAGCACAGCAACAATTTTCGATTTTGTTTTTGAAGACAGCATAGCAATAGCACCTGTTTTTATTTTTGATGCTGTGGCTATGTGCTATGCTGCGTCACTTTCACAGCACCAGCATAGACCTTGTGCTGTGCTGTGAAAAACTAGTAGCAAATTCAAACACTGTCTTATAGGCCCATTTCAAAATTGACTCCTGTCGCAAAAGTGTTTGAACATATTGTTTATAAGAAATTATTTTTCTTATCAAAATCAATTATTTCTCCCTATCAGCACGGTTTTTTTCGGGTAGGTCAACCATTACTAATCTCACAAAGTTCAGTGAATATTGTATTTATTTCAACGCTAGAAAATGGTAGCCAATTGGAAACAATATATACTGACTTCACTAAAGCTTTTGATAAGGTCTCACACGCGGTTTTGTTATTTAAGCTTAAACGCTTGGGTTTTCATTCTGTTTTTTTTTTTTGCCGTGGATTGAATCCTATTTGTCGAACAGAATATGCAGAGTTAATGTTGGTGGTTATGAATCGCATCCATACATTCAAACATCAGGAGTTCCTCAAGGTAGTGTTTTGGGCCCTCTGTTTTTTATTCTATTTATAAATGATATTTCAACGATCTTAAAGTATTTTCTAAGATAGACTCTTTACTCTTTTACTCTTGCAAGCAGATATGAACAATCTTTATGAATTGTGTCGGATAAACCAACTACCGCTAAATATATCAAAATGTTTCCATGTATCGTATTATAAAATAAATCATCCAATTCAATGTTCTTTTAAATTAGGGGAATATACAGTTAAAACAGCTATGTCATTTTTGCCACACATAGACTTAAATTATAAAAAGCTATTAAATCGTATTTTTTAACTAAATTTAATTGAATAACAGTTATATTTATTCTTACATTTAAGTCATAGTCTGTAAGGAATGTATGTTCTAAAGACTGAAATAAATAAATAGAAAGTCCTCTTTTGAAATCATACTGGGCTCAGTGGAATAGTCTACTTATAAAAGATTGTTGCCTATATCGTAGATGGGACAGCAAGGAAGGTAAACCCAACCGGAACCTGATTGTGGTCCCAGATTCTAAAGTTAAGGATATCCTGACAGAGTGTCAGGATGATACCAGTGGAGGACATCTGGGGATAACCAAGACTATCGAAAAGGTAAAACAGTGATATTACTGGGCCGGATGCCAAAAATCTATTGCGCAGTGGATATCCAATTGTGAGAGGTGCATGAAAGCCAAAGGTCCAACACGAAAGATTCGAGGCTACACCATTTGAAAGAATAGCAATGGATGTGGCTGGGCCGTTCCCAATAAGCGACTCTGGGAATCGTTACTCAAGAAGCCACGACAATTGTAAACGTTTTCAGCCAAAATTGGATATATTGCTATAGTGTTTCATCCGAGATACATTCCGACCAAGGTAAAAATTTCGAATCAGCGATATTCAAGGAAATGTGTGACTCATACGGAATTAAGAAGACTAGAACAATCAATCAACCAATCCGACGGCATGGTGGAAAGGTTTAACCGCACTCTGGAAGAACATTTACGGAAAGTAGTGAACAGCTGCCAAAAAACTGGGATGAACATATACCGAAATTCTTGCTGTCATATAGATCGGCCATTCATGATTCTACATCTCGTACCCCAGCTGAAGTTTAGTTTGGGAGTGAATTGAATT
Organism: Musca autumnalis; assembly: GCF_047663935.1. NCBI lineage: Eukaryota > Metazoa > Arthropoda > Insecta > Diptera > Muscidae > Musca > Musca autumnalis. Next base: position 139,567,104 of record NW_027411644.1, read on the forward strand.
TGATCTTCGGTGCCACACCAAAGGATCACGTGAATGAAGGCGAAAAAAGTCGTAACTCCTTCAGTGAAGTACACAATGCAGTACGTCATCGAGTTAAAATGGTCGTCAACCGAATGAAGGAAAGGTACGACCGAGCGGCGAATACCGAAGGATTCGAAGAAGGACAACTGGTGCTATTGTTCAACCCACAACGAAAAAAGGAATGTGCTCCAGCGAAACGACAGTACTAGCTCACAGATAAAAGTGGTGTCGGGACGTACAGACTTAAGCAGGAGACAATGTTACGAAAATAACTGATAGATTTAAGTTAATTTAGAAGAATTTCTGTTAATTTAAGAAATTGGATTGTAACGTAAATTGTCATTAAGTATTTGGTTTTAGAGTTGTGTAGTTCCGTAACGAACTAGTTTCAACAACTATTCGCATTCACATAGTTCCTTTAGTTCATATAGTTATTTTCATTTTCATTCCTTCAATTCCACACCCACTTTGATATTTCTCGTTCGTTATTGTTAAATAGACGAAAATCACCACGCTGAAATTTATTTATTTTTATGTCAATTAGTCCACCAAACTGCGAAAACAAAAAGAATGATGAAAGAGAAAGATTCATTGAAATACATCGGTCCCGGAACTATTTTGAACTATGTAGCTATATTAAGGAACTAGTGCCTTTGAGCAAAAGGAACTAGAAAGATCGATCCGCTCCGGGAACAAGATCGCCCAACTCTATTTAGTTTATTTAAATCAAATTTACAACAACAATTACTCTATACAATTCCAATCACTACTTTTCTATGTTTATTTTGCTATTATTATACGATTTCAGTTTTCTATTCCTCTCTTTCAGTTTCGCTACAAAAATTGTATGGAGTAGAGTTGTGCAATCTAGTTCATTTTAAAGATCTAGTTCAATAGCTCAGCTCTTTAAACTGAACTAGGTCAGTAATCTAGTTCATAGTTCACTGTCCAGTTCAATCATTCGGATCAAAATCGTTCACCGGCTCTTAATCGGTCGTTTGATGAAAACGCATACATACACCAAATACAAACAAACAAAAGACTAATATAATTTAACTACTCCATAACAAAAATATTACATTTGCATAGTTTTATTGCATTCTTAAAGAAAGATTATTTAATTTTAGAAAAACATCATTCATTTAGGTGGCTGGCAAAAAATCGTGTGTTGTGTGTGTGTGTAGAAATTGTGTGTTTCTTTTTTCCCTTTTTTCTATCCAAAAAGGAAGATTCAATAGGTAATGGATTCGACATATTGTAATATGTTATGTCTCGTATGTTTTTGTAGAAATCTTTATTTTCGGACAGCCATTCCATGTACCTTGATCCAAAACATAAACAAACTGATCACATTACGAAGGCATCCCTTAACATAGACGACGCCGTCACTTTATGTATTTGTGAACGACATGGTGAACTAGATTGTAAATCGTTCGTTGATCGTACGGTCACCGACTGATTATAGTTCAGTGAACTATTGAACTATAATGAACTATATCGACTGATCTAGTTCATACGCTCTTTTCAATGAATCGTTCAATTGAACTAGTTCGTTCATGAACTATACAACTCTAGTATGGAGTTTACCACAATTATGAAATTAATGCTTAGTCTCAATTTACACTGTTTACTTAAGTATTGCTGTTGTACTCTTTCTTTCTAATTATTTTGATTATTCAGTAATGCTTCAATTATGTAAACTCTCGTGCTCTCTCGTTTTTGTTTACCGCTGGCGCATTGATGCGTTGTTTACATTAATTCGCCTGTTTCTATGTGCGTTCATGTATTTGGCATTAGCATTTCGCCTGAACGTTTTAGAACCTCCCAGACTGAGGGGACTGGAATAGTCTACGCCCTGCAAGTAAATAGTATGGAGGTAGTGACTTGGGCGTGTCGTCCAGGGCGATGAAAACAGTCGCGGCGATAGTCGCGGAAGTCATCCTGAAGTGACCTCCGTTGTGAAGAAATGAACCACGCCGGCGTGCCGTCTTGAAAGTCACTTCAGGAACACTTCTTGGATATAATTTCGGCGAGACTTCTTGGAATTAAAAAAATATTTTTTTATTTTCTTTCTATTTATTTTTTGTTTTTTTCTTGTTATATTTTTATTTTATTTTTTTGTGCGCTCTTTAAGAGAATTTATTCTTTGAAATTTCCTCCTACATTAATTTTGTCATTTTAATAATTTGATGAGTTTTGTTGCCTGACTTGGAAAGCGAACCCGGACCTTCAGAGTACAAAGCGAGTATGCTTACCACTGCACGTCTCATATAATCATCAGATAAAAAAATGTTCCATATTTGTTCAAATTTCTTGAATTACACTGTGCAACATTTTCAAAGTAATTTGGTGCAAACAACTTATAATGCGGTTCTCATGAAAGTACATACCCAAGAGACCACAACCATATTTGGGTTTTGATAGATCGGGTTCGGATTTTATGGCCCTATCTAAACATGGTTAAATATTGACTTTTTAAAGTATGATGGGGCTATGTCTTTGAAACTAATACGAAGCTTCCCATGACATCCGCAGCAAACTTATAGACAAGAACAAGAAGAAAATATTTGAAAAAAAAATTAACACGAATATCATTTATTGCTTCAAATTGTTTAATATATCTAATCGCAGGGTATCTCCAAAACGGTTACATTTTTATTAATGTTATCTTTGGGAAAATATTCGCTGGACAATTTTCAACGACAATTTGATAAATAAACCGACATTGCATTGAAATTTCAAATAGGAGAATAAACAGCCTTTGTAAACGTTGTTTGAAATATGTTTTGTAGAAAGCATGAAATAAGTGTTTTAAAGTTTCAGAGTATTCTGAAGAATTGCTGAGCACATTATTTGGAATTTTCTGCGAAAGGTTACTTGCTTCATCTCTCAATAGTTTGGCTGTTACTGACCATATTTCCAGAAGTTATGTAAACTCTCCAATATTTTATCAATTTTGATGGGCTAGGTGCGGGTTTTCACAGTTCGTCTATTTGACCCTTAAGTTCTACTACTTTCTTCTTCTTCTTTTATTTGCCCATCCGTTGTTCGGATATAAGCGATCATACATTAAATCGTTTTACAATAATTATATTACATTTCAGAATATATAAATATTTTCTTATATATATTTTTGTTGTTTATATTGTCGGCAGTTCTCTATTTTTTGCCGCCCTAAACAAGTTCCTTTCGTCATCGTAGCCAGTCCAATCTTGAATATTTTTAAGCCAGGAGAGTTCTCTTCTTCTTCTACTGGGTCTTCCTTCAATTTTCCCTTTGAGAATTGTTTGGATAAGTCGGTATTTATCATTTCTCATTATGTGGCCGAAATATGATATTTTCCTATTTTTTATCGTTTTAATCAATTGTCGATCCACGTTCATTCTTCTTAAAACTTCATTGTTAGTTACTCGATCGGTCCAGGGTATTTTTAAGATTCTTCTATAGATCCATAGTTCAAATGCCTCTAGTTTTTTTCATCTTTGGCTTTAATTGTCCATGTCTCGGCTGCATATAGTAGTACAGACCATACGTAACATTTCACAAATCTAACTTTTGTTTGAAGCCCGATATCATGACTTGTTAGTAATTTATTGTATTTATAAAATGCTCCCCTGGCCATCTCTATTCGACATCGAATTTCATGTGATATGTCCCATTTGTCATTTATCAATCTACTACTTTAGGACTGCAAAAGTGGTGAAGACCGCAAAGCAAAATTCTTATTAGTTTCTGAGATCCGTATCAATGGAAAAATTGATCTTTTATCCCGTTACAGATGAGGATATAAAATCCACACCCGATCTTAAAACACAAAACCCAACTAGGTGTTTTGTATTCTCAATATGTATTTTAAGAAAATGCGCACTAGAAGTTGCTTGCATTTTCAGTGTTGCACAGTGTTATTAAATAAATGTAAACAATCGCCTTGGAAGTCACTCCGAAGTGTCAGCATACGCGGTAAAAGGTGATTATAATAATTGTTTGTGTAATTCACCAACGATCTTCCTTGGCGTGTCTCAGGACTGTAGTTTTAGGCGAGGGAGTGAGAAACTCACTTCCAAATACTGGCAAGGGGCATACGCAAGCTATAATACGAGTGTGTCGTCGATGGGCAGAATTAATTGAATTGTAACGCGATTTTACCGTAAGTGTATGTAAAGTAAAGTGAAAACCAACTGAACTGAAGTCTTGTGTGAATAACTGAAGTAGTCAATAAAGCATTGTAGAATCGTAATCTAAAACGAACCCTGTTTTATTTGGTACAAATCGTATCGGGGAATAAAACAACGTGTACAAGGGATTGAGTTCAAACTCTAATTCTGTAACAATGTATACAAATCTAAAGATATGGACTTGCTGTACGTGAAAATCACATGCTTATAAATTATTTTTATAATTACCTAATTTACACTTATTTTATCCCAAATATGGTGTGCGATGCTACATATACTGTTCTTCATTGACCTCTGAAAAAGGTATATACCCACGTAGATTTTCCTGGTGGATACCGAAATCGGATGCGGACAAAACGTGTTGCACTCTGCGCAAACTATCGATGTTTTATAGGTTGTTGAACACTAAGATGCAGCGGATGCTACTTCTTAGCATCCCAATTAAATTTCGAAAAATATATACAATTCAAAAGATATTGTTTCGCTGTACATGAAAATCACATGCGGACAAAATGATTTTTATAATTACGCGATGTACACATGTTTTATCCCCAATATAGTGCTTGATGCTACATCCGCGATTCTTGATTGATGTCGTTGAGGTAGAATCGATATAGATTTCGGTGGTGGACACTGGAATCGGATGCGGACAAAAAGTGTATGCACTAAGATGGTTTTAACTCAAAGGAAAAAATCTATGTCGGATTTTTTAGGCGGCACACAGTGCGAAATATGGGTAGTTTAGTAAAACTTTACTAATAACTTTTAATATAAATGGCGTAGGTTACCAAAATGTTGTACAAATGTTTCTTATATTGGTGGGTAGTATGTGGCTTAATATGGACCACATACATCCGCGGTTTCATATAGCACTCATGTAAATGAGCCGGCCGTTTTTACATTTCAGGTTCATATTTCAATCGATTTTGCTGCAAATTGGTACATTGAAGTTTCAGTGGATAGAAAACTTGTGTACAAAGTATTTTCAATATAGGTTCGCGATTTTCTGTATCTCCCATTGAATGGCCGATATGATATATTTTAAATGTTCCAGGCACAATTTCCAACCTGTTTGGCTGTATTTTGGCATTTTATGTTCCACATAGATAGAAAACCTCTTTGTGAAATATTAGCAACGTTTGAGGCATTTTGAAGGTGTTGTGTAATTATTGCCATCTGAGATCGGTCTGCTTGTCAATTAGTATTCAGTGAAAGGAAAATATTCTAAAAACACGATTTGCAACATACGCCCTTGTTTTGACCCTAACAGCCGCCTCCCCCAAACATCCACACACACTAACAAATGATAATCCAAAAAATATATTTTGAGATATTTATTTTTAGTGTAATGTCATTAATATGACATAAATTTTACAAATTGAACGTTTTCGATTGAGGATACGTTTATCTGATTACACGGTTCTTGAAATGAGTCTATCAACCAAAAGTATCTGGTGTATCTATGTTTTGTTTTGGGTGCCTTACAAAGTCCTGCGAAAACTGCTCAAATTTGAAATTTTTCTTTGTAATATGAATTAAATTAGAACGAGTAGTCTTCTAACTATAAATAGCAAGATTTATTAGCATTGTTGAACCCATTTGGCCGAAAACGAATGCACCAATGATGTCTAATGTCGGTTCTTCCCTCTACTTTTGAAAAATGCAGTTGTTTGATATTTCAAAGAGAGTAGCAAATTGTCGCAGCTAATATTTTAACTTTACAATAGAGGAAGATCCTACGTTTGAAATTATATAAATTTTCGCACGCCGGTCTATGCCGGGTATAAAAAAATCTTCCAAGTATTATAAACATTTTGTTTTCAATAACTTATTAAAACGCAAATTTTTGCGGACCAATAACACAAAAACTAAATAATATTTCGCAATTTTGTAAACGTGAACAAATCACAATCTCTACAAATATACAACAAAATCTAAATATCATGGCCTACTGGATTACCATTTGATTCTATCGCTATGCTAACTTAACCAAACCAATGTACTATTTATAAAGAAAAAATATAATGAATAAAAACTTTAACTTTAAAGTGCATTTCTGGTTGTTTCTTGGGAAAACTTGCAAAATTAAATATTAGGTATTTACATTTTCATAAGAATATCGCGATTCCTGAGTACTTCAAATTTTAGTAAAGTTCCATTAATATTCCCATATTTCGTACTATGCGGAACCCCTAAAGTATTAAGTTTTTATAGATTTTAAGATTGTTAAAGTTTAAGCATAATCCTGCCACTGGGGCCACCTAAAACCACCCTAGTATGTACTCTGCGCAAATAAGCGACATTTTATATGTTTTTGGACACAAATTTCTAAAAATATATACAAATTTAAAGATACATATTTAAAAAACGGGTATAACTTAAAACGGTTTAGGCGAACTCTATTTTCGTTTAAGAAGCCTAAGAATTTAGCTCAACAACCCCATAATCTTCCTCAATAGGAAACCTTTTAAATTAATGTAGATAAAGCAAAATCCGCTCATTTTTTTGGGATATATATAAAGAAATGGAAGATGTACTCAGATTTTTTTAAATATTTTTAAATGTAGAATGCATTTTCAAACAAAACCAATTTTTTACCCAAAAATGTGTATATTTTCGCTATATCACTATTTTACCATTATTTATAATTTTGATATCATTTGATTTTATTGATTCAAAATAAATTTTTATGTTATGTTTGACGGGTAAATGGAACTTTATTTTAAAACAAATTAGATTACATTTCATAATTTGTATTTTTTTTTTTTTGTGTGTACATTTTACGAATATTATGCAATCTACTCGATGAAGTCAATTCATGATAACGTTTTAGGGACAATTATGCCCATTAAAATAATTAGCGTTGTTGTAATATGTAATAACAGTCATACTTTTAATAAGGATTGTTTACAAATAATTTATTTTATTTTGATGCCTTTTTCACAGACACTGCTCATTGGCTTGCGTTACGAAGATCTATCCTGGGATTTTGCAAAGCCGAGTGTAACCGATGATCCACAACGCATTACATGTATTTTTCTACAGGTAAGAAATACCACAGTTTGTTCTAATTACAGTTGGTCTCTCTACAGACGCGACTCTATATTTTACTAAGATTTTCCCCAAAATTTAACATGTCACTTAAGGCACATTTATGTAAGGTAGAAATGATTTACTTTTTTTGTAAATTTGGTTTTCAAAATGTAATAGGGTCTACTCATGAAATTTGAATCTTAGAAATTTGCTACCATAAAATACTTATTTTCATCCTAAACGTGTAATAAAAATGACCTACGAAAGTTTTTGATGCTTTATATTTACATTTTGATACAAATTTGTTCTATTTTACTGGATTTTCAAAATGTAGTGATGTTTTTCCTGAGAAATTTTTCAGAACGACCCTATTATTTAATATTTTCTTTGACAATTTATTTTCAATAACAACAATGTTGTTTTTGTAAATTTGTTAGTTATTGTAATTTATGCATCTACCTTATATAAATGGGCCTTGATATCACTCTGTTCATGTAGAACAGTAGTGCGATTTTCTAACACATTTTTTGAGTTACCGACAATTGTCGGTAAAATTAAAATTCTTATATTTTCGGTAATTACCGATGTTTTTCGGTAAGTTAGTGACGAATAAAAAGCTGTCGCAAAGTTCTACCGATAGCAAGAGTGTTGTCAACTTTTATTTGATCTTTTCATTCATAATTTTGCGTTTTAATTTTACCGATTTTTGTCGGTAACTCAAAAAATGTGTTAGAGAATCGCAATACAGGTCTATTTTCTAATAAAGATAGTGAATGTCTTAGTGAGGGTTGCCTGTGTTGAGGAAAGAGATATTTTAGTTAAGTAGGGATCTATTTTTAATACAGTCACTTGAAAAAGACAAACTTGTGATAAGCATACATCCTTATTCAACGAGATCGTTAGAATAAAATGAAATTAGAATTCCCATTGCCACATGTGTGGTATGTCTGCAATTTACACACATACAACACGAATGCTCAGACAGAGCATAACAAAGAGAACAAATATTTTGATTTGTTTTTGTTTTATAGCTTGTGTGCATACAAACTTACTAACACAATGTCACAAGTTGCCAATATTTTTATTACTTTTACATTCTTGCCGGTTCTCTTCTTGGTCACCCATGCTGCAGAATGATAACCATGTGTGTCGTGTTTGCTTGCCACATGTGAAAAAACGTAGTGTGTTAATGATCTCTCTATAAGATTGTATGGCAGATGCGATCGTACATCTTTATGCATTATGCCTCTCTCTTTTACAAACTAGTCTAAGGCAGACGTGACCAAAAAGAGAACAGCCCAAAATGTGAATGTATTCAAACTATTGGCAACTTATGACTGTGTGTTAGTGTGTTTTTATGCAGGCACGCTACAAAACAAAAACAAATCAAAACATTATCTCTTTTTCGTACCCTCTTTCTATGCATTCGGGTCGTATGTGTGTAAATTGCCGAAAAACTTCGGCACCGCTTTGTCAAAGAAGAACACATTTGGTCTAAGGTCATATTGTAATACATAGTAATAATGTAATACTTAGTTCTCAAGAAGTTTCGTTTATATAAATCCCGGTTTATCATAGGTCCTTCGAGCCGGATCAGTGGCCGATACGAAGAAGCTGGAAAGCTGACAATTTGCCTCAAAGGGTGGAAATTGGATCAGCAAAAGAAGAGTGGTGATAAATAAAAATAAGTTGAAGATTACATCACCACAGTTGCCTGTGAGTAATTGTTATTAGAATTTATTTTAAATTCCCCTGCGCATGCCATCCGATGTGTTTTGTTTGTTTTGGTTGAGGTTTCAATCTCATTTGATTGTTTTTAAGTCTGGAGTATTACCCCAATGGCTTAAACTTCATTATTACTTTCTGTAACAGAGAATAATGCTTTCAAAACGAACTGACAGTGTTACAAAATGGTACCAATATCATGGTTTCATCCCGGCGAAGGGAATTATCAATTGGCTTTTCAGCTTTTTGAAGTGATGCCTTTTTTTGCGAAAAACCGAACTCTTTAAGTGTCTAGTATTCTCAAATAAATGGGAATCACACTCACTTTTCTGCTTTCCCAAGAAACATCAGAGCAAAAATATTTACAAACAACTATTAGCCCGAATCAACTAAGATAACATCACCACAGTTGCCTGTGAGTAATTGTTGTTGGAAGTTTTTCAAATTTCCCTCCGCATGATACCCGCTGTTTTTGTTTTGGTTGAAGTTTCAATCTCATTTGATAGTTTTTAATTTTTTTTTCTTTCATTGAGTTCACCTTTTTTGTTTATTTCAAAAGTAAAAAAAAAAATTTACATTTCATTATTTACTAAGTCCCACGAAGCATTAGTTAGCTTGTATCTGGGTACAAGATCTATAATGTTTATGTATTAATTGAATAAACAAATTATTGTAGACTTCATTGTTTTTTAGCTATTTATATAGTGATTTTTCATAAGCTTATTTCTAATATGTTTATTTCTTTCTTTAACTATTTCTTTTGGAAATTCATTTAAAGTATTGGGTAGTGCAACAGAAAGCGAATATTTCCCATAATCGTTTTTGAAATTAGGGACGAAGATCTTTGAGGTTTTTATTTGCTGAATTTGTGCCTGTAATGATGCGTAGATTTTCTTGTTGTGTTTTATGTTCCATTTTTTTGCATAATTTTCACAATTCGATTTTGTGCAGTTTGGAGGTGCCTACAACATCTTGCATTTCCCCAGGCTGTAATCCCATGCCTCAGATGTGATTCAAGCAGTGAGAAGTAGGCTTGTTTGAGTACATGAAAGGGTGCACAATTCCCGAGATGGTACAGTGCGTACGATGATTGTTGTAGCTTCTTTTGGAGTTTTTGTGTATGAGTTTTCCATTTGAAATTTTTATCTAGGTATACTCCAAGGTACTTGTATGTTTCCACCAGTTCTAATTCTGTGCTACAGTTGTCGTTGAAAGGTTGATTAATTTGGGTATGGCTGTAGTGTAGGCAGTCTATATCATGGTATATGATTTTGATACTTTGTTTCGGTGTTGTTCTTGGTCTGATAAACATTACTTTGGTTTTTGAAGAGTTTATTATTAAACCGTTGTCATGAGACCATCTATTGATTATATTTAATTCATTTTGGAGTGTTGATATAGCGTTGTTTAATGACTTGTGACTTACTACAATGGTTGTGTCGTCAGCGTATGTGAACGTTGTGCTGTTTTTTAGCTGATTTGCCATTTCGATCGAATATATAATGTAGAGTATGGGACCCAGTTTTGAACCCTGTGGTACACCGAAAGGAGATTTCATCATTTCACTTGTAGTTTCGTCCACTTTAACGCAAAAGCTTCTAGATGAAAGATAATCTGCGAACCATTTTAATGCTTGTCCTCTGATACCGATCCTTGCAAGTGCGTCTTCTAGTTTCGAATGGGGCAGAGTGTCAAAAGCCTTACTGAAATCTATGAACAGTGCTAGACAGGCCTTGTTCTGGTTAAGGGATTCATTAATGTGATTAGACAAGTGGCCCAGGAGTTGGTTAATTTTTTTTTTCCTTTTTGAAAGCCAAATTGTTGTTTGTTTATGATTTTGTACGTCCTTAAAAATCTGTTTAGTCTCCGAACAATGACTTCTTCTAATACTTTTTCGAGGACTGGAAGTAATGCTATTGGCCGGTAATTATTATAGTCCGATCTGTCGCCATTTTTATAAATGGGTCTTATGATTGATTGTTTCATTACTTTTGGTATTGAAGCTTCATAGATACTGCTGTTTATCAATTTTGTTATTATCGGTGTTAATATGTTAGCATTGTTTTTCAAATCCACTGCTCTTATATCTATTATGTTATTGATTTCTTCCTCTGTTGCATATTCTAAGTATACTGAATTGTTAATTGTATTTGTAACACTTGTAGTTCGTGTGACAATGTAGCACGTATGTATGATTTTCATCACATTTTCATTAAATTTGACGGCAAAGTTTTGAGTTATATCGCTTAGTGATTCATTTTTGAAGTGTTTTTTGATTGAATTGTTTAAATTTTCTGATTTTTTCCCGGTGATTTGGTTGACGAGTTTCCAAGTGCCTCTGATGTTAGTTCGGTTTAGTAAAAATTTTTGATGGTAATAGTCATTTTTTGCTCTAATTATTTTTTATTTAAGCTGTTATTGAAGTTTTTGTATATTTTTTCGTTTATTTGATAATTCTTACTTTGCAACCACTTTTTGTATAATATTTCTTTAATGCTGCAGCAAGTTAATATATGTTCATTGAGCCAAAGATATTGGTTCCTCTTTTTAAGTTTTGATTGTTGTGTTTTTGAATTTCTGTATATGTTGTCGAAGGTTTAGTAATTATTATTGAAATGTTCGTTTGAGTTGCTTGAAATATTCATTAGTTGTTCCCAATCTGAGTTATTTAATTGTTGGTTGACTTTAGTGTTGCTTAACACGAAGTTTTCACTGTTTGGTGTATCTTGTTCATGATTCAATGCTTGCTTCGTCTCATCTATACAACCAAAGATTGCAAAATGATCGGATATATTGATTTCAATTACAGCCGCGTGAGTTTTTGAATTTTTTTTGTCCCACCTGGAGAATAAATGATCGATGCATGTAATAGATTTACTGGAGTTATCTTCTCTGGTCACTTTATTGATCATGCTAATTCAACCATATGAAGATAGAATGTTTAAGTAGTTGGTTGTTGTAGCGTTTTGTTGCAATATATCGATATTTATGTCACCCACAATAATTAAATTATTCTGTCTATTTATACCACTTATATTATTTTCCAATTCTTGTAAGAACCTTTTTGTATTTGTGTTTGGTGGCCGATATATTGGTATGATTGTAGTTGTTCTGTTCTTTGATGTAATATTAATTTGTTTTACTTCTGCCGATTCCATATTTATTTGTACTTCTTCATATTGAATATAGTTTTCAATGTAAATTGCGATTCCACCACCTCTCCGTTCTCTATTGTGGAATATTGCGTTGTATCCATCTATTAAATAATATGGGTTCTCATGATCGCAAATATTTGTTTCTGTTAATACGATTAATTGAATTTTATTTAATATTTTAGATACACTTGTTATGAAGGGCAAAAAGTTTTTTCTCAGTGATCTTATGTTTAAATGTATTACCGACATATTGCAATTCAGTAATTGTTGTTGGAAGTTTTTCAAATTTCCCTCCGCATGATACCCGCTGTTTTTGTTTTGGTTGAAGTTTCAATCTCATTTGATAGTTTTTAATTTTTTTTTCTTTCATTGAGTTCACCTTTTTTGTTTATTTCAAAAGTAAAAAAAAAATTTACATTTCATTATTTACTAAGTCCCACGAAGCATTAGTTAGCTTGTATCTGGGTACAAGATCTATAATGTTTATGTATTAATTGAATAAACAAATTATTGTAGACTTCATTGTTTTTTAGCTATTTATATAGTGATTTTTCATAAGCTTATTTCTAATATGTTTATTTCTTTCTTTAACTATTTCTTTTGGAAATTCATTTAAAGTATTGGGTAGTGCAACAGAAAGCGAATATTTCCCATAATCGTTTTTGAAATTAGGGACGAAGATCTTTGAGGTTTTTATTTGCTGAATTTGTGCCTGTAATGATGCGTAGATTTTCTTGTTGTGTTTTATGTTCCATTTTTTGCATAATTTTCACAATTCGATTTTGTGCAGTTTGGAGGTGCCTACAACATCTTGCATTTCCCCAGGCTGTAATCCCATGCCTCAGATGTGATTCAAGCAGTGAGAAGTAGGCTTGTTTGAGTACATGAAAGGGTGCACAATTCCCGAGATGGTACAGTGCGTACGATGATTGTTGTAGCTTCTTTTGGAGTTTTTGTGTATGAGTTTTCCATTTGAAATTTTTATCTAGGTATACTCCAAGGTACTTGTATGTTTCCACCAGTTCTAATTCTGTGCTACAGTTGTCGTTGAAAGGTTGATTAATTTGGGTATGGCTGTAGTGTAGGCAGTCTATATCATGGTATATGATTTTGATACTTTGTTTCGGTGTTGTTCTTGGTCTGATAAACATTACTTTGGTTTTTGAAGAGTTTATTATTAAACCGTTGTCATGAGACCATCTATTGATTATATTTAATTCATTTTGGAGTGTTGATATAGCGTTGTTTAATGACTTGTGACTTACTACAATGGTTGTGTCGTCAGCGTATGTGAACGTTGTGCTGTTTTTTAGCTGATTTGCCATTTCGTTCGAATATATAATGTAGAGTATGGGACCCAGTTTTGAACCCTGTGGTACACCGAAAGGAGATTTCATCATTTCACTTGTAGTTTCGTCCACTTTAACGCAAAAGCTTCTAGATGAAAGATAATCTGCGAACCATTTTAATGCTTGTCCTTTGATACCGATCCTTGCAAGTGCGTCTTCTAGTTTCGAATGGGGCAGAGTGTCAAAAGCCTTACTGAAATCTATGAACAGTGCTAGACACGCCTTGTTCTGGTTAAGGGATTCATTAATGTGATTAGACTAGTGGCCCAGGAGTTGGTTAATTTTTTTTCCTTTTTGAAAGCCAAATTGTTGTTTGTTTATGATTTTGTACGTCCTTAAAAATAGTCTCCGAACAATGACTTCTTCTAATACTTTTTCGAGGACTGGAAGTAATGCTATTGGCCGGTAATTATTATAGTCCGATCTGTCGCCATTTTTATAAATGGGTCTTATGATTGATTGTTTCATTACTTTTGGTATTGAAGCTTCATAGATACTGCTGTTTATCAATTTTGTTATTATCGGTGTTAATATGTTAGCATTGTTTTTCAAATCCACTGCTCTTATATCTATTATGTTATTGATTTCTTCCTCTGTTGCATATTCTAAGTATACTGAATTGTTAATTGTATTTGTAACACTTGTAGTTCGTGTGACAATGTAGCACGTATGTATGATTTTCATCACATTTTCATTAAATTTGACGGCAAAGTTTTGAGTTATATCGCTTAGTGATTCATTTTTGAAGTGTTTTTTGATTGAATTGTTTAAATTTTCTGATTTTTTCCCGGTGATTTGGTTGACGAGTTTCCAAGTGCCTCTGATGTTAGTTCGGTTTAGTAAAAATTTTTGATGGTAATAGTCATTTTTTGCTCTAATTATTTTTTATTTAAGCTGTTATTGAAGTTTTTGTATATTTTTTCGTTTATTTGATAATTCTTACTTTGCAACCACTTTTTGTATAATATTTCTTTAATGCTGCAGCAAGTTAATATATGTTCATTGAGCCAAAGATATTGGTTCCTCTTTTTAAGTTTTGATTGTTGTGTTTTTGAATTTCTGTATATGTTGTCGAAGGTTTAGTAATTATTATTGAAATGTTCGTTTGAGTTGCTTGAAATATTCATTAGTTGTTCCCAATCTGAGTTATTTAATTGTTGGTTGACTTTAGTGTTGCTTAACACGAAGTTTTCACTGTTTGGTGTATCTTGTTCATGATTCAATGCTTGCTTCGTCTCATCTATACAACCAAAGATTGCAAAATGATCGGATATATTGATTTCAATTACAGCCGCGTGAGTTTTTGAATTTTTTTTGTCCCACCTGGAGAATAAATGATCGATGCATGTAATAGATTTACTGGAGTTATCTTCTCTGGTCACTTTATTGATCATGCTAATTCAACCATATGAAGATAGAATGTTTAAGTAGTTGGTTGTTGTAGCGTTTTGTTGCAATATATCGATATTTATGTCACCCACAATAATTAAATTATTCTGTCTATTTATACCACTTATATTATTTTCCAATTCTTGTAAGAACCTTTTTGTATTTGTGTTTGGTGGCCGATATATTGGTATGATTGTAGTTGTTCTGTTCTTTGATGTAATATTAATTTGTTTTACTTCTGCCGATTCCATATTTATTTGTACTTCTTCATATTGAATATAGTTTTCAATGTAAATTGCGATTCCACCACCTCTCCGTTCTCTATTGTGGAATATTGCGTTGTATCCATCTATTAAATAATATGGGTTCTCATGATCGCAAATATTTGTTTCTGTTAATACGATTAATTGAATTTTATTTAATATTTTAGATACACTTGTTATGAAGGGCAAAAAGTTTTTTCTCAGTGATCTTATGTTTAAATGTATTACCGACATATTGCAATTCAGTAATTGTTGTTGGAAGTTTTTCAAATTTCCCTCCGCATGATACCCGCTGTTTTTGTTTTGGTTGAAGTTTCAATCTCATTTGATAGTTTTTAATTTTTTTTTCTTTCATTGAGTTCACCTTTTTTGTTTATTTCAAAAGTAAAAAAAAAATTTACATTTCATTATTTACTAAGTCCCACGAAGCATTAGTTAGCTTGTATCTGGGTACAAGATCTATAATGTTTATGTATTAATTGAATAAACAAATTATTGTAGACTTCATTGTTTTTTAGCTATTTATATAGTGATTTTTCATAAGCTTATTTCTAATATGTTTATTTCTTTCTTTAACTATTTCTTTTGGAAATTCATTTAAAGTATTGGGTAGTGCAACAGAAAGCGAATATTTCCCATAATCGTTTTTGAAATTAGGGACGAAGATCTTTGAGGTTTTTATTTGCTGAATTTGTGCCTGTAATGATGCGTAGATTTTCTTGTTGTGTTTTATGTTCCATTTTTTGCATAATTTTCACAATTCGATTTTGTGCAGTTTGGAGGTGCCTACAACATCTTGCATTTCCCCAGGCTGTAATCCCATGCCTCAGATGTGATTCAAGCAGTGAGAAGTAGGCTTGTTTGAGTACATGAAAGGGTGCACAATTCCCGAGATGGTACAGTGCGTACGATGATTGTTGTAGCTTCTTTTGGAGTTTTTGTGTATGAGTTTTCCATTTGAAATTTTTATCTAGGTATACTCCAAGGTACTTGTATGTTTCCACCAGTTCTAATTCTGTGCTACAGTTGTCGTTGAAAGGTTGATTAATTTGGGTATGGCTGTAGTGTAGGCAGTCTATATCATGGTATATGATTTTGATACTTTGTTTCGGTGTTGTTCTTGGTCTGATAAACATTACTTTGGTTTTTGAAGAGTTTATTATTAAACCGTTGTCATGAGACCATCTATTGATTATATTTAATTCATTTTGGAGTGTTGATATAGCGTTGTTTAATGACTTGTGACTTACTACAATGGTTGTGTCGTCAGCGTATGTGAACGTTGTGCTGTTTTTTAGCTGATTTGCCATTTCGTTCGAATATATAATGTAGAGTATGGGACCCAGTTTTGAACCCTGTGGTACACCGAAAGGAGATTTCATCATTTCACTTGTAGTTTCGTCCACTTTAACGCAAAAGCTTCTAGATGAAAGATAATCTGCGAACCATTTTAATGCTTGTCCTTTGATACCGATCCTTGCAAGTGCGTCTTCTAGTTTCGAATGGGGCAGAGTGTCAAAAGCCTTACTGAAATCTATGAACAGTGCTAGACAGGCCTTGTTCTGGTTAAGGGATTCATTAATGTGATTAGACAAGTGGCCCAGGAGTTGGTTAATTTTTTTTTCCTTTTTGAAAGCCAAATTGTTGTTTGTTTATGATTTTGTACGTCCTTAAAAATCTGTTTAGTCTCCGAACAATGACTTCTTCTAATACTTTTTCGAGGACTGGAAGTAATGCTATTGGCCGGTAATTATTATAGTCCGATCTGTCGCCATTTTTATAAATGGGTCTTATGATTGATTGTTTCATTACTTTTGGTATTGAAGCTTCATAGATACTGCTGTTTATCAATTTTGTTATTATCGGTGTTAATATGTTAGCATTGTTTTTCAAATCCACTGCTCTTATATCTATTATGTTATTGATTTCTTCCTCTGTTGCATATTCTAAGTATACTGAATTGTTAATTGTATTTGTAACACTTGTAGTTCGTGTGACAATGTAGCACGTATGTATGATTTTCATCACATTTTCATTAAATTTGACGGCAAAGTTTTGAGTTATATCGCTTAGTGATTCATTTTTGAAGTGTTTTTTGATTGAATTGTTTAAATTTTCTGATTTTTTCCCGGTGATTTGGTTGACGAGTTTCCAAGTGCCTCTGATGTTAGTTCGGTTTAGTAAAAATTTTTGATGGTAATAGTCATTTTTTGCTCTAATTATTTTTTATTTAAGCTGTTATTGAAGTTTTTGTATATTTTTTCGTTTATTTGATAATTCTTACTTTGCAACCACTTTTTGTATAATATTTCTTTAATGCTGCAGCAAGTTAATATATGTTCATTGAGCCAAAGATATTGGTTCCTCTTTTTAAGTTTTGATTGTTGTGTTTTTGAATTTCTGTATATGTTGTCGAAGGTTTAGTAATTATTATTGAAATGTTCGTTTGAGTTGCTTGAAATATTCATTAGTTGTTCCCAATCTGAGTTATTTAATTGTTGGTTGACTTTAGTGTTGCTTAACACGAAGTTTTCACTGTTTGGTGTATCTTGTTCATGATTCAATGCTTGCTTCGTCTCATCTATACAACCAAAGATTGCAAAATGATCGGATATATTGATTTCAATTACAGCCGCGTGAGTTTTTGAATTTTTTTTGTCCCACCTGGAGAATAAATGATCGATGCATGTAATAGATTTACTGGAGTTATCTTCTCTGGTCACTTTATTGATCATGCTAATTCAACCATATGAAGATAGAATGTTTAAGTAGTTGGTTGTTGTAGCGTTTTGTTGCAATATATCGATATTTATGTCACCCACAATAATTAAATTATTCTGTCTATTTATACCACTTATATTATTTTCCAATTCTTGTAAGAACCTTTTTGTATTTGTGTTTGGTGGCCGATATATTGGTATGATTGTAGTTGTTCTGTTCTTTGATGTAATATTAATTTGTTTTACTTCTGCCGATTCCATATTTATTTGTACTTCTTCATATTGTGACGGCAAAAATCCCTACGGTCATTTTTACCCACACCAATCGTGTGATCTTTTGTCGCTGCCCATAAATCTTTAATAAAATCATGTCCTCTCTTTATATCCTGCGTTTTATTTTAAAGGGAGTAGACACACTACGAGGTAACCCTAACTCACCGTCGTCATCACTACCTTTAGTGGTAATGATCAATAGTGTTGTTGTTGTGGTGACAATGTTTCTGGTAAACAAGTTACCGTTACTCCTGCGTAGAGTCCCACAGCATCATCACAACAGCATCAGCTCATCACTGCCATTGGTGGAGATGATCACTGGCTATGTTGTTGTGATGACAAATTGAAGTAAACAAGTTCCCGTTACTCCAATAAGAAAACACGTGGTGGGAGCTAGTATAAAAGGGGCGACCAAAACTAGAATTGGGACAGTCAGTAACAGACCAGCAAAGCGAGCACATCATTCGACGGTAAGTAACCCATTCAGAAGATTAGCCTTGGACATCCTTAGAGTACTTATCCAGGTCTCTAAGCCAGGAATCCTTGCATCCTTGCCTATCTTTTGATCCTTGAATATCCTTTGATCCTAACATATCCTTTGATCCTTACATATCCTTTGATCCTTGCATATCCTTTGATCCTTACATATCCTTTGATCCTTACATATCCTTTGATCCTAGCGTATCCTTTGATCCTTACATATCCTTTGATCCTTGAATATCCTTGTAGTGCTTGAGTACTTATTAAGGTCTCTTGCAACCGTAGACTTGAATATCCTTGTAGTGCTTGAGTACTTATTAAGGTCTCTTGCCACCGTAGCCTTTGATTATCCTTGTAGTGCTTGAGTACTTATTAAGGTCTCTTGCAATCGTAGACTTGAATATCCTTGTAGTGCTTGAGTACTTATTAAGGTCTCTTGCAACCGTAGCCTTGATTATCCTTGTAGTGCTTGAGTACTTATTAAGGTCTCTTGCAACCGTAGCCTTTGATTATCCTTGTAGTGCTTGAGTACTTATTAAGGTCTCTTGCAACCGTAACCTTGATTATCCTTGTAGTGCTTGAGTACTTATTAAGGTCTCTTGCAATCGTAGCCTTGATTATCCTTGCAGTGCTTGAGTACTTATTAAGGTCTCTTGCAACCGTAGCCTTGGATTATCCTTGTAGTGCTTGAGTACTTATTAAGGTCTCTTGCAACCGTAGCCTTGATTATCCTTGTAGTGCTTGAGTACTTATTAAGGTCTCTTGCAACCGTAGCCTTGATTATCCTTGTAGTGCTTGAGTACTTATTAAGGTCTCTTGCAACCGTAGCCTTTGATTATCCTTGTAGTGCTTGAGTACTTATTAAGGTCTCTTGCAACCGTAGCCGTGATTATCCTTGTAGTGCTTGAGTACTTATTAAGGTCTCTTGCAATCGTAGCCTTGATTATCCTTGTAGTGCTTGAGTACTTATTAAGGTCTCTTGCCACCGTAGTCTTTGATTATCCTTGTAGTGCTTGAGTACTTATTAAGGTCTCTTGCAACCGTAGCCTTGATTATCCTTGTAGTGCTTGAGTACTTATTAAGGTCTCTTGCAATCGTAGACTTGAATATCCTTGTAGTGCTTGAGTACTTATTAAGGTCTCTTGCAACCGTAGCCTTGATTATCCTTGTAGTGCTGGAGTACTTATTAAGGTCTCTCGCAACCGTAGCCTTGTATATCCTTGTAGTGATTGAGTACTTATTAAGGTCTCTTGCAGCCGTAGCTGTGAAAATCCTTGTAGGTCCTGCGTGAGGACTTATCCAGGTCTCTCGCATATCAGCTGATCCTGTAGCCTTAGACGATCCATCCCATATCCCGGAGATCCAGAGTACTTATCCAGGTCTCTGGCCTATTAATCCCCGACTCTCCTGGCTTATCGAGTACTTATCCAGGTCTCGAAGTGATGAACTTGGTGGCTTAGAATTCCTGTGCGGACTGAGGACCGAATTATCACTTTATTTATATTAAGTAGATTAAGCTAACTTTAAAGAGAAACGCTCTATTTACGAGCACAATAAAAGTGCACTAAACGGTAACAACTGTCTTTTCCTTTCTGTCTCAAATAAATAAATTTTCTGTAAGGATCCTTGGACCCCGACTAGCTACTCTAGCCATAGGGGGGAAAACCCGTCGTTACAGTGGCGCCCGAGCAGGGACAGAAAGGTTTAGACAGTGTGTGTAGAGATAAGTGGTTAAGTGAAGTGACAAAGTGAGTAAACAAAGTGAAACAGAGATAATATGGCGTTAGAGATCCGCGTGTCCTGGGCATACAGCCTCCGCAAGGAAGAACTCAATAAATACCTGGCGGAATTCAAGTGCGAAGTAGAGGGAACGGTGGAAGAGCAACGGAAGAGATTCGCCGCGTTCCTTGGCCAATTACACGACGCAGAAGTCACAAAAAGGTTGCTAGAACTCCAAGCCGTCCACGAGAAAGAGTCGAAAGTGGCATCCCCACGTACGCTAAGTGAGACAGATGGTGCTGAAGCCCCGCGTTTAGAGCTGCCTACCACAAAAGCAAAAAAGACACTTGACCTCCAGAGCACAGCTGAGCAAGTTCGGAAGTGGGGCGTTAGTTTCACCGGTGAGAGTAAGCCCTTCGAATTCGTGGAGAGATTAGAAGAACGGGCCGAAATGTATATGATACCTAAAAGAGACTTGATCAAGATGATGCCGGAGGTACTCCACGGACGGGCGCTGATGTGGTTCAGAAATAACCGTAAGCCATGGCAGACCTGGGATTCGTTCAAAAGGGACTTCCTGAAATTCTTTCTCCCACCGAGATTCCTTGAGAATTTGGAGGATGAAATCCGGCAACGAAAGCAGAAGCCCCGGGAATTATTCAAGGACTACATGTTGGCCATGCAGGACCTCATGCGTCACAGTAGCCACACTGAACAACAGAAGGTGGAACGAATTTTCCAAAACGCATCACCAGAATACATGTGGTACATACGGCGAAAGGACTTCACTGACCTGGCAGGCCTACTAGAAATGGCCGAAGACCTGGAGAGTATACCAGCCATGCCAAGCGTTCCCAGGGACCACCACCGAAGAATTGAGCAAGAAAACCCTAAGAGAAACCCCGAGCAAGCAATTAACCCTACCACGGCCTGTCGAAGGTGCGGACAGGAGGGACACTTCGCCACTGGCTGTCGTAATCCCCAGATACTCTTTTGTTGGGAATGCGGTCGGAGAGGTGTCAGAACGATCCAGTGCTGTCGGCAGCGAGCGGGAAACGGACAACGAGCCCCCAGAGAGGTAGGAAATGCGGGCTCCAAGACAAGATATCCTACCACAGAGGGACCACTCTCGAATTCCAAGACTCACGCTTAGTAGCGAATATCTCCATTAGAGAACGCCTTTGGTCAGCAACGGTCGATACGGGAGCCACGAAGTGCTTTGTCAGCGAATCCTGTGCACACGCAATAGATCCCGATGGAGTTAAGACAACCCGAAGCACTACCATTAGCTTAGCCGACGGTTCCAGACGACAAATCCACCAAAGCCTGCTCGTGGAGGTAATATTCGGAAGGTGCCGTCTCAACATTGAATTCTTAGTATTACCAGATGCACGCGAGGACATAATACTGGGGCTGGATTTTCTTCTGCAGAGCCAAACCAAAATAGTATGCGCCGGACTGAGCTGTGTCCTCCCGATCCCCGAAGAAACAACACCAGGAATCTTAAGATGTCGACATCTCACCATTACATCCGATCAGTCCGAGTCAGATGAAGATAAGAACAGCCCTAACACGGAAGCGGCCGAGACACAGCAGCAGAGTCCACCACCCACAGTGAGTGTTTCGAACATAAGCGATCAAGAGAGAGCAAATGCTTTCCTAAATGAAGAGCTCCAAAAATTCAGTGAATTGCACGGTGTTTCCACAGTCGCTACTCATAGGATCGTGATGAATGACGATCGACCTTTTAAGCTACGATACGCAGCGAGAAATCCGGCAATGCAAGCTATTATTCACGAGAAGGTCAACGAACTACTGGCGAAAGGCTTTATTGAACCATCGAGGAGTCCTTATAACTCCCCTATCACCTTAGCACGGAAGAAGAACGGCACGTGGAGACTCTGTATGGATTTTCGTCATCTGAACAGTAAGTCGAGTCCCGATGCCTACCCCTTGCCCAGGATTTCGTCCATTCTTGACCGCCTAAGAGAAGCCAACTATGTGAGTAGCCTAGATCTAAAGGACGGGTATTGGCAAATACCGTTGGAGATGTCCAGCCGAAAATACACGGCATTTACCGTACCTGGTAGAGGATTGTACCAGTGGTGTGTAATGCCATTCGGCCTGCACTCGGCTCCAGCAACGTTCCAGCGCGCACTTGACACAGTAATCGGGGCCGATATGGAACCACACGCTTTTGCTTACTTGGACGACATCATCGTCATAGGTCGGACGTTGGAGGAACATCTGGAAAACTTAAAAGAGGTGTTCCGTAGACTGAGAAGCGTCAACCTTAGAATCAACCCAGACAAGTGCGAGTTTTTTAAGAAGGAGACAAAATATCTTGGTCATGTGGTGAGCGCTCAGGGTATCCACACAGACCCTGACAAGATAGCAGCGATAAGAGAGCTACCAGCACCAACGAGCCTTAAGGAACTTCGTCGATTCCTCGGGATTGTCTCATGGTACAGACGATTCGTCCCGGAATTCGCGACAATAGCCCATCCTCTCACCTCCATGCTAAAGAAAGGGAAACACTGGCGGTGGACGGAAGATCAACAAACGGTCTTCGAAATCCTGAAACTACGACTGACTGAAGCACCTGTTTTAGCGTGTCCTGATTTTTCTGTACCATTCACCCTGCAAACCGATGCTAGTGACAACGGATTAGGCGCCGTTTTGACACAAGTCCTCGACGGGAGCGAAAGAGTCATTGCGTACGCTAGCAGAGTCCTAAATGGAGCCGAGAAAAACTACTCCGCTACGGAGAAAGAGTGCCTAGCAATTATTTGGGGAATACGGAAGATGCGCCCCTACCTGGAGGGTTACCACTTCAATGTGATCACCGATCACCTTTCCTTGAAGTGGCTTAACTCCATTGAGAACCCTACCGGAAGACTGGCTCGATGGGCCCTTGAACTCCAGCAATATAAATTCTCGATCCAGTATCGCAAAGGACGAAATAATATCATAGCCGACGCACTATCCCGCCAACCTCTGGAATATCTTAGAAAGGCTACCGTGGAGTCGAACGACTGTCCCTGGATCGCGAAGAAGATGGCTGGCATGAAGGACAATCCAGAAAAATTTTCCGACTATGCCGTGGTGGATCAGCAGTTGTTCCGACATATCGCAGGGAACAAACATGACGAGGATTGTGCACCCTGGAAGCTCTGCGTTCCCACATCCCAACGAGAGAGGGTGTTGCGGGAAAACCATAGCCAGGTAGCAGCAGGACACATGGGAATACGTAAAACGATAAACCGAATTTGTAGCAGATATTACTGGCCGGGCATGTCGAGAGACATAACCAAATTTGTGAGAAGTTGTGAATCCTGCCAAAAATTCAAACCCTATCAGGTCGCTCCAGCGGGAGAGATGCTGGTATCTGTACCCGAAGAACCATGGGCAACAGTTTGTACAGACTACGTGGGGCCCCTGCCGAGGACGAAACACGGAAACACGATGCTCTTGGTTTTTTTTGATCGTTTCTCCAAATGGGTTGAACTGGTGCCACAGAGGAGAGCCACCGCGGAGGGAGTTGTGAAAGCATTTCGGGAGAGGATACTCGCTCGGTTTGGTACACCGAAGGTACTCATCTCGGACAACGGGAGCCAGTTCACCAGTAAGGTACTTAAGAAATACTTGCGAGAGATAGGGGTTCATCACCAATTGACGGCACCGTACTGTCCACAAGAAAACCCTACTGAGAGAGCCAATAGGACTATCAAAACAATGATCGCTCAAATAAGCCAAAACAAGCACAACAGGTGGGACGACTTCCTTCCAGAAATCTCCCTTGCTATCAACACGGCCACCTCAGAGTCCACAGGATATAGCCCAGCGTATCTCACTCAATGTCGCGAACCGAGACTCCCTACCACTCTGTATGACGAAGCAGTCCTTGGTACGGGAAACACAAAGAAGGCACCGGAGGAACGGGAATCTGACCTACAGGAGGTATTTAAAATAGTACGGAACCAGCTTAGCCGGGCCGCAGTGGAACAACGTAGGCACTATAATCTTCGCCGCCGTTCTTGGAAACCTATTGTCGGAGAACGCGTTTTGGTGAAACAGCACCCACAGTCAAAGGCAATCGACCAATTCGCAGCCAAACTCGCTCCTAAGTATGATGGGCCATTCTCTGTCATTGAATTCATTTCCCCGGTAATCGTCAGGTTGCAAGGACAAGACGAACGCTCGACCAAAGTAGCTCATCTTAGCGAGCTAAAACCATTCACCTCAAGCTAATTCACGTTTCTTTTGTCTCCTTCACAGTTAACCTTAAAACCATGCCATCCAACAAGACCATGCCACGAACCAAGGCAGCCATGAAGCAAGGTGGCAATTTCCCAACAACAATGCCGTGCAAGGTACCATTGGTGAAACTCACTCCCCAGAGCATCATCCAAATTATGCAGGAGTTAAAGACCGCCTCGCGCCCCCGCCCAGAAGAAATCAGGGAGGCTTTACACACCCTTAGACGCAGGGGACTTGTGGCCGAACCCGTCTCAGAGGTGATCACGATATCTTCGGATGATGAAGCCTACACCCCACCAAGGCCTAATAAACGAGCCCGTGAAGCACCCGCAACACCATCGCCCACGGTATCACCGATGTCGAGAAACAGATCGGGGCCCCAGTTGGCACCCCACGGCGACTGGGACTGGATGATTCCGAGCCCAGCCTCAGTTAAGTCGAACGGGCTTCCTAATACCCCAGGAAGAAACATAAATTTGGCTACCCCTAGTAGCACCGTAATCGGTAGTCCTGGGAGCGACGTCATCTTCATCGACAACTGCATGGAGGAAACCCCAAATCCACAGAGCTCAGCCCGGACAAGACAACCGGTGGAGAAGGGGCCACAGATCCGGAGCGCGGTAGTTGTACCAGATAGGGTGGAGACAGCGGTCGATTTTGTTTGTGACATCGAGCTACCAGCACAGGTTGAACGGGAACTGCAACCCTACCTAAAAACGGCAGTAGCACTGCACCGCCCCGGGGAGCAGTACAAGAGAGTGGTCGCGGTCCAGGGCCAAAAATTCAGGATTCTCGTTGGACGAAAAGGACAGGTTGTGGTAATCCCAAGGTCTTAAAAGACCCCACCCAAGGAAGGGGGGAAGTGTGACGGCAAAAATCCCTACGGTCATTTTTACCCACACCAATCGTGTGATCTTTTGTCGCTGCCCATAAATCTTTAATAAAATCATGTCCTCTCTTTATATCCTGCGTTTTATTTTAAAGGGAGTAGACACACTACGAGGTAACCCTAACTCACCGTCGTCATCACTACCTTTAGTGGTAATGATCAATAGTGTTGTTGTTGTGGTGACAATGTTTCTGGTAAACAAGTTACCGTTACTCCTGCGTAGAGTCCCACAGCATCATCACAACAGCATCAGCTCATCACTGCCATTGGTGGAGATGATCACTGGCTATGTTGTTGTGATGACAAATTGAAGTAAACAAGTTCCCGTTACTCCAATAAGAAAACACGTGGTGGGAGCTAGTATAAAAGGGGCGACCAAAACTAGAATTGGGACAGTCAGTAACAGACCAGCAAAGCGAGCACATCATTCGACGGTAAGTAACCCATTCAGAAGATTAGCCTTGGACATCCTTAGAGTACTTATCCAGGTCTCTAAGCCAGGAATCCTTGCATCCTTGCCTATCTTTTGATCCTTGAATATCCTTTGATCCTAACATATCCTTTGATCCTTACATATCCTTTGATCCTTGCATATCCTTTGATCCTTACATATCCTTTGATCCTTACATATCCTTTGATCCTAGCGTATCCTTTGATCCTTACATATCCTTTGATCCTTGAATATCCTTGTAGTGCTTGAGTACTTATTAAGGTCTCTTGCAACCGTAGACTTGAATATCCTTGTAGTGCTTGAGTACTTATTAAGGTCTCTTGCAATCGTAGACTTGAATATCCTTGTAGTGCTTGAGTACTTATTAAGGTCTCTTGCAACCGTAGCCTTGATTATCCTTGTAGTGCTTGAGTACTTATTAAGGTCTCTTGCAACCGTAGCCTTTGATTATCCTTGTAGTGCTTGAGTACTTATTAAGGTCTCTTGCAACCGTAACCTTGATTATCCTTGTAGTGCTTGAGTACTTATTAAGGTCTCTTGCAATCGTAGCCTTGATTATCCTTGCAGTGCTTGAGTACTTATTAAGGTCTCTTGCAACCGTAGCCTTGGATTATCCTTGTAGTGCTTGAGTACTTATTAAGGTCTCTTGCAACCGTAGCCTTGATTATCCTTGTAGTGCTTGAGTACTTATTAAGGTCTCTTGCAACCGTAGCCTTGATTATCCTTGTAGTGCTTGAGTACTTATTAAGGTCTCTTGCAACCGTAGCCTTTGATTATCCTTGTAGTGCTTGAGTACTTATTAAGGTCTCTTGGAACCGTAGCCGTGATTATCCTTGTAGTGCTTGAGTACTTATTAAGGTCTCTTGCAATCGTAGCCTTGATTATCCTTGTAGTGCTTGAGTACTTATTAAGGTCTCTTGCCACCGTAGTCTTTGATTATCCTTGTAGTGCTTGAGTACTTATTAAGGTCTCTTGCAACCGTAGCCTTGATTATCCTTGTAGTGCTTGAGTACTTATTAAGGTCTCTTGCAATCGTAGACTTGAATATCCTTGTAGTGCTTGAGTACTTATTAAGGTCTCTTGCAACCGTAGCCTTGATTATCCTTGTAGTGCTGGAGTACTTATTAAGGTCTCTCGCAACCGTAGCCTTGTATATCCTTGTAGTGATTGAGTACTTATTAAGGTCTCTTGCAGCCGTAGCTTTGAAAATCCTTGTAGGTCCTGCGTGAGGACTTATCCAGGTCTCTCGCATATCAGCTGATCCTGTAGCCTTAGACGATCCATCCCATATCCCGGAGATCCAGAGTACTTATCCAGGTCTCTGGCCTATTAATCCCCGACTCTCCTGGCTTATCGAGTACTTATCCAGGTCTCGAAGTGATGAACTTGGTGGCTTAGAATTCCTGTGCGGACTGAGGACCGAATTATCACTTTATTTATATTAAGTAGATTAAGCTAACTTTAAAGAGAAACGCTCTATTTACGAGCACAATAAAAGTGCACTAAACGGTAACAACTGTCTTTTCCTTTCTGTCTCAAATAAATAAATTTTCTGTAAGGATCCTTGGACCCCGACTAGCTACTCTAGCCATAGGGGGGAAAACCCGTCGTTACAATATTGAATATAGTTTTCAATGTAAATTGCGATTCCACCACCTCTCCGTTCTCTATTGTGGAATATTGCGTTGTATCCATCTATTAAATAATATGGGTTCTCATGATCGCAAATATTTGTTTCTGTTAATACGATTAATTGAATTTTATTTAATATTTTAGATACACTTGTTATGAAGGGCAAAAAGTTTTTTCTCAGTGATCTTATGTTTAAATGTATTACCGACATATTGCAATTCAGTAATTGTTGTTGGAAGTTTTTCAAATTTCCCTCCGCATGATACCCGCTGTTTTTGTTTTGGTTGAAGTTTCAATCTCATTTGATAGTTTTTAATTTTTTTTTCTTTCATTGAGTTCACCTTTTTTGTTTATTTCAAAAGTAAAAAAAAAATTTACATTTCATTATTTACTAAGTCCCACGAAGCATTAGTTAGCTTGTATCTGGGTACAAGATCTATAATGTTTATGTATTAATTGAATAAACAAATTATTGTAGACTTCATTGTTTTTTAGCTATTTATATAGTGATTTTTCATAAGCTTATTTCTAATATGTTTATTTCTTTCTTTAACTATTTCTTTTGGAAATTCATTTAAAGTATTGGGTAGTGCAACAGAAAGCGAATATTTCCCATAATCGTTTTTGAAATTAGGGACGAAGATCTTTGAGGTTTTTATTTGCTGAATTTGTGCCTGTAATGATGCGTAGATTTTCTTGTTGTGTTTTATGTTCCATTTTTTTGCATAATTTTCACAATTCGATTTTGTGCAGTTTGGAGGTGCCTACAACATCTTGCATTTCCCCAGGCTGTAATCCCATGCCTCAGATGTGATTCAAGCAGTGAGAAGTAGGCTTGTTTGAGTACATGAAAGGGTGCACAATTCCCGAGATGGTACAGTGCGTACGATGATTGTTGTAGCTTCTTTTGGAGTTTTTGTGTATGAGTTTTCCATTTGAAATTTTTATCTAGGTATACTCCAAGGTACTTGTATGTTTCCACCAGTTCTAATTCTGTGCTACAGTTGTCGTTGAAAGGTTGATTAATTTGGGTATGGCTGTAGTGTAGGCAGTCTATATCATGGTATATGATTTTGATACTTTGTTTCGGTGTTGTTCTTGGTCTGATAAACATTACTTTGGTTTTTGAAGAGTTTATTATTAAACCGTTGTCATGAGACCATCTATTGATTATATTTAATTCATTTTGGAGTGTTGATATAGCGTTGTTTAATGACTTGTGACTTACTACAATGGTTGTGTCGTCAGCGTATGTGAACGTTGTGCTGTTTTTTAGCTGATTTGCCATTTCGTTCGAATATATAATGTAGAGTATGGGACCCAGTTTTGAACCCTGTGGTACACCGAAAGGAGATTTCATCATTTCACTTGTAGTTTCGTCCACTTTAACGCAAAAGCTTCTAGATGAAAGATAATCTGCGAACCATTTTAATGCTTGTCCTTTGATACCGATCCTTGCAAGTGCGTCTTCTAGTTTCGAATGGGGCAGAGTGTCAAAAGCCTTACTGAAATCTATGAACAGTGCTAGACAGGCCTTGTTCTGGTTAAGGGATTCATTAATGTGATTAGACAAGTGGCCCAGGAGTTGGTTAATTTTTTTTTCCTTTTTGAAAGCCAAATTGTTGTTTGTTTATGATTTTGTACGTCCTTAAAAATCTGTTTAGTCTCCGAACAATGACTTCTTCTAATACTTTTTCGAGGACTGGAAGTAATGCTATTGGCCGGTAATTATTATAGTCCGATCTGTCGCCATTTTTATAAATGGGTCTTATGATTGATTGTTTCATTACTTTTGGTATTGAAGCTTCATAGATACTGCTGTTTATCAATTTTGTTATTATCGGTGTTAATATGTTAGCATTGTTTTTCAAATCCACTGCTCTTATATCTATTATGTTATTGATTTCTTCCTCTGTTGCATATTCTAAGTATACTGAATTGTTAATTGTATTTGTAACACTTGTAGTTCGTGTGACAATGTAGCACGTATGTATGATTTTCATCACATTTTCATTAAATTTGACGGCAAAGTTTTGAGTTATATCGCTTAGTGATTCATTTTTGAAGTGTTTTTTGATTGAATTGTTTAAATTTTCTGATTTTTTCCCGGTGATTTGGTTGACGAGTTTCCAAGTGCCTCTGATGTTAGTTCGGTTTAGTAAAAATTTTTGATGGTAATAGTCATTTTTTGCTCTAATTATTTTTTATTTAAGCTGTTATTAAAGTTTTTGTATATTTTTTCGTTTATTTGATAATTCTTACTTTGCAACCACTTTTTGTATAATATTTCTTTAATGCTGCAGCAAGTTAATATATGTTCATTGAGCCAAAGATATTGGTTCCTCTTTTTAAGTTTTGATTGTTGTGTTTTTGAATTTCTGTATATGTTGTCGAAGGTTTAGTAATTATTATTGAAATGTTCGTTTGAGTTGCTTGAAATATTCATTAGTTGTTCCCAATCTGAGTTATTTAATTGTTGGTTGACTTTAGTGTTGCTTAACACGAAGTTTTCACTGTTTGGTGTATCTTGTTCATGATTCAATGCTTGCTTCGTCTCATCTATACAACCAAAGATTGCAAAATGATCGGATATATTGATTTCAATTACAGCCGCGTGAGTTTTTGAATTTTTTTTGTCCCACCTGGAGAATAAATGATCGATGCATGTAATAGATTTACTGGAGTTATCTTCTCTGGTCACTTTATTGATCATGCTAATTCAACCATATGAAGATAGAATGTTTAAGTAGTTGGTTGTTGTAGCGTTTTGTTGCAATATATCGATATTTATGTCACCCACAATAATTAAATTATTCTGTATATTTATACCACTTATATTATTTTCCAATTCTTGTAAGAACCTTTTTGTATTTGTGTTTGGTGGCCGATATATTGGTATGATTGTAGTTGTTCTGTTCTTTGATGTAATATTAATTTGTTTTACTTCTGCCGATTCCATATTTATTTGTACTTCTTCATATTGAATATAGTTTTCAATGTAAATTGCGATTCCACCACCTCTCCGTTCTCTATTGTGGAATATTGCGTTGTATCCATCTATTAAATAATATGGGTTCTCATGATCGCAAATATTTGTTTCTGTTAATACGATTAATTGAATTTTATTTAATATTTTAGATACACTTGTTATGAAGGGCAAAAAGTTTTTTCTCAGTGATCTTATGTTTAAATGTATTACCGACATATTGCAATTCAGGTATTTCATATTTATGTCCTTAAAATTTTGTAATACTTCCTCTGTGTAATTCATTTTCTATTTTTGTTTTTATTAATTGATAATGTTTTAACTCTATTTAACTTACTTATCTGTTTGGTATATTTTATTTAATTATTTTATTTATTTAATTTTTTATTTTGTTGGAGTAGTATGCCTCCGCTTCCCATCACCGCAATGAAGCGACTTTTTCACAACGACCTAGATTTTCTTTTTGCATGCATCTGTATCTTTCAGGTGAAGGTCACTTTCGGCGACCTTCAATTTAGCTATGAGTTCACTATTTTGTGCCCTATACACTGAATATACCTAGTCTAAGGTCATATTGTAATACTTAGTAATATTGTAATACTTAGTTCTCAAGAAGTTTCGTTTATATAAATCCCGGTTTATCATAGGTCCTTCGAGCCGGATCAGTGGCCCATACGAAGAAGCTGGAAAGCTGACAATTTGCCTCAATGGGAGGAAATTGGATCAGCAAAAGGAGAGTGGTGAAGTCTTACAGCCTGTTCATGTATGTCGACCGAAAGGTTTCTTGCACTTCCGAAGTGGAAAAAAGCGTTTTCTGTTCATGTAAATACCTTCGAAACGAAAATCTATGCGACCGACAAGCCATACGAAATAACACGTAAACATCCATTTCGAAAGGACTGTCTTTTATAGAAAAAGAATGCAAAAATCACGCACTTGCTTTGTAGCTGTCCCCCGCCGGGGATAACAATCTTGGCGCGATGCGGGGGCTAGACGTCACAACACTCTCATTTAACTTCTTGTAGTGTTGAACTGGGAGGTTGTGATTGACCAAAGGTTATCCACTCTCTGTCACACACCAACACGGTGCACTAGAAACTCATAGTGCATCTCTGGACTGAGTGACACATATTTGGTAGCGATCTCCTACCAAAATAATGGTGAGATCCCCTAACACCGGGGTGTTATGCGACCTCGTGCTCATCGGTGTTCCAAAGGTTTGCAGTTAGGGTACCAACTGTATTCGAACGGAGCCTCGCTTGATACCTGGGCACCTCAGCGAGTAGT
Organism: Musca autumnalis; assembly: GCF_047663935.1. Classification (NCBI taxonomy): domain Eukaryota; kingdom Metazoa; phylum Arthropoda; class Insecta; order Diptera; family Muscidae; genus Musca; species Musca autumnalis. The sequence goes on from NW_027411644.1 coordinate 139,598,911, forward strand.
TAGTGCCCCAGTCATGGTAGTGGAGGGCTATGCCATGGCTGTACTCAGCTCCCCCATTACCGTCAATTTCTCATGGAAAAATCAATTAATCATCACAACACAGAAACTTATCTACATCACAACAACCATACCATCAATCACCAACAACCGCACCATCAATCACCAACAACAACAATAGTCTGGATGATCACAATGGACCTCAAGGTCTCCGAGTGGAGTGGCTGCCGGCATGGCAGTCACGCATCCTAAACCTAACCTAACCTAGCTGTCGAGTAGAACGTAAACTCGCGAATAACACCAAAAATCTTTAATCAAATTTATGCAACACATTCCTGAAAGAAAATAACAATTTTATAGAGATTTTTTAAAGGCGAATTGTTAATGAGTTTAAAGAAATCAATTAAATAAAATTTTTCAAAATACCGACACATGTTATTTTCTCAAACAAAACAAATCACACATATTCCAATGTTTGTATGTATATGTGGATTTTTTTTTTTTATTTCTCGTTTGGCTCTCATTTATGGAACATAGTTGTACCAATGTACATTCAAATTAGTAGTATTTCTTTCGTACGGGTTTTTGTGCGACATACATAAACAGGCGGTTAATATCCAAGTGTAGATATTGCCCTGAAGGGAAGGGACATTCACCATGCTGCGTCATAAGGAGATGGCGCCAGGAATTGAGGAAAAAGTAGAAAAGCTTCTTAAACTGATTTACTGAGGTATCCAGCTGATCGATAAAACGAAGAATGGAGCGAGTTGTGAAAAAATTAGGAGTACATCAAAGGTAAGCGAAATGCCGCATCGGCAGGCAGCCATAGATAAAGAAGTGAGCGCTAAATACTTAACGTTGCTAAAAATGAAAGTGAAAAAGCAGGAGATGGCAAGGCCAATATGCTGCATCACGGCAGGCTGCCATAAATATGGAAGTGAGCTCTAAATTCTTAACGGTACTAAAAACGAAAGGAACAAAGCAGGAAATGGCAAGGCCGACAAAATGGATTTGTCGAGACCAGAGATTACTGGTTATTGGCATATCACAGGTAGAATTCGAGCGTGAGAGTGTCAAAACAACGCCCGTGAAGATAGAGTCTTGAACACCGAATTGGCGAAATTCAGTGTATAGGGCACAAAATAGTGAACTCATATCTAAATTGAAGGTCGCCGTCCGTGACCTCACCTGGAAAATACAGACGGTGATGGGCGTGGAGGTAAAGGAAGCGGAGGCATACTACTCCGGATTTTAAAACTATAAAATGAGATTGAAACTTCAACCAAAACAAAAACAGTGGGTATCATGCACAGGGGAATTTGAAAACAATTTTAACCACAATTACTCACAGGCAACTGTGGTGATGTTATCTTAGTTGATTCGTGCTAATAGTTGTTTGCAAATATTTTTGTTCTGATTAGGAAAGCCGAAAAGTGAGTGTGATTCCCTTTTATTTGAGAATACTAGACACTTAAGAGTTCGGTTTTTCGCCAAAAAAGGCATCATTTCAAAAAGCTGAAAGGCCAATTTATAATTCCCTTCGCCGGGATGAAATCATGTTATTGGTAGCGATCAGTAAAATTATGCAACACTGTCAGTTCGTTTTGAAAAACATTACTCTCTGTAATAGAGGGTAATAAATGAAGTTAAGCCATTGGGGGAATACTCCAGCTTAAGCAATCAAATGAGATTGAAATTTCAACCAAAACAAACAAAAAAATAGCGAATATCATGCGCAGGGGAATTTGAAATAAATTCCAAAAACAATAACTCACAGGCAACTGTAATGATGTTATCTTTAAGTTACAGAACTCGATAAGTTCTTAGTTGATTCGTGCTGTGGTTTGAAAATATTTTTTTTCTGATTATTTGAGAAGACTAGACACTTAAAGAGTTCGGTTTTTGGCAAAAAAGCATCATTTCAAAAAGCTTAAAAGCCAATTAATGATTCCCTTCGCCGAGATGAAATCATGATATTGGTAGCGATCAGTACCATTTTGTAACACTGTCAGTTCGTTTTTAGAAACAATCAAGTGAGATTGAAACTTCTAAGCATAGGTCTGCCAATTCTGCCTCCACCGCCATGTGGCACGTATTTATACGCCTTTATAGCGGGTTTATCATCCCTCATTCTTATGATATGGCCTAGCCAACGCAATCGTTGCATCTCTGTACGTTTATCTATACTGATGTCGTTGTATAGCAGATACAGCTCGTGGTTCATACGACGTCGATATTCACCGTCAACCCAGATTGGTCCATAGATCTATCGAAGATTTTTTCTCTCAAATACACCAAGCACTGCCATGTATGCTTGCGCAAGTACCCAGGCTTCGGAACCATACATCAGCACGGGTAGTATCAGTGTTGTGTAAATCGTTGTTCTTGTTTGACGAGATGTGTCTTTATTCCTAAACTGCTTACTCAGACCATCTGTTGGCCAACACTATTCTTCTTAGTATTTCACAACTGATGTTGTTGGTTGTGTTTACGGCGGTGCCGAGGTAGACGAAGTCCTTTACTACCCCAAAATTATAGGAACCAACGTCAACAGTTGGCCCGATCTCTATAGACGCATTGCGCGTCGACACCATCAACTTGGTCTTCTCGTCGTTTACCGCCAGAACCACTTTAGCAGATTGCTTTTCGACCTTTGCAAAGGTGTCAGTTACTTCCTTTACCGATCGACCCATGATGTCAATGTCGTCGGCATAAGCAAGTAGCATATGGCTGTTCGTGTATATTGTTCCACTTATTTTGACCTTCGCGTCTCGTATGACCTTCTCCAGCAGGATGTTGAAAAGATCACACGATAGGCCGTCTCCTTGTCTGAAATCTCTTTCGGTAATACACTCTTCGAAGAGGTTCTTTCCTATTTTAACCGAAGACCGAGTATCAGTTAATGTTATTCTACAAAGCCGAATGAGCTTTGCAGGAATACCAAAATCAGACATGGCTTGGAACACCTTTGAACGTATAGGGCTGTCGAAGACTGCTTTATAATCAACGAAAATATGTTAGGTGTCGATCTGCATTTCTTGGGTCTTTTCCAGGATTTGTCTCAAGGTAAATATCTGGTCAGTGGGGGATAAGTTGTATAAGGTGTATGACTTTATCAGTGTGTCGTCTCTGGTTTTGAACAGCTGGGATAGCAAGCCATCGGCTCCTGCTGGCTTATTACTATTCAGCCGGTTTATTGCTGTCTTTACGTTATCCTGGCTGGGCGGTATACATTCCATACCATCTTCTGGGTTTGGATCTGTGGTATCTTCGCCGTCATCGCTACTATCGGATACTAGCAGTTTGAAAAAATGTTCTTTCCATAACCTGAGCACATTATCTGTATCAGTTACTAAATTACGTTGATGGTTACCAAATTACCTTGCGCCTGTGCTGATATGTTATAGGGACGAGGAGTGCTTTCATTAAGCAACTGGACTAGTTGGGTGGAATATACTGTGGATATCTGTTGTGTTTGCAGCTTACCGATTTCCAACTTCCGTGTTGTATCTGTTCCTGCTTTATTTGCAACGTTTAGACTGGTACGTACCTTTGCTGCAACACGGTAGTGGTCCGAATCTGTGTTTGCTCCTCGGAACGATCGTACATCCAACACTCTCGATGAATGTGTTCCATCTATCACAACATGATCAATTTGATTATTTGTTCTTTGATCTGGAGATAGCCAGGTGCCCTTATGAATATCTGGTACTACTAACTACCATGTTTTTTGCAGCTACAAAGTCCATCAGCCTTATACCATTGTCAGATGTTTCACTGTGGAGACTGAATTTCCCGACTGTTGTACCAAAGATATTCTCCTTTCCAATTTTGGCATTAAAATCGTCAAGAATAATTTTAATATCATTGGCAGGGCAACGGTCATAAGTTTCTTCGAAGACAAGGTCTGTTCGTCCTTGTCTTCAGTGGGAGCATGAGCGCAAATAAATCTGATGTTGAAGAATTTAGCTTTTAATCGAATTGCAGCGAGTCTTTCATACACTAGGGTGAAGCTAGAGACCTGATGTTTTAACATCCGTCCAACTACAAATCTGCAACCAAACTCATGCTTTGTGTCATGACAGCTATAATACAGTGCGTCACCTTTAGGTGTTGTTGTGACGCCTTTCCCATTCCATCATATTTCTTGTATGGCAGTAATGTCAGTCTTGTACTTTTCAAGTACATCTGCCAATGCGTAAACTGCACCTTCTCTATAAAGTGTGCGAACATTCCAGGTGCATATTCGCAGATCATGGTCCTTAAAACGTTTGCGGGGTTCGTCAACTTTAGAGGGGTTTGTTTTTCATTTCTTTCGGTATTTCATAGTAGGCTGCTTTTTCTAGAGGAGGGTTACTACCCGACGCCCAAACCCAAGTATTTAACGTTCTTATGGATAAACGTGCGGCACATGTTAGCTCACTACCTTTAACGGGTGTTAAAGGCAGCTCCCCAGGTGACATCACGGGGATATCAGTGTCCACTTGAGATGAAAGAGCGACCAAAATAAATCCTGGGCTTTGCCATGTTATAGCCGGTCAGGACCGTCCCTTGGTATCTTCCATTGATTGCTGGAGTATTTCCCCATGGCTTAACCTCATTATTACTCTCTATTAAAGAGAGTAATACTTTTTCAAAACGAACTGACAGTGTTGCAAATTTTTATTGATCGCTACTAATATCATGATTTCATCCCGACGAAGGGATTTAACAATTGGCTTTTCAGTTTTTGAAATTATGATTTTTTAGTGAAAAGCCCAACTCTTTCAGTATCGAGTATTCTCAAGTTAATAAGAATGACACTCACATTTCGGCTTTCCCAAAAAAAAAAAAAATATTTTCCAACATGCCAGCACATATCAACTAAGAATTCACCGTATTCTATAAGTTGAAATAACATCACCACAGTTGCCTGTGAATGATTGTTGTTGAAATTTTGTTTAACATTCCCCTGCGCATGCAATCCGCTGTTTATTGTTTGATGATTCAATCTAATTGATTGCTTAAGTGTGGAGAATTCATTCCCCCAATGGCTTAACTTCCCCAGCAAAATTTGACGGAAGGGGTTCTTTGCGATGACGTGATTTCATGTCATCTTTTGCATTGGTTCAAAGGAAGTCGTGGAAGATCCGATCTTTCCATTAGGATTTGAACCAATGCAAAGGAAGTCGTGAAAGATCCGATTTTTTCATCAGCATTTGTACCCATTCCATTGATCCAATAGAGATGTTGTTTGTGTTTTTATTTACACACCTGTTTATTTTCATTTTGGTATGTTCCAGTACTGCAAAAATCTACTATTTTTTACTATTTTTTCCGATAACATAAAGGAAAAATTGTTATCGTAGTAAAAATAAGTAGATTCTTGCAGTTTCTGGAACAGACCAAAGTTGTTAGAACTGTCGTCGTGATGTTGTCTTACATTTCCTGCATATCAAACAACTAAAACTTCTAAACAATTGGTATTATATGAAGTCCCAACCATCGAGCTAAAAATATAATCGGACTGCACACATTGCTATTTTAAAAGTTCCCTTGTCTGTTCTAAATCTGACATAGAATGAAATCAATCAAATCTCGTTTCTTGGAATTTGAAAAAAAGTCCGAAACGAAAAGGAACAAGAATCTGAAAATAAAGAAAAAACTACTTTTGGAAAGAAACAATTAAAAATAAATTAATTATGCATAAATGGTATTCTCCATAAAAAAAAGTCTCTCCTCCCCGTTCGTTAAATTTTGTTCTTAGAGATCCCTAAAGCAAGCCGGGTTGTAGATCCCTACATATTTCCGTCACTAAACAAAATAGTATAAATTACCAAAATGCTGTTATAAAATAACAAAATTATAAAATAAAAGTAATTTACGAAATAAAAATACTTAAAGGAGTGCATTTGGAATCCATGTTGGAATCTGAACTGGTGATGGGAAGATAATTGAAAAAACTTTTGTAAGATGAAAGAATATCAGTTGCGGAGAACGGAGGAAGTAATCTTTTGCGTTGCAGCGGTGGTGATTACATTGCAATTTTGGATGTAAACTTTTGAAAAACTAAACTGATAAATTAATTGTAGTTATTTTATGAATTCGTTTGAATTAATAAAGAGTTTTGTTTTTCATGAAAACCATATTCCAATACAGCATTTCCATTTTCCAAACAAGACATGAAAATTTCATGCCAAGGGGTTGGTGAAAATGACATGCCAAAGCATTGGTTAAATTGACATGTCAAAGCATGGGTGAAAATGACGTGTCAAATCATTGGTGAAAATGACATGTCAAATCATTGGTGGAAATGACATGCCAAAGCATTGGTGGAAATGACATGTCAACGCATTGGTTAAAATGACATGCTTAGGATCCAGAAAAGAACGTCATCTTTTGGGGTCCACGCTCATATAAAATTCATCGATGAAGATGCTAAAAAGATGACATGCTAGATCACTTGCACCCATGATTGAATGTCATCTTTGGCATCGAACATTTTGCTGGGTTCATTATTACTCTCTATTACAGAGAGTAATGTTTTATCAAAACGAACTGAAATTTTTGCAAAATTTTACTGATCGCTACCAATATTATAATTTTTGAAATGATGATTTTTTAGTGAAAACCCGAACTTTTTAAGTATCGAGTATTCTCAAGTTAATGAGAATGACACTCGCTCCTCGGCTTTCGCAAAAACACCAAAACAAACTATTTTGCGACATGCCACCATAGTTGCCTGTGAATGATTGTTGTTGGAATTTTGTTAGAAATTCCCCTGCGCATGCCACCCGCTGTTTTTTTGTTTGTTATGTTTATTGTTTGAAGATTCAATCTCATTCATCAATCTTCATACAATAAAGAAACAAAAAACAGCGGATGGCATGCGCAAAGGAATTTTAAACAAAATTCCAACAACATTCCACAGTGAGTGGTTTCTCAATTACTGTGTGTGAAAAATAATTTAATAGTATTTGTGTAGTTCTAAAAATTTTATTGGTTAACCAAGTATAATGGGCAATTGTATTTAATGACTCAATGCAAAAAATGGACACATTTTAAGTCAATAAAAGTATCCAAAGTACATCACAGGAATTGCGAGTTAAAATAATCATACTTATGTCTTGCATTACAGCCATAAACGAACCTTATGAATGCAACTTTCGACTGTTTGCTGCAGATGTACCGGAGTAAATCTCGAGACATTATAGTTTATTACGCATTAAAGTAGTTATGGCCAACCTGCACCTTATGCTCAGAGGTAAAATTACGTCAAGGCTATACAGCCGCCTTAACGTATAACACTATGCAACACTGAAAATACAAACAACTTCTAGTATGCATTTTTTGAAAGTACATATGGGGCAACAAAACCCCTAGTAGGGCTTTGTCCTGTCAGATCCAGTTCGGATTTTATGGCCTCATCTAAACCGGTCTAAAACCACAGTTTTTTGCATTTATTTGGCCAGACAGAAACGACTAGGAACGTCGCCTTGCAGTCCTTGGCTATATTGTAGCCCTAAACTAGAACTTATCCTTTGAACAGACTTCATAGGAAAAGCTACATCTAGGGCGATCGATAAAATATAGAAAATTTTACATAATTGCTGAAATTCTGATCAGTATCAGCTAAACTATAGGGAGCTGAACTAAGCAACCTTTTGCAAAAATCTTCCAAATAATACCCAGCAATTCCTTCGAACATTCTGAAATTCTAAAATGATTACTTCATGTTGTTTCAGAGGTATTTTGCATCGTATCTTTTACAACACGTATTTAAAACACAGTTCACACCAACAGCTTATTCTCGCATTTCGGATTTCACATTATTGATATATTTATTAAATCGTCGTTGAAAAATACACTCAAAACAACGCGATAGAGGCATTTTACCACAATGGCATGTTCTGAGGAGTTGTGTATTACATTCCAGCGAATATATTTCCAAAAGAAAACATTAACATTAAAAATTAACGAAATGTATACAAATTATGGAATTTTTAAATATATTGTACAATTATGGGCATTAAATGTGGTTTTTGTAGCTCATTATTTCTGTAAATATTTTATTCTTGTTCTTTTCTACAAATTTGCTTCAGAGGTCAGAAGAAGATTCGCATCGGTTTCAGAGATATAGCCCCGAAAATCTTTAAAAAGCCAATATTTAACCATGTTTAGATGGGGCCGTAAAACCCAAGCTGGATCTGACATAACAAACCCCAACTAAGGTTTTCGTCGTTTGGGTCTGTGCTTTCTAAAAATCCACAGCTCAAATTGTTTGCACAAGATCAGCTTAAAAATGTTGCACAGTGTAATTCTCCTTTGAACATACACGCGAAATGTGGCCTGAAAGGTGATGGTAAGATCAATCTCAAACCCTAAACAATTAACAGATTCGGATAAGTTAACAGTATTATGTTGAATTATAATGGATGAAAGAAAGTCCACCACGACTAACATGAAATAGAGTGTAATTAATTTTTGTTACGTTAACTCTGATTTTCTTGAGATCGCACCAGCTACAGATTCTTCCAATGTCAGTAACAAGAGCTTTTATACAGTTTGCAACTGAGTTATTAGAACTAGTACAAAACAATTGTATATAATGCATATATACCTATCTTAGAATTGAAAACACAATCACAAATGTCATTAACATATAACATGAAAAGCGCTTTGTTCAAATATCCACATTTGAATAAAATAATAAAGAACCATTACTGTTCTTTACAAGTCACTTATACGCCCGTGTTTTATTTCTTTTTCTTCCACTCCTGCCAAAACTGCAACCGGAGGAAAATATTTCGATATCCACGGAGTAATTTTCTATCCACCAAAACAGAGCAGTATATCCAGCATCTTCTTCCCTCCAGAAATACTCACATCTGGCATTTTCATTAAATGGAATCCTGTGGAACCCCATAGTTTACCCTTCTTGAAACAGAGGTTCGGCCACAAGAGACCAAAAAGTGGGAACGGCCTGATAATTCAAATGGGCGCTTATTTGAACTTTAGGCACGAACTCAATGGCCTTTGATAGGGTTGGAAGAATGGAAATGGGTCAGATAAAAAGCCTAAATGTGGAAATATGGATTTAACTGCTAAACTAAATAACGACGGGACGTACACAAATATTTCACCAACCTACCAAAACAACGCTCTCTGAGCGTCCAGAAGTACGTTGAGTCCCAAATAAAACACAAAATCCGAGCCCAAAAGATACTTAAATGTTTATATAAATCCCGCTTTATCACAGGTCCTTCGAGCCGGATCAGTGGCCGATACGAAGAAGCTGGAAAGCTGACAATTTGCCTCAAAGGGAGGAAATTGGATCAGCAAAAGAAGAGTGATGATACATAAAAAAAGTTGAAGATAACATCACCACAGTTGCATGTGAGTAATTGTTATTGGAATTTATTTTAAATTCCCCTGCGCATGCCATCTGCTGTTTTTGTTTGTTTTGGTTGAGGTTTCAATCTCATTTGATTGTTTTTAAGTCTGGAGTATTACCCCAATGGCTTAAACTTCATCATTACTTTCTGTAACAGAGAATAATGCTTTCAAAACGAACTGACAGTGTTACAAAATGGTACCAATATCATGGTTTCATCCCGGCGAAGGGAATTATCAATTGGCTTTTCAGCTTTTTGAAGTGATGCCTTTTTTTGCGAAAAACCGAACTCTTTAAGTGTCTAGTATTCTCAAATAAATGGGAATCACACTCACTTTTCTGCTTTCCCAAGAAACATCAGAGCAAAAATATTTACAAACAACTATTAGCCCGAATCAACAAAGATCACATCACCACAGTTGCCTGTGAGTAATTGTTGTTGGAATTTTTTCAAATTTCCCTCCGCATGATACCCGCTATTTTTGTTTTGGTTGAGGTTTAATCTCATTTGATAGTTTTAAGTCTGGAGTAGTAAGCCTCCGCTTCCTTTACCACCACGCCCATCACCGCAATAAAGCGGCTTTTTCACAACGACCTGGATTTTCTTTTTAGCGTCTGTATCTTTCAGGTGAAGGTCACGTTCGGCGACCTTCTATTTAGCTATGAGTTCACTATTTTGTGCCCTATACACTGAATTTCGCCAATTCGGTGTTCAAGACTCTATCTTCACGGGCGTTGTTTTGACACTCTCACGCTCGAATTCTACCTGTGATATGCCAATAACCAGTAATCTCTGGTCTCGACAAATCCATTTTGTCGGCCTTGCCATTTCCTGCTTTGTTCCTTTCGTTTTTAGTACCGTTAAGAATTTAGAGCTCACTTCCTTATTTCTGGCAGCCTGCCGCGAGGCAGCATATCGGCCTTGCCATCTCCTGCTTTTTCACTTTCGTTTTTAGCAACGTTAAGTATTTAGCGCTCACTTCTTTATCTATGGCTGCCTGCCGATGCGACATTTCGCTGACCTTTGATGTACTCATAATTTTTTCATAACTCGCTCCGTTCTCCGTTTTATCGATCAGCTGTATACCTCAGTCAATCAGTTTACGAAGCTTTTCTACTTTTTCCTCAATTCCTGGTGCCATCTCCATATGACGCAGCATGTTTTTTTCAAATGTGTGTCGTGATTGCTTGCCACATGTGAAAAAACGTAGTGTCTTAATGATCTCTCTGTAAGATTGTATGGCAGATTCGATCGTACATATTTAGGCATTATGACTTTCTCTTTTACAAACTAGTCTAAGGTCATATTGTAATACTTAGTAATATTGTAATACTTAGTTCTCAAGAAGTTTCGTTTATATAAATCCCGGTTTACCATAGGTCCTTCTAGCCGGATCAGTGGCCGATACGAAGAAGCTGGAAAGCTGACAAGCCTGTTCATGTATGTCGACCGAAAGGTTTCTTGCGCTTCCGAAGTGGAAAAAATCTTTTTCTGTTAATGTAAATATCTTCGAAACGAAAATCTATGCGACCGACAAGCCATACGAAATAACACGTAAACATCCATTTCGAAAGGACTGTCTTTTATAGAAAGAGAATGTCAAAATCACTCACTTGCTTTGTAGCTGTCGAGTAGAACGTAAACTCGCGAAAAACACCGGAAATCTTAAATTATGCAACACATTCCTGAAAGAAAATAAAAATTTTATAGAGACTTTTTAAAGGCAGTTTTATTCATGATTTTAAAGAAATTTTATTTTCTCAAACAAAACAAATCACACATATTCCAATGTTTGTATGTATACGTGGATTTTGTTTTTATTTCTCGTTTGGCCCTCATTTATGGAACATAGTTGTACCAATGTACATTCAAATTAGTAGTATTTCTTTCGTACGGGTTTTCGTGCGACATACATAAACAGGCGGTTAATATCCAAGTGTAGATATTGCCCTGAAGGGAAAGGACATTCACCATGCTGCGTCATAAGGAGATGGCGCCAGGAATTGAGGAAAAAGTAGAAAAGCTTCTTAAACTGATTTACTGAGGTATACAGCTGATCGATAAAACGGAGAACGGAGCGAGTTATGAAAAAATACATCAAATGTCAGCGAAATGCCGCATCGGCAGGCAGCCATAGATAAAGAAGTGAGCGCTAAATACTTAACGTTTGTAAAAATGAAAGTGAAAAAGCAGGAGATAGCAAGGCCAATATGCTTCATCACGGCAGGCTGCCATACATGTGGAAGTGAGCTCTAAATTCTTAGCGGTGCTAAAAACGAAAGGAACACAGCAGGAAATGGTAACAGTCTGCCATCTCTGCTTGTGTGCAAGTGTTTTTGGCGAGCTTTCGTATCGATTTTAAAAAATAATTAATTTCAATAGTTTTTCGGTGTTTAATAAAGTGTTAATAGTGATAATTATACTAATTATTTGTTACTTCATCGAATTTCAGTGAAATATTTTAAAATCAGTGCTTTTTTAAAACACTAGTGCTTGAAATAAAGTTGTGAATTTTCATTAATCTATCTTTGTAGTGCTCTGTGTTTACTTCTGTTGTTCTGACATCTCATTCTTTTATTTTATTTTTCCTTCTCTTTGATAGATTTTCTTTATTGAAACCATTCATAGCATACTTTTAGGCCGTAATATTAATTTTCAGTGCTTTTCAAACTATAATTATTTAACCTATATATATATATATATATATATATATATATATATATATATATCACCGTGGTGCAATGGAATGCAAGCCCGCCTTGCAAGCAGAAGGTCAGTGGTTCGATTCCCCGGCCAGACAACATCAAACATTTTTCAACGGTGGCAAAATACCCATCAGTAATGTTGGCAACATTTCCTGAGTATTTCAGCCTTGAAAAACTTCTCTACAAGTGGTCTCTTAAGGCACGCCGTTCGGACTCGGCGATAAACAGTAGGTCCCATATCATTGAGCTTAATATGAATCGGGGTGCACTCATTGATATGAGAGAAGTCTCCCTTGTCCCGTATGGGATGTTGTGGAACAATGTTTTTTTTGTTTATATATACCGCAGCATACTTTCAGGCATATTATTAATTATCACCATGGCTTGCAAAGATGTCAATATTATAAGATAGGAAAAGTCAATTGTGAAAAATTAACTGTAGAGGGAGTTAACCTCTGTTGCTACGATATCATAGCAACATTCTGTTAAACGAAAACTGTTACTCATTGGAATATTGACAAGAAAAACATTAAAACTCAAATTCTACGGCGTTGACTTTTGTTTTTTTTTTTATTAAATAAAAAATAAAAAATAGTGAAGAAATACATTTCAGCCACAACACACGACGTTAATGTTTTCTGCCGCGAGAAATGGGAATCAAAAACGATTGGCATTGCTGTTATCAATTCCAGTGAGTTGTGTAGCCATCTGTAACCAAAGTGTTGAACTATTAGCATATGTTTTTGGAAAATGCATTTGTTTGAGTCTTTATTGCTATACGTCTTTGTGGCATGGTAGAACAAATATAAGGTAAAGTTAATACTACAACAAATACAACTCGAACAACAACCACAAAGGAATTTGTTTTTGTTTGTAACGTTACTGTCAGTTGTATTTGTAAACAAAACAAGGAAATGTCTATAAATTATTGGAATTTAAAAAACTAATAATTTTTCACATTTGATTGAATATTTAGGAAAACATGAATGAAAACTCGTTAGATTTTCAATTTGAATGTTTCCATATCATTCCACTAAATGCATAATTTCTTGCAGAAAGTAGAATACTTGCAAAAATGTTTCGGGTCGCTGGTAATTCATTGAAAAAAGAGAAGATGTTTCAATCATTTGCTTTTGAAAACAAAAAAGCACATGTTTATTAGGGCTTTATTCTTTTCAAGTTTAACAAAATACCACACATATTAACAAATATTGTACCGCCTCTATAAGCGGTGTTTTAGTGTGCGGCATGTCGTTCGGACCTGGAGGAGGTTACATGTCAATGATATGAAGCCGTCTTTATGGGAAATAGTTTTTTTTTCTGATGAATAAATTTGTTCTTGAAAAATATATATCCCTAATATACATCGAACATAGAAATAAATACATAAAATGTCGAATGGAATTTGACACTAACACTACAACCCAGTTCAGTCAGCTGGGTATTGCTGCTACCTTTTCTTGTTCTACCATGTCTTTGTGGCTTGTTTATATAGGGAATGCAGTATTGGAAATTTTTCTGAGAGATTGATTACCTGTTGGATATGTGATAACCATTCCCATTTTAAATGTGCTGGGTTTAATGGTAAACAATTTGATTATATTACTGATAGATCCATGGGATTACGTTGGTCGTGCCCTGACTGTAGAGATAAAGAAATAAATTTCGTTCGTCTTTTTAAAGAAACTAAATTAGAAGTCTCTAAATTAAAAACAGAAGTTCAATCCCCTTTTTAACAATTTGGAAAAAAATAGAAAAAATGTGTTTTTGATTACTCGGTTGATTCTCCGAAAAGGAAAAATCATCAGCCAGTAATACCATTTCCACCTCTGAAAATCTGATTGCTTTAAATTCCCCGATTGCTACTTCAGCTCCTCCTATCACTCCAATTGCCCAGTCATCGGAAAACTCATCAGTAGTTAGCACTCTGCCTGAGTCTTCCTCATCCTTGGCTCTTATTCATACCAATAAAACAAAAACTATTATTTCTGTCATCAATAAACCTATAACCAATTTACCTACTCCAGCTGAGAGTCCTTCACCTTCGGTTTCGCAAAGTAATCCCCCTATATCTTCTGTTGTTATCCATGAGCCTTCAGCTCCAGAACCTCCATCGTTACCCTTAGATCAACTAATTGTAGTTGCGCCGCGTAAAACTGTTTTTGTATCTCGACTACATCCTGATACTTCAACTGATCATATTCGTTATTATGTCAAATCTAGAATTAATATTTCAAATGATAACACTGTGCTACAGTGAAAATTTGCAGGGGTTCTGATGCATAAATTCGGTATTGTGGGAGTCCATGGAAGACGAAAATACCTTTGGTTACTTTGGGTCACTTCGTTTTTTGATTTTATAACGGTAAATGTAGTGAAAAACGGGGTTTCTTGGATATTCAAATTTAAACGGACATAACTTCTTTTTTAGACGATGGAAATTTACAGCTTATTTTTTATTTAAAAGGTGAAAATCATGTTTTTCCTGGTGCTCTAGGCTGCGTAGAAGACACTAAACTGCGTAATTATTTACTTTCATCAAGAAGGAAATTTAGTTAGCTTTATAAAATGGGGAAACCCAATAAATTCGGTTGTAAATGTCCCTTGTGGAAAAAAGAAGTTATGTCTATTTTAAGTTGAAAATTCAAGAAACCCCGTTTTTCACTACATTTTCCGTTATAAAATCAAAAAACGAAGTGACCCAAAGAAACCAAAGGTATTTTCGTCTTCCATGGACTCCCTGCAAAAAAAATTTTGTCCACTTTTGTATCACAGTGTAATGATTTAAAGGTATTTAAATTTAATCCGCCTCAATCAAGAGATATTTTATCTTTCAGGATCGTGGTTCCAAATGATTTATTCCATACTATAGTTGATAGCGAGTTTTGGCCCGAGGGACTTACAGTGAAAGAATTCATCTACAAGGAAAGATCTACTCCGATAAATCCGATTGTTCTTCCAAAAAAAAAAAAACTAGAGTCATTGCTACTTTTATATCAAAATGTTAGAGGTTTGAAAACTAAACTCAGTAGTTTATATTTAAAAAGTTTTTATTGTGATTATAAAGTCGTAGTGTTTACTGAAACATGGTTAAAGCCTGAAATAAGTGATACTGAAATCTTTTGCGAAAATTTTCGAGTTTATAGGAAATATAGATTAAACAAGGTGGGTGGTGGTGTTTTAGTTGCAGTTCACAATTCTATTTCATCTGAATTAGTTGTAGTACCAGTGACAACTTCTGATGAGTTTCTTTGTGAAAAACTGAATTACCTTGGGAATATAATCTTTGTAACTGTTTCTTATATTGCACCAAACTCGGGCAATGACATTTATCTAAGACATGCCAATTTAATTCAAAGTATTTCTTCTTTAATGTCTACTAACTCCGAATTAATTTGTATGGGTGATTTTAATCTTCCTCATATCTCATGGGTCCCTGGGGACAATAGAATAGATTTTATACCTGCAATTAGCACTGGAATTGACGATTTTTGGGTCAATGTCTTTACCAAGTTAACAATGTTTTGAACATAAAGGATCGGGCTTTAGATCTAGTTCTTTTCATCTACACTCAATGTTGCATTGAACAGATGCCTACCTATTGTAATGCCAGAAGATGTTTACCATCCTACACTTTCAGTGAACCTTCAACTACAAATTGCTAGACCGACCCCTAGGTCTAAGAAAAATATTAATCCTAAATTTAATTTTGGAAAAACAGATATTAATCGACTAAAATCAATTTTATTAAGTACAAGATTTGTTATTAATGATACGATAGATTTAAGCGTTTCTAATTTCTATAATCACCTTAACTCTGCCTTCGCTAAAACAACTCCATATATAACAAAAGTTTCTGATCATGGCCCTCTTTGGTTCACATCGACGTTAAGGAGGTTGCGTAACATAAAAAGTAGATGCTTCAAAAAATTTAAGAAAAATTCACTCCATAGTGAATTACTCTAGCTATATTGTAGCCCGAAATAAATATAATTCTGCCAATTCTTATTTTTATCGGCATTATCTTGATAAAATGAGTAAGAATTTCAAAAATAACCCCAAAAGCTTCTTTAAATTTGTTAATTCTAAAAGAAAGGCTAATAATTTCCCAAGCTGTATGAAATTTGGCAGGAGAGAATCTTCGGATGAATCCGAAATCTCTAATATGTTTGCTGACTTCTTTCAGTCTTCCTACTATTCTAAAATTCTAAATGAACAATATAACTATGGTTTGTAATAAATTCCAACAACAATCACTCACAGGCAACTGTGATGATGTTTTTCAACTTACAGAACTCGATGAGTTCTTAGTTGATACGTGCTGATAGTTGTTTGCAAATATTTTTGTTCTGATGTTTTTTGAAAAAGCCGAAAACTGAGTGTGATTCTAATTTATTTTCGAATACTAGACACTTAAAGAGTTCGGTTCTTTCACTAAACGAGGTATCATTTCAAAAAGCTGAAAAGCCAATTGATAATTCCCTTGGCCGGGATGAAATCATGATATTGGTAGCGATCAGTAAAATTTTGTAACACTGTCAGTTCATTTTGAAAAACATTACTCTCTGTAACAGAAAGTAATGATGAAGTTTAAGCCATTGGCGTAATACTCCAGACTTAAAAACAATCAAATGAGATTGAAACTTCAACCAAAACAAACAAAAAATAGCGAATATCATGCGCAGGGGAATTTGAAATCAATTCCAAAAACAATTACTCACAGGCAACTGTGGTGATGTTATCTTTAACTTATAGAACTCGATAAGTTCTTAGTTGATTCGTGCTGTGGTTGGAAAATATTTTTTTTTTCTGATAATTTGAGAATACTACACACTTAAAGAGTTCGGTTTTTTGCTAACAATTACCTTTCATATCTTCATCCCCTTGTTTGCTCCGTGTTGGCGTGATACCACTGACCGTCGATAGCTCAGGGATGAAAAGAGAAGAAAATAAAAGACAAACACGAGTGTATAAGTTTCAAATATATTTTCGGTTTATTGTTGGTATAGGGTTTCTACGAATGAGAAACATTACCTTTTGTATGTGAAGCTACGAAACGAAAGCAATAGAAGTGTGACTCCTTCGAAAGTTAAATAGCAAGTGTATTGCCAAGAGGGCGAAATAGCGATCAAAGGCCGTGACATCAACTACGACTGCAGCATTGGAAAGCGCCCCTCTGCATCCGAACTATGCGAATAAGGCTTCCAGGAGAGGTAGTAGAAAAGAGCGAACTCTCTCCTACAATCCGAACTAGGCGAATAAGGCTCCTGGAAGAAGTGCAGAGAAGATATCCCCATAGGGCTCGTAAGAGCGGCCAATTAGCGTGGGTAATTGGAATACTGCAGAAGGGGAAACAAAGTATCGAACGTATACATTGGCGTTACCAATGTATCGAACTTATACATTAGCCGCCCACCTTGACGCGCTATCTGCAAAGCAACAGGGTTAGACTAAATTCGCGAGCAAACTTAAACTAGAGTTAGTAGGTTGTAAGGTGTGATTTGATTTAGAGGTACGTAAATACAGTTTCAATTGAGCATTTGAACTTTTACAAGTGTGTGCGAGTTTTCGATTTATTAAACAACGACTAGGTGGTATTGGGCCTGTAAGGATGTAACCGAATATAGTTTTCTGAGCCACCAGCGAATTCAAAACAATGTGAGGTGACTCAGCCGACAACATTTTGGAATATAAATCTTCGCCCAATAGCAAATCTATCGGCTTGTCATCGCATGTATCTGCAAGACCGAGGTGAAATAATTTAGAACGCAGATTCGAAATTGATGACAACGACGACAAGTTTTTCGAAATGTTAGGTAAGACTAATACATTAGCGTTTAGGATGCTTTCCGAATTTTTAGGTGATGAAAGATTCAACGAACAAATTTCTTTCGATGCACTATTAGTATTTACACCAGGCAGAGTGGTGTGAATTGATCGAGAAGGCAATCCGATTGTTTTTTGTAGTCTCTTTGTGACAAAAGAGACTTTGGACGAGGGATCAATTATTGCTCGAACGGCATAATTTTTGTGATTGTGAACGACGTTTACAATCGCAGTTCCCAAGAGCACATCTCTATTTTGTGTTGTGTGCAGAACTTTGCGATTATCGAAGCTAGGATTCAAACTCTGTTTGGAACTTATTCGAATAGAAGCGGAGTTCGAGTTAATAGACGAACGAGAAAATGTTGGCAAGGAACTTGACGAAGTACTACGATGGAGTAGCGTGTGATGTCTGCCTTTGCATACAGAACAATTGTGTTTGCTATTGCATCTTTTAACTTGGTGTCCATTCGAGAGACAGTTAATGCAAAGGGCATGTTTTTTAACAAACGAAAACTTGTTCTCAAATGAAAGTTTTTGAAAGCGAGAACAGTGTCGAAGCAGATGATCTTGATTTGTGCACATCATACAAGAATGTCTCAACAACGATTTCAGTTTAGATGAGCTAGTTTTATAATTGGAACGACTAATTGGAGAAGATGATTTTAGCGGAGATCGACAATTTTGCGAATATGATTTTTTGGGATTTTCCACAGCAGTAAAGTTTTCAATGCACAACAAAGTTTGAATTCTTTCTGTTAGGAACGAATCTAATTGCTTCCATGTCGAAAGAGACGACTTCTCTTTGACACTTTGTTCCCACAGAGCGACTGTATGTTTAGGAAGACGTTGCAAGCAAAGATGAACAAGAATTGGATCCCAATGATCCGTTACAACGTCGTAAACAGACATAGTGGAAATACAGCTATTTATTCCGCGCTGAAGAGCTTTTAGCCCAGAGATCGATTCTTTTTCTATTGTTGGAAGGCCGAAAAGAAGATTGAGGTGATTATGTACGAGGATACGTTTATTATCGTACGCATCCTCCAATGCCTTCCAAGTCAATTCAAAACTACGATGGGTGAGTGGAAATTTCGAAACAATTTCTCAATGTCACTCAAGCGAGAATTTTTGATGAAAATTGTACTAAAGAGGTCTCGAAAGGTTGGCCAAGAAATAAAATCTCCACTAAAGACTTCGATGTCGATAGGAGGCAAAACTAAATTTTGAGAAGGTGAATCAACATGAGAGAGACGACTAATGGAGTGTGGTTGGGTTGAAATCGATGATGCGAGTGATTCGCTGAGATGTAAAGGAGACTTTTGGCTTTCTTTACAATTATTTGACACAAAGGGTTTTGTGTTCAAACAAGTCGATGGGGGAACAGACGTACTCACTGGGAGTTCCTCCGAAGATGAAAGTGGTTGAGGAACCATTGGTGGACTGTTTTGTGGAGTTGGTCCATTCAATGATGGAGAAGACTTGGACGATTTTAGCTCGTCTAGCTTCTGGTTTATTGCCGAAAGGCAATGTTGATAAGCCCGAAAGGATCTGTCGTATTTACCCTCGACGACATTTTTGTCAGAGGGTTGAGGACTCTGTGATGTCGCCAGATGGTCAAGACACTTCTGATGAGTGCTTTTGAATGTTGTCCATAATTGATTAAGCTCGGAACCGTATATTTCGAGATTAAATACGGTGTGCTTATCGGGATTTAGTCGTTCGAAATACGCATCAAATTTAATAAGAGCGTCGGCAGCTCGAATGAAACGCACGAGGGGAGTGATGGACATAATTGCAACAAATTTAGAGAATGGGGACGAAAGAGGGAAACGAATCAGTTCCAAAAAGGTATGTGGGCTCAGAAGTTTAGGACAAGACTAACGAGTCCAAGCGTCGCAAATTTAGAAAAGCGATAACTATGGAAATAGTTGAAGCGAAATTCAAACTATAAAAAATGCGAATACTACTAATTGGGGAAAGAAAAAACCAAGGAAGTACAAACGAGTGTGAATACTCAACCAATGAAAGGGTCGAAAACTATTCTAATTTGCGACAATGAAATATAAAATGCAAAATGCCACCAGTAGAGTGCGCGAGTAGACAGCAAAGTTCCAAGAAGGATAAGAAATTGAACACAAGTTCCGAACTGGGACAATTTGCCGACTAGAGAATATAGAAATTATCGATAAGAATGACGACAGATATGTAATTCCCAACTGAGAATTTAGAACAAGCAACGAAAGACAAGAAGAAAATGTCCAAAAATTGCAAATTTTGCCAAATGTTGTACCCAAACCTAGTTTGCAGGGTGTAGGGTACAATGAACAAGACGTCAAGCAGCAGGTAAAATTAGAAAAATGTTTAATTTGCCAGATTTTTTTAGATTTATTTGCTTCGACCAATGAGAAAATGTACCAGTACCGACTGTAGGGTACACGATTTTTGAATGCAAGATTTTTTTTTTTTCAAAAACGACTAATTTGCATAAACAATATCGATAAATAATATCAATATTAGTTGCAATTCAACCAAATTTAATATAATTATATTTATAAATTGCAAAAAATGCCGAAAGTAGGGTGCCTTAACCGAACATCAACAACAAATGGTATTGTAGCACCACACGAATTAAAAAGCGAAAAAATCTAATCGAAAATATTCAACAAAAAATATAAGAAAAAAAATAAATATTTTGAGACGATATGTCCCACTGTGCGAGTGTCGACTACGAATACCCGCACAAAACGTAATAAAACAGAAGCAGAGAAATGGCTCTGTGTGGGCAGCGAAGCTCCCACTCAAGTACCGACGCTACAAACGATCAAGCAGTGATCGACAGAACTTTGTTGGTATGTTTACAATGTAATCTAACCGACGCTTTATAATTGTGCGTGGAAAGATGTACGTTGTTATTGCAATTAGAATGCAAATTCTCAAATAGGAAGATCAATACTTCCAGGAGAATAAAAACGAATGCGTTTGGTTGGTGAAGAACGATCTATACAACAAATAAACCAAAGGTGCGAGAATGAGTGTTGTTATTGCAAATTTGGGAATGCAAATTTTCAAAGTGTTTTTAGTAAAACGAGGGGAATAACAACGTCAAATATTTTTGGTTGGAGAGGATTGAAACAACAAAATAAACCAAACGACAATGTATGACAGTATCAATGTGTGTTGTTATGGTAAATTTGCCAATGCAAATTCTCAACTAAAGGGCTTCGTTCGAAAAGACCTTGGGGAATAACAACAACAATAACTACTAAGAAAAGAGATCGATGGTGTTAGAAACGAGATTTCAAAATGTAGCCGCAAAGTTATTGGAAGAAAGGGGTGTCGTTATTTCTCACTGCTGGCTGTGGATATCAACAAGAAAGCGGGGGGGGGGGGGGGGGGGGTCTATGAAGCCTTTAAGTGAGAAATAAATAAACACTGCGAAGTGAATAGCGAATAATTGTAGTGATGTTGTTGTAATTATTTCTCTAAAAGGGTTCTGCCTTAGAAAACAGAACCAAACGAGAAAAGTAGAAAACAACAAATTCAAAGGAACAGCACTAGCTAGAAATGATCTCTGAAAATATCAACGACAAATGGTAACTTGTTGTTGTGTTTACTATTAAAGTGTTTTATTTTCGAAAATAGAACCGAAATAATAAAGGGACAACAACAAATTGAAATAAGCAGCACTGTTGGCGAGGATCACTACAATTACTGCTACGACTAAGTGGACTGTATGAAATGTGTGAAATGCGAGACAATAATATAGATACACTAGCGAAATTGTAATTAACAAGGCGACCCATGCGCGATGTAGCGAACAATTTTAAACCGAAAAAAATTATTTTTCGTGCGACTTGGAATTTAAAAACAACAACACTCGCGGGTTTGCGCAGAAACTGATTTACGTACCTGTGTTCTGTTGATGTAATGCAATTTTTGTGAGAGATGATGTTGTTGTTTAGAACTGATGAGGAATGATATGATGACGATAGCAACAACAACGAATGCGAGTATCCAAAATTCTTCTCTTCTTGAACAAATGCAATTTGTTCAGCGGGCAACAACAAATGGCTTTGACTGGAACAGATCCGGCTCGATTGGATCAAAATGTTGGCGTGATACCACTGACCGTCGATAGCTCAGGGATGAAAGGAGAAGAAAATAAAAGACAAACACGAGTGTATAAGTTTCAAATATATTTTCGGTTTATTGTTGGTATAGGGTTTCTACGAATGAGAAACATTACCTTTTGTATGTGAAGCTACGAAACGAAAGCAATAGAAGTGTGACTCCTTCGAAAGTTAAATAGCAAGTGTATTGCCAAGAGGGCGAAATAGCGATCAAAGGCCGTGACATCAACTACGACTGCAGCATTGGAAAGCGCCCCTCTGCATCCGAACTATGCGAATAAGGCTTCCAGGAGAGGTAGTAGAAAAGAGCGAACTCTCTCCTACAATCCGAACTAGGCGAATAAGGCTCCTGGAAGAAGTGCAGAGAAGATATCCCCATAGGGCTCGTAAGAGCGGCCAATTAGCGTGGGTAATTGGAATACTGCAGAAGGGGAAACAAAGTATCGAACGTATACATTGGCGTTACCAATGTATCGAACTTATACACTCCGTCTAAGCTTAGGCCTGCCAATTTTGCATGCACCGCCATGTGGTACGTATTTATACGCCTTTTTAGTGGGTTTGTCATCCCTCATTCTTATGATATGGACTAGCCAACGCAATCGTTGCATCTCGATACGTTTATCTATACTGATGTCGTTGTATAGCAGATACAGCTCGTGGTTTATTCGACGTCGATATTCACCGTCAACCCAGTTTGGTCCATAGATCTTTCGAAGAATTTTTCTCTCAAACACACCAAGCACTGCCATGTCTGCTTGCGCAAGTACCCAGGCTTCGGAACCATACATCAGCACGGGTAATATCAGTGTTGTATAAAGCGTTGTTCTTGTTTGACGAGATGTGTCTTTATTCCTAAACTACTTACTCAGACCATCTGTTGGCCAACACTATTCTTCTTCGTATTTCACAACTGATGTTGTTGGTTGTGTTTACGGCGGTGCCGTGGTAGACGAAGTCCTTTACTACCTCAAAATTATAGGAACCAACGTCAACAGTTGGCCCGATCTCTATAGACGCATTGCGCGTCGACACCATCAACTTGGTCTTCTCGTCGTTTACCGCCAGAACCACTTTAGCAGATTGCCTTTCGACCTATGCAAAAGTGTCAGTTACTTCCTTTACCGATCGACCCATGATGTCAATGTCGTCGGCATAAGCAAGTAGCATATGGCTGTTCGTGTATATTATTCCACTTATTTTGACCTTCTCGTCTCGTATGACCTTCTCCAGCAGGATGTTGAAAAGATCACACGACAGGCCGTCTCCTTGTCTGAAACCTCTTTCGGTAATACACTCTTCGAAGAGGTTCTTTCCTATTTTAACCGAAGACCGAGTATCAGTTAATGTCATTCTACAAAGCCGAATGAGCTTTGCAGGAATTCCAAAATCAGACATAGCTTGGAACACCTTTGAACGTATAGGGCTGTCGATAACTGCTTTATAATCAACGAAAATATGGTAGGTGTCGATCTGCATTTCTTGGGTCTTTTCCAGGAGTTGTCTCAAGGTAATTATCTGGTCAATCATGGATAAGCTGTATGACCTTATCAGTGTGTCGCCTCCGGTTTTAAACAGCTGGGCTGGCAAGCCATCGGCTCCTGCTGGCTTATTACTATTCAGCCGGTTTATTGCTGTCTTTACGTTATCCTGGCTGTGCGGTATACATTCCATACCATCTTCTGGGTTTGGATCTGTGGTATCTCCGCCGTCATTGCTACTATCGGATACTAACAGTTTGGAAAAATGTTCTTTCCATAACCTGAGCACATTATCTGTATCAGTTACTAAACTACGTTGATGGTTACCAAATTACCTCGCGCCTGTGCTGATATGTTATAGGGACGAGGAGTGCTTTCATTAAGCAACTGGGCTAGTTGAGTAAAATATGCTGTTGTGTTTGCAGCTTACCTATGTCCAACTTCCGTGTTGTACCTGTTCGTGCTTTATTTGCAACGTTTAGACGGGTACGTACCTTTGCTGCAACAAGGTAGCGGTCCGAATCTATGTTTGCTCCTCGGAACGATCGTACATCCAACACTCTCGATGAATGTGTTCCATCTATCACAACAACATGATCAATTTGATTATTTGTTCTTTGATCTGGAGACAGCCAGGTGCGCTTATGAATATCTGCTACTACTAACTACCATGTTTTTTGCAGCTGCAAAGTCTATTAGCCTTATACCATTGTCAGATGTTTCACTCTGGAAACTGAATTTCCCGACTGTTGGGCCAAAGATATTCTCCTTTCCAATTTTGGCATTAAAATCGTCTAGAAACATGAAATAGAGTGTAATTAATTTTTGTTACGTTAACTCTGATTTTATTGAGATCGCACCAGCTACAGATTCTTCCGATGTCAGTATCAAGAGCATTTATACAGTTTGCAACTGAGTTATAAGAACTAGCACAAAACAATTGTATATCATGCATATATACCTATCTTAGAATTGAAAACACAATCACAAATGTCATTAACATATAACATGAAAACAATAGGACCCTAAATGGAAACCTGCGGAACCCCATAGCTTACCCTTATTGAAACAGAGCTTCGGCCACAAGAGACCACAAAGTGGGAATGGCCTGATAATTCAAATGTGCGCATATTTGAACTTTAGGCGCGATCTCAATGGCCTTTGATAGTGTTGGAAGAATGGAAATGGTTCAGATAAAAAGCCTAAAAGTGGAAATATGGTATTAACTGCTAAACCTAAATAACGACGGGACGTACACAAATATTTCACCAACCTATCAAAACAACGATCTCTGAGCGTCCCAAATACGTGGTGTCCCAAATAACATTTAAAACACCAAATCCGCGACCAAAACTTACTTAAATGTTTTCATTCGTAAAACAAATAATTTTCCTTTGCAATGAATTGTATTTCTTGTTTTGTTGGGCTTTTGTTTTTAAAATACAAACAACAACGTTCTGTCAAAGTTAAGAATAAGAATACATGTGTTATACTTTTTTCACCATCACACCATCACCATTTGAAAACAATAAATAGAGAATAAGCTTGACTTACCTGCAAATAGTAAGTAAAACACACATCTCAACAAAACTGCCAGACCGAATTAGCTAAAAATAGACACACAAAGCACCGTGGACGATTGGTTGTTGCTATTTTTCGACAACTATCAAAATAGTTATGTGCATTCTCTGCAATGTGGAGACACATGACAGTGGGAGTAGTTAATTTGGTTTACATATGCGGCTACGAGAATTTTTAGGTGTTTCGGTTGAATTCGCATTTAAACGAATTCATCAGTCACACTTATTCTTGAGCTCGAGTCGTCATAAAATTGGGGAAGGGTTCTTTGTTTCAATACAAAAGAACTAAGAGAACTGATGAGTCCAAGTGGCGTTGGACGAAACTAGTCTTCTCTGCCATCCCCTAAAGCAATCAATTTTAACTACATCCCACTTTAAACTTGTTGTTTTTAAATTTGAAAACAATAAATATGATATTAAGCTTGACATACCTACAAATAGTAAGTAAAGCACATTTCTCAACAAAACTGCCAAAGTGAATCTAAAAATAGACGCACAAAGCACCGTGGACGATTGGTTGTTGTTTTTTTTTTGGACAACTATCAAAATAGTTATGTGCATTCTCTACAATGTGGAGACACATGACAGTGGGAGTAGTTTATTTGGTTTACATATGCGGCTACGAGAGTTTTTAGGTGTTTCGGTTGAATTCGCATTTAAGCGAATTCATCAGTCACACTTATTCTTCATCTCGAGTCGTCATAAAATTGGGGAAGGGTTCTTTGTTTCAATACAAAGAACTAAGAGAACTGATGAGTCCAAGTGGCGTTGGACGAGTCTTCTCTGCCATCCCCTAAAGTAATCAATTTTAACTACATCCCACTTTAAACTTGTTGTTTTTAAATTTGAAAACAACAAATATGAGATTAAGCTTGACTTACCTACAAATAGTAAGTTTTTAATAATATCAAAAAAATCTCTCCGAATGTTTATTTACCGACTTTAGAAATTCCTACGATAATTCATGAGAGTTCGGAATGAATAGGGCCCGGAAGTCTGCAAAAATTTCTGAATTTCACAACAGTTTACTTCCGAATTCGAACAGATATTTGTCCGAATATCAGTAAAGAAATCTGAAATTCATACAATAGTTCATCAGAGTTCGGTCCGGAAGTCGGCAAAAATATCCGATTTTCATACGAATTTCGGTCATAGAACACTTCAACCACGCCATATGACATCCGGTCAGAGTTCGGACCGAACTCGCATCCGAAGTCAGATGTTTCTTCCGACTTTCGGTCCGAACTCAGATATTTCTTCCAAGTTGGGGATAATGTAGTGAAAACGGGGTCTCTTGGATCTTCAATAACTTCTATTTTTCACTACGGATTTCTGTAATGTACATTCATTAAAAAGGGAGAATAATGTTTCTCGAACAAGCCATAGTTGTTTAAAATCGGTTAACAATTGGCTAAGTTATAGAGGTTTAGGTGTAAAAAACGCATTAAAAGAGGAAAATGCTGTTCGTCGTGTTGTATGCTGTGTATAGATACAAAACTGTGTAATTACTTACTTTGAAGAAGAAGGAAATTTAGTAACCTTTCCAATATGGAAAGTAATGATATCGGTTGTAAAGTAGATGAGTTATACAATTTTTTTGTGTTTCAACTTTTTTGGTCTTTTAGGCAAGCCCATCTCTCCGTCCGTCTGTGGTTATCACTCTAGCATCCAAAAAAAATTGAGATTGGTTGATTGAGATATTTTGTTTGCGGGCAGTTCGAGTTCAAGGATGCGGTATGTTTTTTAACTTAAGTTTTAGACCGAATTAGCTATAGTTTGGCATTTGTGGTTCCCAGTGATCATGAAACTCCATATTTTGGTCTAATCCCCATATAACCGTACATACCGATTTCCACTACATTTACCGTTATAAAATAATAAAAAAAAACGAAGTGACCCAAAGTAACCAAAACTATTTTCGTCTTTCATGGACTCCCATTAAACCGAGACCCTGCAAATTTTCAGTGTTGCACACTGTTATTGACGTCGGGACCAAAAACAATCAAACAAACAAACTTGTATCAGCCAGTGGAAATCCCAAAAATGTCATGTCATGGCCATAAATTTTTTGCACATACTATTCAATTGCCTGCGATTGGACACGCGACAACAATTGCGAATAAACAGACAAGCCCGCAGTAACGGACTCCATCTCCGATATAGCGCAACAGATATCCGATGGTTGAGTGAGTGTGGCCGGGGTTTCGAAGAACCCACAGTAATGGTTCGACCCTGACCGGTCTATCTTCCGCAGTTACAACAAGTTACACGAGTGGTATGATAACTGGTGTTAGGCATTGACAACATAGTGTAGTGACACCCAAATCTCAACAAAATGTGAGAATAATGTTACGTACAGAAGGTATGGTAACATGCACCACATATTCACACTACATGGCGTTCATGATACTAACTCCTGAAAATCATCAGATATAGGACAAATAGGACGCAAAGTAAGACAAGCATATATGCGAGCTAATACTGTGGCCAATTTCTCAAATGTGGAACGAAGATTTCGCAAATGCTTCTGAAAGCGCTATTTAAAGCATTTAACTACAGCTTCCCAGAGACCACCCTATGTGGTGAATTTCCACGAAAGTTCTTGATGTACCAGAACATCAGAGGCCGATTCACAGCTATCGCGAATAAAATCTTTTCTAAGCTCACGAGAAACGCCTACAACATTTGTGTCATTGCCGAAAACAATTGTTGTTGGACAACCTCGACGATAGATAAACCTATGTAATGCGCCAATGAAATTGTCAGTGGACACTTCTTCCAAATGAATAGCCTTAGTCGCGAGGCAAACGAATATATAAACATATCGTTTAGTAATTTTTCATGCGCGGCTAAAATCAATTTTATTAAGTACAAGATTTGTTATTAATGATACGATAGATTTAAGCGGTTCTAATTTCTATAATCACCTTAATTCTGCCTTCGCTAAAACAACTCCATATATAACAAAAGTTTCTGATCATGGCCCTCCTTGGTTCACATCGACTTTAAGGAGGTTGCGTAACATAAAAAGTAGATGCTTCAAAAAATTTAAGAAAAATTCACTCCATAGTGAATTACTCTAGCTATATTGTAGCCCGAAATAAATATAATTCTGCCAATTCTTATTTTTATCGGCATTATCTTGATAAAATGAGTAGGAATTTCAAAAATAACCCGAAAAACTTCTTTAAATTTGTTAATTCTAAAAGAAAGGCTAATAATTTCCCAAGCTGTATGAAATTTGGTGGAAGAGAATCTTCGGATGAATCCGAAATCTCTAATATGTTTGCTGACTTCTTTCAGTCTTCCTACTCTTCTAAAATTCTAAATGAACAATATAACTATGGCACACGCAAGGGAGTTTGCAATAAATTCCAACAACAATCACTCACAGGCAACTGTGATGATGTTTTTCAACTTACAGAACTCGATGAGTTCTTAGTTGATACGTGCTGATAGTTGTTTGCAAATATTTTTGTTCTGATGTTTTTTTAAAAAGCCGAAAACTGAGTGTGATTCTCATTTATCTTAGAATACTAGACACTTAAAGAGTTAGGTTCTTTCACTAAACGAGGCATCATTTCAAAAAGCTGAAAAGCCAATTGATAATTCCCTTTGCCGGGATGAAATCATGATATTGGTAGCGACCAGTAAAATTTTGTAACACTGTCAGTTCATTTTGAAAAACATTACTGTAACAGAAAGTAATGATGAAGTTTAAGCCATTGGCGTAATACTCCAGACTTAAAAACAATCAAATGAGATTGAAACTTCAACCAAAACAAACAAAAAATAGCGAATATAATGCGCAGGGGAATTTGAAATCAATTCCAAAAACAATTACTCACAGGCAACTGTGGTGATGTTATCTTTAACTTACAGAGCTCGATAAGTTCTTTGTTGATTCGTGCTGTGGTTTCAAAATATTTTTTTTTTCTGATTATTTGAGAAGACTAGACACTTAAAGAGTTCGGTTTTTTGCTAAAAAAAAGGCATTATTTCAAAAAGCTGAAAAGCCAATTGATAATTCCTTTCGCCGGGATGAAATCATGATAATGGTAGCGATCAGTACCATTTTGCAACACTGTCAGTTCGTTTTGAAAAACATTACACTCTGTTACAGAAAGTAATGATGAAGTTTAAGCCATTGGGGTAATACTCCAGGCTTAAAAACAATCAAGTGAGATTGAAACTTCAACCAAAACAAAACAAACAAAAACAGCGGATGGCATGCGCAGGGGAATTTGAAATAAATTCCAAAAACAATTACTCACAGGCAACTGTGGTGGTGTTATCTTCAGCTTACCGAACTCATTTGATTCTCATTTATTTGAGAATACTAGATACTTAAAGAGTGCGGGTTTTCGCTAAAAAGGCATAATTTCAAAAAGCTGAAAAGCCGGGATGAATTCATGATATTGATACTTACTTACTTAGCTGGCCCATTACAGAACATTTGTTCCATAAGCCGAAGAGATCTCTAATTCTCTCTGTTTACTGCTTCGCTTTTTGAAATACTGCGCCTTTCATCTCTTCATCCCCTTGTTTGCTCCGTCTAAGCTTAGGCCTGCCAATTTTGCATGCACCGCCATGTGGCACGTATTTATACGCCTTTTTAGTGGGTTTATCATCCCTCATTCTTATGATATGGACTAGCCAACGCAATCGTTGCATCTCGATACGTTTATCTATACTGATGTCGTTGTATAGCAGATACAGCTCGTGGTTCATACGACGTCGATATTCACCGTCAACCCAGATTGGTCCATAGATCTTTCGAAGAATTTTTCTCCCAAACACACCAAGCACTGCCATGTCTGCTTGCGCAAGTACCCAGGCTTCGGAACCATACATCAGCACGGGTAGTATCAGTGTTGTATAAAGCGTTGTTCTTGTTTGACGAGATGTGTCTTTATTCCTAAACTGCTTACTCAGACCATCTGTTGGCCAAAACTATTCTTCTTCGTATTTCACAACTGATGTTGTTGGTTGTGTTTACGGCGGTGCCGAGGTAGACGAAGTCCTTTACTACCTCAAAATTATAGGAACCAACGTCAACAGTTGGCCCGATCTCTATAGACGCATTGCGCGTCGACACCATCAACTTGGTCTTCTCGTCGTTTACCGCCAGAACCACTTTAGCAGATTGCCTTTCGACATATTCAAAGGTGTCAGTTACTTCCTTTACCGACCGACCCATGATGTCAATGTCGTCGGCATAAGCAAGTAGCATGATCAATTTGATTATTTGTTCTTTGATCTGGAGACAGCCAGGTGCCCTTATGAATATCTGGTACTACTAACTACCATGTTTTTTGCAGCTGCAATGTCTATCAGCCTTATACCATTGTCAGATGTTTCACTCTGGAGACTGAATTTCCCGTTTGTTGGGCCAAAGATATTCTCCTTTCCAATTTTGGCATTAAAATCGTCT
Source organism: Musca autumnalis (assembly GCF_047663935.1). Classification (NCBI taxonomy): domain Eukaryota; kingdom Metazoa; phylum Arthropoda; class Insecta; order Diptera; family Muscidae; genus Musca; species Musca autumnalis. The sequence goes on from NW_027411644.1 coordinate 139,629,438, forward strand.
AGAAACATGAAATAGAGTGTAATAATTTTTGTTACGTTAACTCTGATTTTATTGAGATCGCACCAGCTACAGATTCTTCCGATGTCAGTATCAAGAGCATTTATACAGTTTGCAACTGAGTTATAAGAACTAGCACAAAACAATTGTATATCATGCATATATACCTATCTTAGAATTGAAAACACAATCACAAATGTCATTAACATATAACATGAAAACAATAGGACCCTAAATGGAAACCTGCGGAACCCCATAGCTTACCCTTCTTGAAACAGAGCTTCGGCCACAAGAGACCACAAAGTGGGAATGGCCTGATAATTCAAATGTGCGCATATTTGAACTTTAGGCGCGATCTCAATGGCCTTTGATAGTGTTGGAAGAATGGAAATGGTTCAGATAAAAAGCCTAAAAGTGGAAATATGGTATTAACTGCTAAACCTAAATAACGACGGGACGTACACAAATATTTCACCAACCTATCAAAACAACGCTCTCTGAGCGTCCCAAATACGTGGAGTCCCAAATAATATGTAAAACACAAAATCCGCGACCAAACCTTACTTAAATGTTTTCATTCGTAAAACAAATAATTTTCCTTTGCAATGAATTGTATTTCTTGTTTTGTTGGGCTTTTGTTTTTAAAATACAAAACACACGCGCATACAAACAATAACGTTCTGTCAAAGTTAAGAATAAGAATACATGTGTTATACTTTTTTCACCATCACTTTGAAATTTGAAAACAATAAATATGAGAATAAGCTTGACTTGCCTGCAAATAGTAAGTAAAACACACATCTCAGCAAAACTGCCAGACCGAATTAGCTAAAAATAGACACACAAAGCACCGTGGACGAATGGTTGTTGCTATTTTTCGACAACTATCAAAATAGTTATGTGCATTCTCTGCAATGTGGAGACACATGACAGTGGGAGTAGTTAATTTGGTTTACATATGCGGCTACGAGAGTTTTTAGGTGTTTGGTTGAATTCGCATATAAGCGAATTCATCAGTCACACTTATTCTTCATCTCGAGTCGTCATAAAATTGGGGAAGGGTTCTTTGTTTCAATACAAAGAACTAAGAGAACTGATGAGTCCAAGTGGCGTTGGACGAAACTAGCCTTCTCTGCCATCCTCTAAAGTAATCAATTTTAACTACATCCCACTTTAAACTTGTTGTTTTTAAATTTGAAAACAACAAATATGAGTTTTTGTTGTAGTAAGTTTTTTAATAATATAAAAAAAATCTCTCCGAATGTTTATTTACCGACTTTAGAAACTCCTACGATAATTCATGAGAGTTCGGAATGAATTGGGCCCGGAAGTCTGCAAAAATTTCTGAATTTCACAACAGTTTACTTCCGAATTCGAACAGATATTTGTCCGAATATCGGTAAATAAATCTGAAATTCATACAATAGTTCATCAGAGTTCGGTCCGGAATTGGGCAAAAATATCCGATTTTCATACGAATTTCGGTCATAGAACACTGCAACCACGCCATATGACATCCGGTCAGAGTTCGGACCGAACTCGCATCCGAAGTCAGATGTTTCTTCCGACTTTCGGTCCGAACTCAGACATTTCTTCCAAGTTGGGGATAATGTAGTGAAAACGGGGTCTCTTGGATCTTCAATAACTTCTATTTTTCACAACGGGTTTCTGTAATGTGCATTCACTAAAAAGCGAGAATAATGTCTCTCGAACAAGCCATAGTTGTTTAAAATCGGTTAACAATTGGCTAAGTTATAGAGGTTTAGGTGTGAAAAAACACATTAAAAGAGGAAAATGCTGTTCGTCGTGCTCTAGCTTGTGTATAGATACAAAACTTACTTTGAAGAAGAAGGAAATTTAGTAACCTTTCCAATATGGAAAAAAGTAATGATATCGGTTGTAAAATAGATGAGTTATGCAATTTTTTTGTGTTTCAACTTTTTTGGTCTTTTAGGCAAGCCCATCTCTCCGTCCGTCTGTGGTTATCACTCGAGCATCCAAAAAATTGAGATTGATTGATTGAGATATTTTGTTTGCGAGCAGTTCGAGTTCAAGGATGCAATATATTTTTTAACTTAAGTTTTAGACCGAATTAGCTACAATTTGGCATTTGTGGTTCCCAGTGATCATGAAAGTCCATATTTTGGTATAATCACCATATAACCGTACATACCGATTTCCACTACATTTACCGTTATAAAATAAAAAAAAAACGAAGTGACCCAAAGTAACCAAAACTATTTTCGTCTTTCATGGACTCCCATTAAACCGAAACCCTGCAAATTTTCAGTGTTGCACACTGTTATTGACGATTTGCGCATACAAGTCGGGACCAAAAACAATCAAATAAACAAACTTGTATCAGCCAGTGGAAATCCCAAAAACGTCATGTCATGGCCATAAATTTGTTGCACATACTATTCAAGTGCCTGCGATTGGACACGCGACAACAATTGCGAATAAACAGACAAGCCCGCAGTAACGGACTCCATCTCCGATATAGAGCAACAGATATCCGATGGTTGAGTGAGTGTGTCCGGGGTTTCGAAGAACCCACAGTAATGGTTCGACCCTGACCGGTCTATCTTCCGCAGTTACAACAAGTTACACGAGTGGAATGATAACTGGTGTTAGGCATTGACAACATAGTGTAGTGACACCCAAATCTCAACAAAATGTGAGAATAATGTTACGTACAGAAGGTATGGTAACATGCACCACATATTCACACTACATGGCGTTCATGATACTAACTCCTGAAAATCATCAGATATAGGACAAATGGGACGCAAAGTAAGACAAGCCTATATGCGAGCTAATACTGTGGCCAATTTCTCAAATGTGGAACGAAGATTTCGCAAATGCTTCTGAAAGCGCTATTTAAAGCATTTAACTACAGCTTCCCAGAGACCACCCTATGTGGTGAATTTCCACGAAAGTCCTTGATGTACCAGAACATCAGAGGCCGATTCACAGCTATCGCGAATAAAATCTTTTTTAAGCTCACGAGAAACGCCTACAACATTTGTGTCATTGCCGAAACAATTGTTCTTGGACAACCTCGACGATCGATAAACCTATGTAATGCGGCAATGAAATTGTCAGTGGACACAAATGAATAGCCTTAGTCGCGAGGCAAACGAATATATAAACATATCGTTTAGTAATTTTTCAAGCGCGGCCGGTAAACTATATTATCTCAAACGGACCAACAAAGTCCACATCAGTAGTAGTGAACGCACTGTCGATTATAGTTCTTGCCAGTAGAAGAACTGCCATAATTTGACTACAATGTCTCTTTTTATGAAGTAGCCATGCTATTCAGTTACGCACAACTGCATAATAAGAGCGTAAGTGGTGGAATACATTTAATTTTGCGTAATTTGAGAACGGAATATTTAATTCTTAATCCCGGAATTTAATATTCCGTTCTCAAAATACGCAACTTGCGCTAATCGACTATTCATACGCATGACCCCCTGTTTATCCAGGACGGTGTTCGGTCTTTTATCCATGAAGTTTTTATACTCTTGCGAAATGGAACTTTTTAGTATTTATTACTTGGAGTATCGGAACCCCATTGAATGAGGTAATTCTTTTCGTATGATAACAATATATACCACGGAACCGAGAATGAGTCTGTCGAACGAACCTTAACAAGAAAGCTACTGCACGAAGTCCCGTTGTAAAATACGAATACCTATGCAGAATATCAGTAAGCATCGACGAAACAAATGTGAAATGACACTTCACCGAACGCATTTTCATGTCAGCTTCAAGTGGAGTTAGGTAACGAACAGCTCGATTTGTTTTGGCTGAGCCTGGCCCATACAACCAAAGCGGACAAGCAGCTAAGTCTGATGGAGATACACCAGGACTTCCTACGTCAGGCATGGCTATCTTCCGACGGAACACGATACCAGTTATGGTTTCCAACATTTCCCTGTATCCAACAGACTTTATTGGCAACCAAACTGGTCCAGGCAGAGGGGGTTTTTCGAAGCCACCACAAACCAATTTTTGAATCCGTCCAACAATACACCTGACAAGTTCAATGCCGATCTCTTGGCATTAACTTTCAACAGTTCCGGGAACGTCCCAGCCGATTTGATCTAACCAGACCATGATAATAACTAGCCCCAACCAACTAACAGGGTCAAACAACTTAGCTATTGCCGATAGGATTTCGCTCTGAGTATTACTCGTCCGCTTTCAAAGCTCGAACTTTGAACGTGCGATTTTTTTTTTTGTTTATTTATTTATTGCAACTAGTTACATTTAACTAACAAGCAATTTTAAACAAACTAACAATACATAGACTGTTATTTTTTTAATGTAATGAAAGGCTTCCTTCTCTTAAGTCTGCGTTCCGAACCAATCTGAACAGCTAGGGATGATGCTTCTGCATTCACATGGCCTCTTAACCGGGTTTTATGCTTTGTTGCAATATTTTCTACTAGCAAAATGCCCGCTACTTCGTATGCGGAAAGCATATAAAAAACAAATAAACAATATATAATATGGAAATGACAAACACTGAAAATTTGGTCGCACTAATACCAATTTTAATCAATATTTATTTTTATCTTAGTACTGTACATACCCTTTAAGTTCTATTTTCAAAAAGATCAGCCGTATCTCACCCTTACACATTAACAGCGAGATCAACGTTGCACACCAATACACACCCTAACTCCAAAAAATAAAAATTCCAGCACTGTCCCTACACCCAAAAACAAATTGAGTACCATTAAATAATTTTCGTATACTTATGGTACGTATTTCGACGATATATCTCATCCATACACTGACATTAATACAAAATAATTACAGTAAATTCCATAATAATTACAGTATTTCCAAATCTCAAGATTCCAGCTGTATCCGTTCGTCCAATTCCAAATTGTACCAAACTTAGTATCAAGTCAAACTCTTCGTATCCATAAGTAAGATTTTCCAAAACTACCTCAATCCTTCACTTTAGTAGTAATCTTACTTCCAAATTTCAGGATTCAAACTCTATCCCTTAAACCAAATTAAAATTGTACAAAATTTAGAACAATTTAGAATTTTCGTACCAATTTTCAAAACTTCCTCAACGCAACAGGGCTGCAATAATCATACTTTCAAATTGCAGGATTCCACCGCTATCCGTTCACCTACATACAAATTGTATTAAATTTAGTACCATAAGTTTGCTTTTTCAAAACAACCTGAATCCTACTCTTCGACTGTAATCGTAATTCCAAATTTCAGGATTCCAGCTCTATTAATTCACCAGAATCCAAATTGTATCAAATTTAGTACCATTTCATTCCCAAATTTTCAGGATTCCAGGTCTACACGTTCACCCAAATCTATATTGTACCATATTTAGTACTTCTCGTACCCATACGTACGACTTTTCAAAATTTCCTCAATACTACACTCCTACAGTAATCTTAATTCCAACACTATCCGTTTACTAAAATTCAAATTGTACCAAATTTAGTGGTTTTCGTACCCATAAGTACGAATTTCCAAACTACCTCAATTCTACTGTCCGGCAGTAATCTTAGTTCCGTTCATCCAAATCCAAATTGTACCAAATTTAGTACCATTTAGTACTTTTCGTACCCAAAGGTACGAATTTCCAAAACTATCTCAATACTACACCCCTACAGTAATCTTAATTCAAAACTTTAGGATTCCATCTCTATCCGTTCACCCAAATCCAAATTTATTACTGCTCGTAATCATAAAAACGAACTTCCAAAACCATATCCTTATTTCAACGCCATTCCCCAACCTTGATTCCCATACCAAATTTGAAGATTCTAACTTTATCCATTAAAAATATGCAATTGGTACCAAATTTAGAAACTTTTAGTACTTTTCGTACGCTTATAGGACGAGTTTCTAAATACCCTTTGGTACATCTTCCTAACTCTCCACCAATGACCACTCGTTCAAAATTTCAGAATTCTAGCTCTTCGCGTTTGCCTAATACAATGGATTCCATATTTAGTACACTTTAGCACTTTTCGTACCTTTCTACGACGAATTTCCAAAAACCCCTTTACAAAAAAAACAAATTGTACCAAATTCTGTACAATTCGATTTTCCAAAACAACCTTAATCATTCACTTAAACAGTAACCATAATTCCAAATAACAGGATTCCAGCGCTATCCGTGCACTCAAATCCAAGTTGTACCATTTGGTACATTTCGTACCCATAAGTACGAATTTCAAAAACTACTTCCATCTCAATCTTATACTCCAACAGCAGTCTGACCGAATTCCAGGATTCCAAATTGTATCACAGGTAGTACCACTTAGTAATTTTCGTACCCTTACTACCTCAGTCCTACACTCCAATAGTTATCCTAATTTCAAATTTCAGGACTCAAACACTATCCGTCACCCAAATCCAAATTCTACTCTATAGCCTACCGCGAACGGGTTTCAAATTCTAACTCTTTCCGTTTACTAAAATTCATACTTTAAATTAAAATAAATAAAATTAAAGTACTTAAAATTCAGGATTCCAGTTCTATCCGTTCACCCAAATCCAAATTGTAATAAATTTAGTACCATTTAGTACTATTCGTACACATAAATACGAATTTCCAAAATTTACCCAATCCTATGCTCCAACAATAATCTCAATTTCAAATTTCAGGATTCCAGCTCTGTCCGTTCACTCGAATCCCTATTGTACCAAATTTAGTACTTTTCGAACACATAAGTACGACTTTCCAAAACCACCCTCATATCTCAGTCCTACACTTCACAGTAATCTTAATTCCAAATTTCAGGTTTCCAGCTACATACATACGTTCACCCAAATCCAAATTGCACTAAATTTAGTATCATTTAGTACTTTTCGTACCCATAAGTACGAATTTTCAAAACTACCTCAATTCTACACCCCACCAGTAATCTCAATTCCAAATTTCGAGATTCCAACTATATCCGTTCACCCAAATCCCCATTGTCCCAAATTTAGTACTTCTCATTAACATAAGTAAGAATTTCCAAAACTTCCCCAGTCCTACACTCCAACAGTAATATCAATTCCAAATTTCAGGAATCCAGCTCTATACGTTCACCCAAATCCAAATTGTACTAAATTTAGTACCATTTAGTACTTTTCGTACACTCAAGTTTCCAAAAACCGTTTGGTGCATATTTCTTACTCTTCATCAGTGATCCTCAGTCCAAATTTGAGGAATCAAACTCTATCCGTTCACCCAAATCGAAACTGTACCAAATTTAGTGCTATTTAGTATTTTTCGTACCCTATGTACGAATTTCCAAAACTTCCACAATACTAAACTCCACCAGTAATCTCAGTTCCAAATTTCGAGATTCCAGAGCTATCCGTTCACCCAAATACCCATTATACAAAATTTAGTTCCATTTAGTACTTTCCGTACACATAAGTACTAATTTCCAAAACCACCCTCATATCTCAATCCTACACTTCAACAGTAATATTAATTCCAAATTTCAGGTTTCCAGCTCTTTCCTTTCACCCAAATCTAAATTGTACTAAATTTAGTACCATTTAGTACTATTCGTAGACATAAATACGAATTTCCAAAATTTCCCCAATCCTATGCTCCAACAATAATCTCAATTTCAAATTTCAGGATTCCAGCTCTGTCCGTTCACTCGAATCCCTATTGTACCAAATTTAGTACTTTTCGAACACATAAGTACGAATTTCCAAAACCACCCTCATATCTCAGTCCTACACTTCACAGTAATCTTAATTCCAAATTTCAGGTTTCCAGCTACATACATACGTTCACCCAAATCCAAATTGCACTAAATTTAGTACCATTTAGTACTTTTCGTACCCATAAGTACGAATTTTCAAAACTACCTCAATCCTACACCCCACCAGTAATCTCAATTCCAAATTTCGAGATTCCAGCTTTTATCCGTTCACCCAAATCCCCATTGTATCAAATTTAGTACCATTTAGTACTTTTCATACACATAAGTACGAATTTCCAAAAGTTCTTCAATCCTACACTCCAACAGTAATCTCAATTCCAAATATCAGGATTCCAGCTCTATCCCTTCACCCAAATCCCTATTGTACCAAATTTAGTACTATTTAGTACTTTTCGTACACATAAGTACTAATTTCCAAAACTACCCTCATATCTCAATCCTACACTTCAACAGTAATATTAATTCCAAATTTCAGGTTTCCAGCTCTATCCGTTCATTCAAATCCAAATTGTACTAAATTTAGTACCATTTAGTACTTTTCGTACCCATAAGTACGAATTTCCAAAACTACCCTCATATCTCAATCCTACACTTCAACAGTAATATTAATTCCAAATTTCAGGTTTCCAGCTCTATCCGTTCATTCAAATCCAAATTGTACTAAATTTAGTACCATTTAGTACTTTTCGTACCCATAAGTACGAATTTTCAAAACTACCTCAATCCTACGCCCCACCTGTAATCTCAATTCCAAATATCGAGATTCCAGCTATTATCCGTTCACCCAAATCCCCATTGTATCAAATTTAGTACCATTTAGTACTTTTCATACACATAAGCACGAATTTCCAAAACTACCCTCATATCACAATCCTACACTACAACAGTAACCTTAATTCCAAATTTCAGGTTTCCAGCTCTTTACGTTCACCCAAATCTAAATTGTACTAAATTTAGTACCATTTAATACTTTTCGTACACATGATTGGTAATTTTCCAAACCATTTCCTTTTAGAAGCACCACTTCCCAACCTTGATTTCCATACCAAATTCCTATATTCCTGGGGCCTATTATTGATTTCATTAATTAGTTATCGATTTCTTCAAATTACAGATTTTGAAATTGAATAGTTATGACTGTACATCTCCATATACGATAAAATTCTTAATTGCAAATAAATAGTGGTAGTATGCACAATTTTATTGCACTTTCATTGATTTGCAAACATTTAGTTATTCACGACATCTGTTGCAATGGAAGATAACAAATGTCTTGTCTTTCTATTATTTAGTGGTTTACGGTAAAATAAGTGCGCCTAGAAGTAAACTACAAAATTTGAAATTATGTGTGATCGTTTACGGTATCATGAAGTTATAGCATTGTTAATTTGACACATGTCTTGCAGAGGGCCAACTAAGTGCATAAGTAAGTAATATTAATGAAAAATAAGGATTTTTGTTGTTGTTATTTTTTGTGGTTCCAGGACGAATTTTCTAAAACCCGGCCTTATCTCGCACATTTGCATCAACAGTGACCCACTGGTAAAATTTCAAGCTCCTAGCTTTAGCCGTTTTGGCTGGGCGTTGATGATGAGTCAGTCAGTCAGTCAGTCAGTCAGTCAATCACTTATCACCAAGCTCATTTATATATATAGATTTCTTGTTTCACGGTATTTATTCCAAGATCCCGATGTAAATCTTGTGTGCGGACGTACAATGGCGCGTTCACTATGCATCTTAGTACTTTATTTTGGAATCTTTGGATCATATTTATATTTTTTTCACTGGTGCACCGCCATAACTGTGCGCCAATAGTCCACAGCGGCTTTAAAGATTGATTATATACGATTATTTTGTTTTCCGTTGAAAGTTTGGATCTTCTACCTAGTAGCCAATTTAGTTTTTTCCACTTTAGTTGCAATTCAGTTATTTTTATTTTAACATGTTCACTCCAACGAAGCTTTGCATCGAGTGTCATTCCAAGATACTTTGCGGAGTTATGATAAGGAACTTGAATATCGTTTATAAATATAGGACTATTTGTCATAAATTTGTTGGTAAAGTCTATGTGTACTGATTTAGAACTATTCAAATTAATACGCCATATTTTAGTCCATTCTACTAAGGAATTTACAGCACGTTGCAATCTCTGCTTAGCTTCATCTTCTGTTCTGCCGACTGACAAGATTGCTGTATCGTCAGCAAATGTGGCCATAGTTGTTTCTGCATATTCTGGAACATCATGTGTGTATAAGAGGTATAACAGTGACGCTAAGATACTTTCTTGTGGGACCCCTGCTTGAATTGCTTGTAATTGGGAATACTCATTTTCGTATTTGACGCGAAACATACGATTTTCTAGATAGGATTTCAGTAACTTGCAATAATTCCTAGGTAACAATGAATTAAGTTTTCTTTGTAGGTTTGCGTGACATACCTTATCAAATGCCTGTGAAACGTCCAAAAATACAGCTGAACATACATGTTTTTCCTCTAAGGCTTTGTCAATAATATTAGTAATCCAATGTACTTGGCCAATTGTTGAATGGGCATTTCTAATAGTCCGGTCAAAATAGACATTGAAATAGCAAAAATTCCCACACGGCTGAATTTTGGTGGAGAGCTAGGGTTTGCCGTTAGAAGCAACGTCCTAAAAGTCCCTATCGATCCCATGTGTGCAAAAAAAGTTATTCGGGGTCAAAGGTCATTTTTGGAGGCATTATTCAGTTTTTTTAATTTTTTCTCAAAAACGGTAAGACTTAGCAAAAGCCGACTAAAATAAAAGTTATAGATTTAATAATTGTCTACAAGAGCGGTCTTTACGATTTTTAAAAAAGTCTTACCATTTTCGATTCGTTGTGTGATTTGCAAAACTTCGTGTGTCGTTACATATTGAATAGCGACATCATTAACATAATTAATGCCAAGTTTACACTTGCGCTCCAAAATCCATTGGATTTCACGAAATCCTGAAATACACCCCTGTGTTTACACTTATTTTTTGTTGATTTCAAACATATCACAATGATCAAGGTAGATGTATATGCGCAGCAGATCGAACATGCATTTTCAAAACAAGTTGTTGTAAATTGAATTAATCATCAAAAATATACGACAATATAGAACTTTACAACTTTATTTGGAAAATTGTCGTAAAATTATCTATATATGGTATTAATTGTGTATAGTACTAACAAATGAAAAAATAAAAAAAAATATTTTATCGTTAAGATTTCATAATAATAAATTTTGATAGATAAAAGTTGTGCTCAGAACCTGCACAATATTAGTACTTGCAGTAGTTTTCCCGTTTAGTGCTAAAAATGCGTTCCCGTACTCCGAAATCTAGCAAGACTTGCACTTCTCTTCTCTTCTCCTGTGAAGTTGGTCGTTTTAAGTATTTCATCGATTTCCATAGAGAATAATCCGTCGTTTTATCATTACTGAGAGATTGTAAATTCCTGTTGAAGTTTCGGTTTTTAAATATTTTAATTTCTAAGCTCAGCTCTTGAGTTAGTTTATTTAGCCTAGTTTTGTCTGGTGGGAATGGAGTTTGTTGCCATCTTTTCCGTAGATTTCTTTTATTTGATATCATTACCCTAATATAAAGGGGGTATGGTACAGTACTTTGTATTTCATGAATGTCGGGAGTGCTACTCCATGCGGCAGTTTGAATGAGGTTGGTGACATGGGCAATTCTTTCTTCAACTTCATCGATTGAACTTGGTTCTGGATACTGTATATTAGAGTTTTCTAGCAAGAACTTAAAATATTCCCAATCAGTATGTTTATTACTAAGAAACGGCGGTTTAGGCTTATTAACAGCTGTCTCAGAAAAAGTTAGCAGTATTGGAGAATGGTCTGAATTGAAGTCATATCCATTTTCAAAAGTTATTAATGATCTTGACACTTTATTTATTATAAAGAAATCAATAAGGTCAGGTGTTTTGTTTTTATCAGTTGGCCAATATGTTGGGTATCCTGTGGACACAACTTCACATCCTGTATCTAATATGGCGAAATGAGTTCGTCCCTAGCCGTCTCAAGGTCATGATATCCTAACAATACATCATAAACATACATGGATTTTCGCAACATATGTCAGCTTCCGTTTTCTCCGCCAATTGCAATAATGTCCTATTGTCACGGTTTCAATTTCGATATATTAAATTGGTTTTGTTGGTGAGTCCCAATAGTCAATTCCATGAAGATGAGTGTGCTGAACGTCAACGCGAATCTGTCGAAACATTTGGGTTATGTCTGAATTAAAAACAAATTTAAATACTCTCGAACGAAGTATGAAAAGTACAAGGTCCAATTGTAAAGTGGGCCCTACATGTAGAATATAGTTCTGACTATTCCTATTCGAAATTTTATCGGAAGCGTTAAAAATACGCGTAATTTAGTTTTCGGATTTTCAAGTTTGATAACCGGATGGTGAGGCAAATAAAATAATAATGGAAATTGCATTGAACAAACTTTGCGCGAATGCGCCGAATTGCATTGAACAAACTTTGCGCGAATGCGCCGAAATTGTACAATTAACGCCCGAAATCTAACATTCTTGGAAAAAAGTGGAAAGTTTAAAATATACTGAAGCCACTCAGACCGAAACGAAGATTCCGAACCGGGGTCTATCGGAGCCCTACCTGGGTACGATATACCACAATGAATTAAATTTACAATCGCCTCTCCTACGAGTACAGATTTATTTTGGGCTGTATGGGAGATTTACCTGTGATTGGGTTCAGATGAAGGATCGACCGATGAATAAGAAGACATACTTTCAACGTTTCTTGTATTTCCATTTGACGAATTTGAAGCATGGCTTGATTTGTTAGAAGAAGAATAATTTCTATGTAACAAAGCATGATGCATTTCCACTATATTTAGAACACCGATACTTACTTACGCAAATGTTTACCTCGTGTCTCTGTCGCAAACAATTGACACATAGACGGCGTTTAATAATAAAACATGTATGCAGGTCGACATATTTTTAAAGCGAGTGCATTTTTGGTAACCACTAAAGACGAAGAAATACCAAAAATGGGACACATTTTGGTGTAGGTGGTGTCATAAATAGATCGCTCGATATTGGGGAGCTAATGACAACTACGTCCTTAGAAGTATGTGTAGGCGGGCTCGTTTTATCTACTGCTACACGAGAAGTCTAGCGAAATTCTGAAAACCTAAAAATTTAGCCTTTGACCGCGATTTATTAAAAAATCCCTCGGGAGTTTTTTTTTGTTTATTTTTCTCATCTATGTAGTTTTAGAGTCCGCAAAAAATTCACAGGTGTAAGCTCCTTTCATTTAAATTTAGTTCAGGCGCACCGTGAAGACTGTTGAAAAGTTTGGAATAGGCATAGGAACACGCATATAGGGATAAATTAATCAAGGATTATCTTCAAAGTAATCTTTAGGTGAATGTACTGCTCGCACACCACAAATACTACATTCTGCTCCGTAGTGATTGATCGCCAACGTACGTTTGCTACGCTTAACAGCCTGTTTTTGTAAACAGTTTTTGCCCATTCGTTCGTCGATTTCATAAACGAAAGCACAATTTGGTTTTCATAGCAATTGACTTTTGTATTCGTGTGACAAGCAAATGAAACATTTCATTTTCGTAAGTTTTTTTCTATTAACTAAATCAGACGAACGAATACGTCAGAAATAAATGAATGGAAAAGACCCAGAGTTTTGAATGAAAACTGAATTATTTGCGTAATAAATGGCACAAAACGCATGAAAACTGGTGGGGAATATCATTTTATTTATTTTCACAGAAGCACAGAAGAAGAAGTACTGCCTATTCTTCATATTTTGTGAATTTTTTTTTGACAAATTTGTTTACATTTTTCTCTTCTTTGTTGATTGACATCTGTATATCGGGGTTGCCATCAAGCTACATATATAACGTACAGATGCAGATGCAAAATTCACAATAGAAGCATTTCGGAAACCCTGAAATATAAAAGCTTTTCCGAAATAAAACGAAAGCTTTTAGATAAAGACGAATTGTCCGTAAAATTTTACAAGAACCAAATTTTGAACGTATACTTTTTATTATGAACGGTTCGTGTGACAGTCAAGCATTTTTTACAAAAAACAGGCTGTAAGTATCTAATATATAAAAGCAATGTGTGTATGTTAGTATGTTTGTTTGTTTGTATGTTTGTATGTTCCGAATAGACTCAAAAACGGCTGAATAGATTTTCTTGAAAATTTCAGATAATGTACTGGGAACACCGGTGGTGAAAATAGGCTATATACTTTTTTGAATGGTCGTCGCGGAAGTGAAATATCGCGGTCATCCCAAATTATTCAAAAATGTATTATTTCAGATAATATAACTAATTTTAGTAAGCGTGACTACAAAACCGCTAAACACTGGCTTCAATATGTGGGATAACGCGGTCAACGCCATATTTTGGAATACAGTAAAATCCCGATGACTTCAGATGTCACTATATAGAAATTCCGAAAAATCGATTGGGAAATCTTATGAAATTTTGTATGTGGAGTTTTTAGGTCTGAGAATAGGTCGTAATCTATTTTTTTATCCCGCTAAGTGTAGTGACCGGTGGTCCTCCCCACAATTTTTTTAAGAAAACCGCGAAATTCAAGATACTTTTTAATATATTGTTTACAAAGTGTTTGCAATGCTATGGTAATTACAGTTTTGACGACCATTCGTCGCGGAAGTGAAAATCGCGGTCATCCCAAAATTTTCAAAAATGTATTATTTCAATTAATTAGAACTGTCGTAAGATGTTTTTATAGTGATCGGTGGTCCTCCCCCTCAATGTTTTTAAGAAAATCTGAAATCTTTGATATTTTTGAACGTATTGTTTACAGATTGTTTTCCCTGAATGATCGCGGTCATCACCAAGTTTTCAAAAATGTATTATTTCAATAATATACATAATTTTAGTAAGCGTGACACAAAAATTATATAAACACTAGCTTGAACAAGTAGGATAGCGCGGTCGTGAGCTATTTTAATACGGCTAAGAGTAGTGACCGGAGGTTCTCCTTCAATTTTTTTTTTTAGATCTGAAGTCCATGATATTTTTGAACGTATTGTTTACAGATTGTTTGCAATACTACTGTAATTACTGTCTTGACCCTGAATGGTCTTCGCGGAAGTGAAATATCGCGAAAAGTGAAATATCGCGGTCATCACAAAATTTGCAAACATTTATTATTTCAGATAATATACATAATTTTGTAAGCATGCCTAAAAAACGCTATAAACGCTGAACACTAAACAATAAGTGGGACAGCGCGATCAACTCCACATTTTGGAATACAGTAAAATCCGGATAACTTGAGATCGAAATTCCAGAAAGATCCATTGGAAATCAGACAAAGTTATTGAAATACAATACAATATCATCATTGGAATCAGAATACCGCGATCGTGTTCGATTTTTGAAAATATTATAATTACGGATAAAATCTCAAAATGTGGGAAGTGAAACTTCATGAGCATTGATTTCAGTCCTTGGAATAGCTAGGTAAAGATACATTTTTTAAATACAGCAAAATCTCTATAATAACAACTACAATTTATGGAAGTAATTTTTTTTATGAATTATATAAATGTTGCTATACATATCCCGAAGGAACATACATTTCGCTGAGGGGTATTTTACCACTATTGCATATAGAGCGCGAAGAAAAAAAAGCATTACGTTCGATCGGCCTGAATGAAGTTAAATCCACCAATAATAGCGAAAATCAGGCGCCACCGTTCTATGGGAGCTATATCAAAACGAGGACATATACTGAACAGTGGCTATATATCTGAACTATCGAAAATCGGGAGGTACTGTTTCATGGGAGCTATATCAAAACGTGAACCTATTACTGTTACATACCGAGCGCAAATAAAAAGGCGTATCTTTCGGTCGATACGAATATTTATGCTCTCCTCTTTAAAATATATTAAAACCAGATTTCAGCCATTTCGGTGTGATAATGATGTTAAATCCTCAAAAATAGCGAAAATTAGCCAGTACCGTTCTATGGGAGCTATATCAAAACGTGGACCTATACTGACAATTCTCTGCAGTAATAATTACGACCTCAACCGAGACCAACAATCCAATATATAGCAATGTTAATTGACGTGCACCGACTATTATATGTGGGTCACAAAGTGCTTTAAACTGTCGATTTATGGTGACGGGTATAATAAAAGAGATTTTATATCATAAATTTGGGAGATACCATTATATGGAATTTATGTCAAAACATTGATTTATATTATGAAGTTTCTACAGGGATGCCTAATTATGGGTGTATCAATACTGGATAGATAACTAAAGTTTACACGGAGAACCCAAACAACGGGCCAGCAACGCGGACCGGGTCAGCTAGTATTAATATATATATATATATATAATAGTGTATTGTTGACCAGCGAAAAAAGTGAATATGAAAAAATTATTAATTTTTGTGGTGACTTTTCCACATTTAGTAAATATTAAACAACCAGATCGATTTGAATAAACTATTAAAAAAATTATTACACTGAACACATGGTACAACAATGAAAGGTAAAGTAAATGCTACAGTAAATACAACTCAAACAACCACACAGAAATTGTTTATTGTTTGTAATGTTAGTGTCAACGGCATATTTAAACAAAACAATGTTTCCATATCATTCCATAAAATTGATAATTTCTGCCAGAAAGTAGAATTCTTGCAAAAATTTTTCGGTTCGCGAAAAATTCATTGAAAAAGAAGAAGTTTTTTCAAACTTTTGTTTTTGAAATCAAAAAAGCAACTTTTCTAAGGGATTTTTTTTTTCAAAATACCACACATAAAACCATATGTTGTACCGCCTCTATAAGCGGCGTTATAGTGTGCGGCACATCACACAGTGTTTCCGTTTCCGTATAAAAAAGAAAGAGTTGACCTAGGCTGAAGAATTTTTGCACAAGTACTTATGAGGGCATAGGAATGACAAATTCCAACTTTGGTTCATATCGGTTCAGATTTTGATATAGCCCCTGTATGAGAATGGCTAGCTGGAGGCAGACCAATAAAATTATTTTAAAGTTATTTTAAAGTTTAAAGTTATAAATTGGTTCACGCACGTTTTTTAAAGCAAAATTATAATTAAATATACATAGTTTGTAATTACGTTTGCTCCCATCGGCACACTTAAATTATTAATTATAATATAAAACACTTACATATGTTGACTGGACACATATATCTGATGAAAGAAATCTATTAAATGCTGCAAAATGTAGACAACTCACCATTACAGAATGAATATTACAAAAAAAGCATGCACTAAATAGTAACATATTGTAATGAATGAACAAAAAAATGTATGATCGCTAATATCTGAACACGGATTTGCAAATAAAGAAGAAGATATATGTTGATAAAATATTAAATGCAGCAAGTGAGAGATATGTATATAACAAGACTGATACAGTAAATAGAATATTAATAAACAGCATAACAAGACAGCATTGATCCTATTTACTGTATCTGATAAATAGAGAATTTTACCAAACTATGTAAATAATGAGTGAGCGGCAACGACAACAAAGCAAAAACCTATCGTAGCAGAGGCAGTTAGAAAAGATCATTACCCAGCTTAGTCAATGTTTAGACGTTCAAAAAATGACGAAAAAAATTTGAACAAAAAACTATCTGTAAAAAATAATAGTAAACATAAACATTGGGTGCCACCGTGGTGCAATGGTATGCACGCCCGCCTTGCACGCAGAAGGTCGGTGGTTTGATTCCCCGGCCATGCAACATCAAACATTTTTCAACGGTGGCAAAATACCCCTCAGTAATGTTGGCGACATTTCCTGAGTATTTCAGCCTTGTAAAACTTCTCTACAAAGTGGTGTCTTTAGACACGCCGTTCGGACTCGGCGATAAACAGTAGGTCCCATATCATTGAGCTTAATATGAATCGGGGTGCACTCATTGATATGAGAGAAGTCTCCCTTGTTCCGTATGGGATGTTGTGGAACAATGTTTTTTTAAACATATACATATTGTAGTATATTTATGCGTTGATCGCTACCCTTTCGTTTAGATAGCTAGTGTAAACTGTTCTAGCTATTAAGCAATTAGAAACTAAGAGATATTATATTTGTTTACTCTCTCAAGAGCGCAAGAGTGAGTGTGGTGTTATTATGTTTGTGGACATTGTTGGTCGAGAGGTAGCCAACGACTGTTGAGCGAGTCAGTCATTGTTAGACAACGAAAAGAATAAACACACACTCACCCTCGGATCCCGTCAATTGTTAATTAAAATATAAATTGTTAATTAAAAAAACAAATAAAAAAAATAAACTGAATAAACAGAATAAAAGTCTTTCACACTAAAATTCACAAGTGGGATGAATACGCCTGTCCATAAAAATTTAGTTTTTTTTTAATTTTATTGCCATTCTGCCTGAAATCAACAAGTTGGTTTAACGGAAAAAAAGAAAAAGAACACGAACAAAAATTACTGAAGACTGGTTTGTGAAACAAAACAACAACAAACATGAATATAAAAAAAGTCGTGTGTGAAGCAGGCAAAAGAAATTGATAATACCTGTCGATGATGAAGATGTGCAGTACGGGGGTGAGTGCGAACAAAGACAAGAGGTGCTGCCCAATGAAGAAGTACAAGAAGAAAAACAAACCCTAGAGAACAACAACTACAGCAAGTAGAAGAAGTGCCGGATTTCACACAAGACAAATTTAGTAAGTGGCTGCTTGGAGGAACTTTTGGCAATACACAAAATTTACAGTCGCCAAAAGACAAAGTGCCGCTACGTAAAAATACAGAGAGAATAGAATTGCAAAACAAGAATACAGACAACATGGAGCGAAGTGCCGAGAACGACCTGAAAGAAAAAGAGTTTCAGTGTTAAAAAGAAAGAAAATGAGTTGCTGAACCGCGAACGAGAGTTAATACTTAAGGAAAACGAAATGTTACGACGTTTGCCCAACACCGCTGGCAGAGACTTTACAGACAACAACGCGTCGTTGCAGTTGGTAAGCAATTTCATACCAGACTTTTATGGGACTTCAGACGCAAACTTCTGGATTAAACAGTTGCGTGACCTCCAACGTTTGTACAACCTTTCCGACAATTCTTCTTTGCTGTTCGCGATGAAACTGGTTGGCCGACCATTGTCTTGGTTGCATGCGCGTCGTTACACTATGTTTGAAGACGTTTAAGACATCTTTGACCAATTTTGTTTGATGTTTGGGTCGTCTGAAACCAAAATGGAGACTCGTAAAAGATTTGAACGACGCACATGGCAATATGGAGAAAGCTTTACAGACTATTGCGATGACAACGTGCAGTTATCAAAACAAATTACAGTTGGACAAAGATGAGTTAATGGAATACGTCATTGATGGCATCCCCAATATACAGCTTCGCCATCAAACCTTGATGCAAAGATTCAGCGACGTAACCGAGTTGTGCAGAGTGTTGGCTGCGTTAACGTTACCGAAAAGTGCAGAATCGGAACGAAGTGCTGCTGCAGACAAAGCTGATGTTCGTTGCTAAAATTACAACAGTATGGGTCATTATGGGGCCGACTGCAACAAACCCCGACGTCAACCTGGGGCGTGCTACGCATGTGGCGGCGCATGTCACACCGTGTCTGGGTGCGAAAAAACAAGAAAGATGCAGCTTTTGGTGATAATAATTATGTAAGGAACTTTAGTTATAGTTTTAGTGCTCTTCATACAATTTTTTTTCTTTTTAGAAACATTGATTGATACGGGTAGCCCTGTGAATTTAATTAGGAGAGATGCGTTGCCGGTCGGAACGGAAATTTTGCCGTCTTCAAAAATATTCAGAATTTGTAAACGAAATATTAGCAATAGATATTTCGTCAAATTATTTAGATTACAATTTACAGTCTGGAAGTAACGTTCCACACTGTGTTTTAGTTGACCTAAACGTACTGTTCAAAGAAAACTACGTGAGTATGGTACATCCAGAGGTACCGCATATACGTTACGAAATAAAGCTTACCCTGGACAGTTCCAAACCTTTTAATTGCCCACCAAGACGGCTTTCGTATGCTGAAAAACAAGAGTTATAGAAAATCTTAGATGACTATTTGCTGAAAGGTATAATTAGGGCCAGTGAATCTGAGTACGCTTCACCTATAGTCTTGGTAAAGAAAAAAACTGGAGACTTACGTATGTGCGTAGACTTTAGGAAGTTGAATAATGTTACAGCCAAACATAATTACCCTATCCCGTTAATAGATGATTTGCTAGAAACCCTAAAGTGTGTTCTACACGGTATGTTTTTTACATATTTGTGCATACAAACTGTCACTTTTTACAAATCTGAATTTTGTACACATGGTGTGAACCATACAGAAATTTCAATGCATCAAAGTGTTATGTGCATACATATGTATATTTTTCGAATAGAACGCGCTCTATTCTCGTCTGTACAACCAAAGGTAAACACATGTTTTGTTTGTACGCGACATAAACAAAGAAAACAACAGAAAACGAATGAAAAATAAAATTTTGCCATGCAGAAAGAATTACATATGGGCGAAAAAAGTGACAGTTGCTATGCATGAATATGTAAAAAATATACCGTGTAGAAACCCCATAACCGATAAAAAAAATTTTACGAAGTAAAGCTGAAAACACATACCACGTTTGAGTAAAGTTTTGTGTTGGGCGTCGAGAAAATAAAACAACAACAACAGGGCGACGCCGATACCAAAGTCCAGCGTTTATCTGTTTGTCGGCATATATTTCAAATGAATTTGAATTTTTCGGCATCATGCCCAACAGTGTAAAAACGGCCAAAACGACACGAACGTTGTATGTGTTTTCAGCTTTAGATCTTAAGAACGGCTTGCATCATGTCTTTATGAACGAAGATGCCATAAAATATACAGCATTCATTACGCCACTAGGGCAATACGAGTTTCTGCGCCTGCCGTTTGGCTTAAAAAATGCCCCGTCAAAGATCTTATTCGAATGGGGGATGTTGTTGTCTACTTAGATGATATTATGATTGCTACGACTGACTATACACGACATCTTGAAGTGTTGAGAGAGGTTATGTTAACATTGGTAGAAAACAAATTAGAGTTGCGTCTAGATGAGTGCGAGTTTTTGAGGGATAATGTCAAATATCTGGGTTACATAATCGACCAGTCAGGTATAAGAGCCGACGACAGGGGTTTAGAAACCATACGAAATTTTCGGATACCTGACAAAGTGCGTTCGGTACAAAGCTTTATCCTCTGCTCATATTTTAGACGATTTATGAAAGATTTTCCATAATTGCTAAACCACTCTACGCTTTGATTAGAAAAGATAAAAAATTTGTGTTCGGCAAGTTAGAGCTTGAAACGTTCGAATTATTAAACATACAACCCGTCGGCAGAAACCTAGTACATTAGGTTTCGGAGCCATTCTTATGCAAAAACGGAACGACAAAAAGTGACACCCTTTGTTTTATTTCTCTAGACGTACAACAGATGCCGAATCGAAGATTCACAGTTTCGAACTGGAAACCTTGGCCATAGTTTATGAACTCAGACGATTTCGTGTTTATTTGTACGGCAAACCGTTCAGAATAATTACAGATTGCAATTAGCTAACTCTTACGTTAAATAGAAAAGAACTAATTCAGAGAATTGCTAGATGGGCATTAGAGCTTCAGAATTTCGATTATATTGTCGAACACAGAGAAGGAAAACGAATGCAACATGTAGACGCATTAAGTCGAGCACTAGATATTATAATTGTTGAGACGAATACTTTCGAAGAAAATTTAATTATTGCACAAAACAAAGATACCGAAATAACAAAAATTAAAGAAAAGTTACAGACATGCGACGATAAATATTATGAAATGAGAAATGGCGTTCTTTACAGAAAACTTAAAACAGGAAAGTTACTTTTTGTTGTCCCCAGTCAGACGGAATCTCATGTTTTATACCGTTATCACGATGAAATGGGACATGTCGGTATTAACAAAGTTACAGATTTAATACATAAAACTTATTGGTTTCCTAACATAAACACCAAAGTTAAAAACCATATTCAGAATTGCCTGAAGTGCATAACATTTTTGCCGAAGAGCGGTCCGATTGAAGGATTTCTGCATAATATACCGAAACCGTTGGAACCTTTCGAAGTAATACAAATAGGCCATTTCGGACCGGTTGACATAGTTCAAAAACACATACTTTTTGTAGTCGACTCTTGTTCCAAGTTTGTCAAATTGTATCCTACGAAAACTACCGCTACTAAAGAAGTTATAGATGCGTTAAGTGAATATTTTAGATATTACAGCAGACCACGTTACATCGTTTCCGATAGAGGGTCTTGTTTCACTTCGAATGATTTCAACAAATTCACCGAGGAAAATGATATACAACACATTAGGATAGCCACATTTTCGCCAGAAGCAAACGGTCAGGTAGAACGTGTCAATAGAAGTTTAGGACCAATGATTGCAAAGTTAGTGGACACAGAAACTAGTACCACTTGGGTAAATACGTTAGAAACGGTAGAATTTGCGCTAACAAAACTTGCCATAGAATGATAAACGAACATCCCAGCGTAATGTTATTCGGTGTTAATCAAAGAGGGAAAGTTCCAGATCACATCAAAGAAAATATTTTAGATCAAGAAACTAGAGATTTGACCACGGTTAGACAACTTGCAGACATCAGACAACGTACCGCACAACAATACAATAAAAGTTATACAGACCCCAAGAGAAAACAACCAACGCTATATAAAAAAGGTGATTATGTCGTGGTAAGGAACATGGATGCTACCGTAGGGTCATCTAAAAAATGTGTGCCTAAGTTCAAAGGCCAATTTGTTATAACAGAGGTGTTAGAAAATGATCGCTATGCGATACAAAATGTAGAAGGTTTTCAACAAAGTCGAATCCCTTACAAGACATTTGGGCAGCACACAACATGAAACATTGGCATCGGGGGTCAACACACTTGGTCGAGAATAATAGTTTTTAAGATTCACAACAGCCCGATTAGCCGTCAAACAGTATTACAGAACAACCTTTAGAACTATCACTTACAGACATTTTTAACGTTCCGTAAGGCAACCGTTTCGAAAAGAGTCAGGTGGTCTTTGTAGTCAGGATAGCCGATTGTAGTATATTTATACATTGATCGCTACCCTTTCGTTTAGATAGCTAGTGTAAACTGTTCTAGTTATTAACCAATTAGAAACTAAGAGATATAATAGTGAGTGTGGTGTTATTATGTTTGTGGGCATTGTTCGTCAAGAGGTAGCCAACGACTGTTGAGCGAGTCAGTCATTGTTAGACAACGAAAAGAATAAACACCCACTCACCCTCGGCTCCCGTCAATTGTTAATTAAAATATAAATTGTTAATTAAAAAACAAATAAAGAAAATAAACTGAATGAACAGAATAAAAGTCTTTCACACTAAAATATGTATGTACATATTTATTTTTTGGTGTACTTTAATTTAATTTCTGTAAGCTTATCGCCTTAGTATTGCATTTGAATGATGAAACGAGAAAATGATTGTGAAGAAGAATCAGAAATTTGACACAAACATTATTTGCGTGTCTAAACTGTAAGGAAACTTTAAAAGAAATTGAGAAGAAAATTTGCCATTCCAGTTTGAACGTCTAAACACGGACTTAGACAAAATTTAGCCTTGAATAAATTTGCAATAATTCATGTAGGGATGCTAGTTAGATAAATTTAAAATGAAACTGGGAATAATTATAAATTAATGGGCAAATAGAACACTATGGTAAAAATAATAAATTATCATAATTAAAATGACAATTAAATAAAATTATTGTGGAAATGAACAAAATGAGTCCTCCAAAGTTTGGGGAAGCTGGTGGTATAAAGTACCAATTCGTTCCGTTGTTAGCTAGTAGAGTTGCGAGATCTTCAGGGAGCAATTCTGTACCTCTTCATTGTAAAATTTTAAGCTCTTTGTTTGAGCAATGAAATTTGTTCCACAATCGAACTACTGGTCTGAGCACATACCACGGCGGGAAGTAAATCTTCTAAAGGCAGCAAGGGAAGCATCAGTAGATGGACAGGATACTTCTTCAAGGTGAAGTGCTTTGGTGGCCATACAGATGAGGAGGCAGATGTATCCTTCGGTAGTGATAGAATTTCTTGCCGTAGACTGTTTAATGGTTATTGGGCCAGCGTTATCCACACCACTCTATTTGAAAGGCCTTGTGGATTAAAGCCTTACAGACGGAAGGTTGCCCATGATTTTTTTCCGGGATGTGTCCGTGTACTTGCAGCAGGTGATGCATTGCCGTTGCAAATTTTAGCCAGATTGCGGGCAGATACGAGTCCGCCATGTAGTGTTTTCTTATGTGCATCTGTAGAGATTAGAGAAGATAAACAACTATTTTGGACAATAGCATAGGAAGTTTAAAATCATAATTAAATTTAACTCTTTGGAGTCTGCCACCAACACGCAATACACCATCAATACGTAATACGGCTGAATATTAACAGGAGCTAGCCAACCGAGAGGGTCATATAACTTTGTATTAATTTTTAGAATCTTACAAGCTCCTGGGTAAGTTTTATCTTCATCTTGTGCCAGTTGATAAATAACTCTAATGAAGACGTACGGAGCCGAGGAAGTGCCATAGGTGACCGTCTTGAGTTTGTATACGCAAATATCAGAGTCGGAATTTCGCCATACTAATTGCTGTTAGTTCTGATGACATTCTATCACTTTGATGTGAAGGAAGATTTTTTCGAGATCCAATTCTAAAACTACGCAATCGATTAATTATAGCCGGAAGGCCATTTTGCAAAACCACACGCAGCCTTGTCGTGGAATTTGATTCCGGAACAACGCCATGATAAGGGAGAAAATAACCAGAGGTTCGAATGGGATTGAGGATAGGGGCCGTTTTTCAGCATATATCCCAGGGATGGAAAAGCTCAATAGAACTTTTTCAGTACCATTTCACTATAAAAAGTACCGAAGTACCCCCGAAGCAAATTCAGTACCATTTCACATCCTCTAGTCCCACACGTGGATAATTTTTATTTGAAACTAAAAATGCAAAATTCAAACTTTTCTTCCAAGATTAAAATTTTTATATATGCAAATTGCTGGAAATTTGAAAAATCTGGATGAATGTACGTCATATTGGTCATATTCAATTCAATACAACATTCTTTATTTTCATAAACTTTATAATTAGTTATTACATCAAGTGTTATTACAATAAAGAAATTATACAGCAAGGTTTATATGAAACCGTCAACTGGAAATTGTGTTATTTATATTAAATATAATTTTTGAAACATTTAGTAGTTAAATGCATTTACTAACTTATTTCTGTAATTCAAAGCTTCTTTAAGGAATTTGCACAGGTTAGCCCAACAAAAAGCTTCACCACCATTTAAGATTCTTATTATTTCGCTATATAGCAATTCTAGTTTGTGGAAATATGTGAACCTTATACTTTTCAATATTGCACAGCGACCGATGAAAGGTTTCGGGTTCTCCCATATTACATAGCGAACTATCTGCTTAGTTCCCGTTCTGTATTTTTTTAAGTTTAAGTATAGCTAGTCTCCTCTAGCTTTTATTATGAGCGTAATATTTTCTTGGCTGTACTTTTGGCAATAAAGGGGTCTGATATTTAGATCAAGAAACCTGTATATTCTGTGTTGGCTTTGCATAGACGTTTGGATGCGTAAATTAAGTGCCCTGTTTTTGATTTCCTCCAAAAGTTTTTGAC
This sequence comes from Musca autumnalis, assembly GCF_047663935.1. Lineage (NCBI taxonomy): Eukaryota > Metazoa > Arthropoda > Insecta > Diptera > Muscidae > Musca > Musca autumnalis. Next base: position 139,654,947 of record NW_027411644.1, read on the forward strand.
TTGCATCCATCCAATAATGCTTGCCCATTTAGACATTTCTGCTATCGATGTTATGCCCTTGCAGTTGCTGCATGAAATATTTGTACCAAGACAAGTTTTTATTTGACAGTAGTCAAATAGAACTTTACCCATATAATGGTGATGAAGAGAGTATATGTATACATATCCTGGTTCGTATTTAGTATCCAGCGCGATTCTGTAGTTCGGAGTATTTTCTGGTAGTCTAAATATTCGCTCAATAAAATATCGATACAGTTTTTCAACATCTTCGAAATGGGAATATCCCCATATCTGCGCTCCGTAACTATATATTGAGCGGCAAACTGCTAGAAAGAGTTTAAATTTTGCTGTTAAATGGATCGAAGGTTTAGAGATGAAAGATTTCCACGTCGAATTTATGGACATTTTAGTTACTTCTTCTTTTTTCGTTAGATATTTGCTAAAAGACAGTTTTGCTGTCAATATTATTCCAAGTTATTTGCACTCATTTACCACTCGTAAAGCTTCTCGCTTGTATATCCATTTTTCATTTGCAGAGAGTTTGCCTCCTCTTCTAAATACCATTATTTCCGATTTTCCTTGGTTCACTTCCATCCCCGTCTTCCGCAGTATGCCTCTAGTTTATCAATCATCGTTTGAAGCTTTTTCGGATTGTCAGCCATTATCACTATATCGTCCGCATACATAAGTAGCGAGCATTTGTTCGTCCAATATAAAAATCTACACCTAGGTGTTCATGAAGTTCATTAAGATAAATGGCAAATAAAATGGATGAAAGTAGACATCCTTGTTTTACTCCTGTACTGGTGTCGAACTATTCGGAGAGTTGTGTGCCACACCATACAGCTGATTTTCTGTTCTTATATATCTCTTCAACAAGTGATACAATTTTTGATGACAAGCCCATTTTATAGAGCTTGTATATTAGAAGGTCTCTTGGTGCTCTGTCAAAAGCAGCCTTAAAGTCCACAAAGAAGGCATACACCTTTTTATTTTCGTTGAATTTTACTTTAACTATTGCGGCAATTTTAAAGATGTTGTCGACAGTGGAATAACCATTTCGAAAACCTTCCTGGTACTCATTCAGTATTTGTCGTTCTTCCAATGAATTTGCTATTCTTCTGTTGATCATACCAATCATTAGTTTTCCGACGCAGTTCATGAAGGTGATTCCTGTATAGTTATTAACGTCATTATTATCTCCTTTCTTATGTATTGGAAACATTATTCCGGTACGAAAATTTGTATAGTCATTAAATCCATTTAAAATCCCTGTGAAGCATTTACATAACCGTTCTAAGAAAGCATCTGTCGCATTGATAAAAAAGTCGTATGGAATCCGGTCATATCCCGGTTCCTTATTATTCTTCAGTGTTCTTAATTGCACTTTTATTTCTTCGATTGTGAAAATTCTATCTAGAAGTATATCTATTGCATTGGGCCGTACATAAAGAATCGGAGCAAAGCTAAATATCGAATTCAAGAGATCTTTGAAATATGTCTTTAAAACATCCACAGAGTTGCAACAGTTGGTATTTTGATCCCCTTGTCTGATCTCCTTAGACAGTTTCCTCCAGGCTGTACTGTCGGATGTTCTGTCTAATATTACCTCCAGGCTTTTTTAATACTCGGTTCTTTTATTTTACATAAATTATCATATAATTTCCTTTGATCGACTTATGCTTTTGTATCATTTAAGTTCCCGAGTGTCCTGAACTTATTTAGAAGATGCAGCGATTTCATTCTGCTTTTAAAACATTCTATATCAAACCATATTTTTGAACATAATTTTTTTATTATATGAATTTTTCGGGTAAGCTTCTTGTATTGCGTCAGTTAATTCTTTGAGAATCGCGTTTAAAGACAGCACTTCAACTTTTCGATTCAGAGCGTTTTGGTAAACAACTATGTTTTAATTTTTCCATGCTAATTTTGGCACAAGGTTGAAATTTGCCTACTTTTCGGAATTCGTATATGGCACTGAGAGTTTTAGTACACATGGAAAATGGTCCGACCATGTATGATCTTCTACTTCGATAGAGCTCAGGAATTTTAATATTTCAGGCGATACTGCACACAAATCAATTACGGATCTTCCATTTTTGTTTCCAAAAGTAAATTTACCTTCTTCATCTCCACTAGCTCGCCCGTTCAAAATGACAAGACATTTATCACTACAATACTCTAGATATTTTTTGCCATTGGAGTTAATCGATCTGTCATTTGATTTTCAAATATTTAAAAAGTTTTTCGCCATTTCCATTGGTAGCGTTTGAAGCTATCCGATCCGAGCGTTGTGATCACCGATAACTATTTTACTGCTCTCAATACTCTCGACTCCGCCTTTCAACTTCTGTAGATCTCCGTTCCAATTTACCCCTCTTAAATATACCGGTAAGATTTCAAAATTAAATGTATTAAACTCACATTTTATAATAACTTGGCTTCCTCGATTGTTGATTTTATATTTGAATCCATCGTTTTCCTATCCATTTCTCACTACCACTATCTGACCACCGATGCCTCTTCCTACAGCATTATTTCTCGTTGCCGCATTCCAATAAGTTCTATGATTTGTAAACATTTTGCTGTTTTTCTTCCACATGCGTTTCCGAAAGAATGAAAATACAAAATTTACTTATATATTCAAAGAAACTTTGGTGAATGTTTTTGTTTGCTAAGCCATGTACGTTATATGCCTTACTTACTTAGTTGGCCCATTACAGAACATTTGTTCTATAGACCGAACTAAGAAAAGATCTCCATTCCTCTCTGTTTTTCGCTTGACTTTTTGAAATACCGCGCCTTTTCATTTCTTCATCCACTTGTATGCTCCATCGAAGCTTAGGCCTGCCGATTTTGCGTGCACCGCCATGTGGCATGTATTCATATGCCTTTTTAGCGGGTTCATCATCGCTCATTCTCATGATATGGCCCAACGCAATCGTTGCATCTCGATACGTTTAACTATATTCATGTCTTTGTATAACTGATAGAGCTCGTGGTTCATACGACGTCGATATTCACCGTCAACGCAAATCGGCCCGTAGATCTTTCGAAGAATTTTCCACTCAAACACACCAAGCACTGCCTTATCTGCTTGCGGGTAGTATCAGCGTTTTGTATAGTGTTATTTTTGTTTGACGAGATGTGGCTTTGTTTTTAAATTGCTTACTTAAACCATAGTAGCATCTGTTGGCCAATACAATTCTTCTTCTTATTTCACAACTGATGTTGTTTGTTGTGTTTATGGCAGTGCCGAGGTAGACGAAGTCTTTAACTACCTCCAAATTGTAGGTACCAACTTCCACAGTTGGTCCGAGCTCTATGGACGCTTTGCGCGTCGACACCATCAATTTGGTCTTTTCGCCGTTTACCGCCAGACCCACTTTCGCAGATTCTGCTTCGACCTTCATAAAGGTATCAGTTACTTCCTTTACTGATCGTCCCATGATGTCTATGTCATCAGCATAAGTAAGTAACATGTGGCTATTGGTGTAAATTGTGCCATTTCTTTTGACATTTGCATCTCGTATTACCTTTTCCAGCAAAATGTTGAATACGTCACACGAAAGGCTGTCTTCTTGTCTGAAAACTCTTTTGGTACAAAATTCTTCGGAGAGGTTCTTTCCAATTTTAACTGAGGACCTAGTATCAGTTAAAGTCATCTTACAAAGCCGGATGAGCTTTGCGGGGATACCAAATTCAGACATTGCATGGAATACTTTGATCGGAGGGGACTGTCGAATGCTGCTTTATAATCGACAAAAAGGTGATATGTGTCGATCTGCATCTCCTGGGTCTTCTCTAGGATTTGCGGCAGGGTAAATATCTGGTCAATGGTGGACTTGCCAGGTCTAAAGCCACATTGGTATGGTCCAATTATTTCGTTGACCATTGGCTTTATTCGTCCGCACAATATCCCTGACACTATTTTATAGGCAATAGGGAGAAGACTTATGCCCCTATAGTTGGAGCATACAGTCTTATCTCCTTTCTTGTGGACGGGACATAGGATGCTCAGGTTCCAATCGTCGGGTACGCGTTCTTCCTGCCAGATGGTGCTAACTAGCTGATGCATACACCTTATCAGCGCGTCGCCTCCGGTTTTAAACAGCTCGGCTGGTAAGCCATCGGCTCCGTTCTTCTTCTCTCCTTTTCTCCCGACATCTCTCTTGTGCGCTACGCGTTGCTACTGATTGTAAAGTAGCTCTGTATGCCGCATTTTTCTCTTCGGTAGCAGCACGACACTACTGGTCATAACATGAATTCCTTTGTGGAGGTCTCTGGAATCCAAGTATAGATTTTGCGGCTGTTTGCATGGAGTGGGCAATATTTTGCCATTGTGTTGTTATGTTATCGGGACAAGGAGTGCTCGCGTTAAGCAATTGGGCTAGTTGAGTGGAATATGCTGTGGCTATCTGTTGTGTTTGCAGCCTATCGATGTCCAACTTCCGCGTTGTGTCTGTTTGTGCTTTATTTGCAACTTTTAGACTGGTACGTACCTGCAACAAGGTAGTGGTCCGAATCAATGTTTGCGCCTCGGAACGATCTTACATCCAACACGCTGGATGAATGTCTTCCATCTATCACAACATGATCAATTTTATTACTTGTTCTTTGATCTGGAGACAGCCAGGTACCCTTATGAATATCGAGATGATTAAATCTGGTACTGCTAACTACCATGTTTTTTGCAGCTGCAAAGTCTATCAGCCTCATACCATTGTCAGATGTTTCACTGTGGAGACTGAATTTCCCGACTGTTGGGCCAAAGATATTCTCCTTTCCAATTTTGGCATTAAAATCGCCTAGAATGATTTTAATGTCATGGGCAGGGCAACGGTCATATGTTTCTTTTAAGCGCTCGTGAAATATATCTTTGGTCTGTTCGTCCTTTTCTTCAGTGGGAGCATGAGCGCAAATAAAGCTGATGTTGAACAATTTAGCTTTTATTCGAATTGCAGCAAGCCTTTCATTCACTGGGGTGAAGCTGGATACCAGATGTTTTAGTCTCCGACTAACTACGAATCCACAACCAAACTCATGCTTTATGTCATGGCAGCTATAATACAGTGCGTCCATTTAGGTGTTGTTGTGACGCCTTTCCCAATCCATCGTATTTCCTGTATGGCAGTAATATCGGCCTTGTACTTTTCAAGTACGTCTGCCAATGCGAAGACTGCACCTTCTCTATAAAGAGTGCGAACATTCCAGGTGCAGATTCGCAGATCATGGTCCTTAAAACGTTTGCGGGGTTCGTCAACTTTAGAGGGGTTTGTTTTTCTTTTCTTTCGTTTTTTCAAAGTAGGCTGTGTTTTCTAGGGGAGGTTTACTAACCCGACGCCCAAACCCAAGTTTTTAACGTTCTTATGGGTGAACGCGCGGCACATGTTAGCTCCCTACCTTTAACGGATGTTAAAGGCAGTTCCCCAGGTGACACCACGGGGTGGTCAGTGTCCACTTGAGATGAAAGAGGGACCAAGATAAATCCTGGGCTTTGCCATGTTAAAGCCGGTCAGGACCGTTGCTTGGTATCATCCATCCCCTACGTCACCCATTATATGCCACAATCCTTAATTCATAACTAATATGCTTGTGCTTTTTACTCTTATTATTTTCTTCATGCTGTTTACTTGCTTTTAATAGTTTTTTAAATCTAATTTTGATAAGAAGATTTCATAGTTTGTACATAAATTTTTAATACAATATTGGGAATATACCAAAATATGAACCTATATTTTCTTCGTGGAGATCTTCCACCCATTGAGAACCGGAAATACCAAGCTACATTCACTACAGTACACTAATCCTCCTTTTACACTTAACCGGATTTAATAAACCCACTGGGTTTAAAATGTCAATTCCATAGCGTAAACGTCAAATAAATCCTCATAAAGAAGGTTAACCTGGAAATGCTCTAACGCCAACGCCGTTTAATCATTTAAAAGATTTCACCTGCAATACCTCTTCTAGGCGGGTTTTTTTGGCTGTCTGCCGCGAATTATAATTTTTTTAGAGTTTAATATAAACACACTTTACGATAGCGATTAAACGATAGTCGCACTATCGATAGTTTTCCAGCTCCAGACTATAATAAAACGTACATCTATACCCACAATTCTCTATAGCAATGTTTTATACCCATATCGAATACAAAATACCTAATTGAGTCATTTCGATGGGCTAAAACCTTTAAACTACCGAAAATCGGGTGGTACCGTTCTATGGTGGCTATATCAAAACGTGGACCGTTAGAACCGAGTTTCAATACCAAACATTATAGGATGTCTCATCTCCATCTCCGCAGTTAACAAATAAGACGGGATATGGTAACTCTGACAAAAGGCAATAAAGAAGAAAACAGAAGTTAGTTGCGAAATCTACACCAGCACAGTTGTGGCAAATCGACCTAATTGAAATTGTATTCCCTTTTTCTAAATCGATATTAAATAAATGGTTTAAAATAGTTGTTAGGAAAAGTGACTGTCTTTTATTTCAACGATACCAAATATACTATAAGTAAATGAAACGTCTCTACCAAATTAAGAAGCTCTACTTTGAATACTGTGAGCTGTATCTTGATTTCAGCAGACGGACGTACATGGTTAAATACTTTATAGGGTCTCCGACTAACATTTCGAGGTGTTACAAGTGGTGTCTTAAGACACGCCGTTCGGACTCGGCGATAAACAGTAGGTCCCCTATCATTGAGCTAATATGAATCGAAGTGAGGTAATATGATATGAGAGAAGTATATATATATATATATATATATATATATATATATATATATATAAAAAAAACATTGTTCCACAACATCCCATACGGGACAAGGGAGACTTCTCTCATATCAATGAGTGCATACCCGATTCATATTAGCTCAATGATATGGGACCTACTGTTTATCGCCGAGTCCGAACGGCGTGCCTTAAGACACCACTTGTAGAGAAGTTTTTCAAGGCTGATATACTCAGGAAATGTCGCCAACATTACTGAGGGGTATTTTGCCACCGTTGAAAAATGTTTGATGTTACCTGGCCGGGGAATCGAACCACTGACCTTCTGCGTGCAAGGCGGGCGTGCATACCATTGCACCACGGTGGCACCCATATATATATATATATATATATATATATATATATATATGAGGAAAAGTCAAAATTTTTTAGTTTCCATGAAGCCAAGGTTTGCACTATTATAATACGCGAACTATTGTAGTTTACCAGTAACTATGACTATTGCTGGATTAATTTAGATGTTTTTGTACAAAGCTCAAAAATTTAGCAAAAAAATTTAATTTACGTGGTAGTTACGACCGCGTAAAGGAAAAAACATAGGTAAAAACACGTTGTAGCTAAACAGGTTTTTTACATTGCTATTCGATTTCTGATTAAACCATTCAAATGACGGACATCAGTCCAAAGTAAAAGTAGGAGAATACAAAATGAAGATTACACTTCTAATGTATCACTTTCCAAAATTTCCACTGCATCCACCTTTTAAGGATGCTGACATTTTGAAGCCGGATTTCAGGTGTTTTTTGTATTTTTTATGTAACTGGGACGCGCATTCGGACATTTCGAAAAACCAATTATAGGATTAAAGAACTCGCGATTTTGCATAATCTGATATGTATATTGAGTATGTAGCCCACACAGCAGCAGAGTAATCTACTGCCAAAGGCCAAAATTTAGTGCGATATTTTTTCTAAAAAACCTATTTTTTTGGGTACATTATTTACAATATCGTCTTGAGTGTGCTGGTACCCCGCGATATTTTAGTTTTTCGACGATCCGGATCATATGAATCACAGATCGTAAAAATCCATCTACTAGAACGGCGGAAATGGCTACTGCAAAAATTGAAAAATTTGCGAAAAATGTTTTTCAAAATATCGCTGACTAATTCGCGTTTTATGTGGATCGTTTCCATTTCAATGAAGAAAGTGAGTCATCACTCGCGTTTGTGCGAAAACAGCGGTTTGAAAAATTTAGTGGCATGGGAGCTGTATCCGATTTATCCAAAAAATACTGTGTGATGCTACATCCAGGGTTCTTGATGGAATTTATTGAAATATGTTTAGATCGATGTATTTTTTCACGGTTGATAGTGAAATCGGATGCGCATAAAAAGTGTATGCACTTTGTGCAAAATATAAGCGTTATACAGTTTGTTGCACACTAAACTGCAGACGATGCTACATCTTAGCGGCCAAAGTAAATCCTGGCAAATGTGTACAAATTAAAAGAGAAGAATTCGCTGTATTGGTAAACCGCATGCGCATCAAGTGATTTTGAGGATTTCGCGATTTACACGCATTTCAAAATGAACATTATCCGATACAATTTTATTTCAAGATTATACCCCATTTAAAGGAACCCAACATTTATTTGAAAGATATCCATATCTTCTGCTAGATGTTAGCGTGTTTTCGAGAAGTGATTAGAATAAAACATGTGATTTATTGCGTGAAATTTAACTAAAATAGAAGAAAAATTCCGACCCATTTTTCTTACATTTTGTTCAACTAACTCACAAAATAAATTTTAATAAATATTTTCTCTTACAAAAATTTTATAAATTTCTTCAATATATTTTTTGTTTTTTGCTATAATATGCAAACCGCTAAACGGATTTGTATAGTTTTGGTTTCATTTGAATCTTCGCGATGTTTAGATTACGTACATATTTTTTATATTTTTTTCAGATGCATAAACAGCTTGAATTTTATTAGAACAAGTTGTAAACTACCAATTGTTTTGAATGCTTTCCTTATTTCCGCGAAAATTTACAACTTTTTCACTAAAGTTATGTGACCTCAGTAAACATATAGTATGTAGGGAGCCCCTAATTAAGAGACTTTCTCAATATAATGATTAGAGTCTTTTAAAGATTTTTTTCTTTTTATCAGAATTGAAACCTCCATAACTTTTGCGCGCAAAAACCAAAATTAGTATCTCGAACAGATTTAAGAATGGGATTTTTTTCCCAATCTATGTACCAAAAATCTTTCATGTAGCTTAAAAAAAATTTTTTAATTTTTTTTTTATGGAAAACTAAAAAATTTTGTCTTTTCTTCATATATATATACTAGCAAAATGCCCGCTACTTCGTATACGGAAAGGATATAAATAAATAATACCAATTTTAATCAATATTTATTTTTATCTTAGTACTGTACGTACCCCTTAAGTTCAATTTTTAAAAAGATCAGCCGTATCTCACCCTTACACATTAACAGCGAGATCAACATTGCACACCAATACGCACCCTAACTCCAAAAAATAAAAATTCCAGTACTGTCCCTACACCCAAACACAAATTGAGTACCATTAAGTAATTTTCGTATACTTATGGTACGTATTTCGACGACATATCTCAGCCATACACGGACATTAAAACACAATAATTACAGTATATTCCATAATAATTACAGTAATTCCAAATCTCAAGATTCCAGCTGTATCTGTTCGTCCAATTCCAAATCGTACCAAACTTAGTATCAAGTCGAACTCTTCGTACCCATAAGTAAGATTCTCCAAAACTACCTCAATCCTTCACTTTGGTAGTAATCTTACTTCCAAATTTTAGGATTCAAACTCTATCCGTTAAACCAAATTAAAATTGTACTAAATTTAGAACAATTTAGAATTTTCGTACCAATTTTCAAAACTTCCTCAACGCAACAGGGCTACAATAATCATACTTTCAAATTGCAGGATTCCACCGCTATCCGTTCACCTACATACAAATTGTACTAAATTTAGTACCATTTAGTGTTTTTCGTAACCATAAGTTTGCTTTTTCAAAACAACCTGAATCCTACTCTTCGACTGTAATCGTAATTCCAAATTTCAGGATTCCAGCTCTATTAGTTTACCCGAATACAAATTGTATCAAATTTAGTACCAAAAATGTCAGGATTCCAACTCTTCCCGTTCACCCAAATCCATCTTGTACCATATTTAGTACCATTTAGTACTTCTCGTACCCATACGTACGACTTTTCAAAATCTTAATTCCTAATTCCAACACTATCCGTTTAATAAAATTCAAATTGTACCAAATTTAGTGCTTTCTGTACCCATAAGTACGAATTTCCAAAACTACCTCTACTGTCCGGTAGTAATCTTAGTTCCAAATTTCAGAATTCCAGCTCTATGCGTTCATCCAAATCCAAATTGTACCAAATTTAGTACCATTTAATACTTTTCGTACCCAAAGGTACGAATTTCCAAAACTATCTCAATCCTACACCCCTACAGTAATCTTAATTCAAAACTTTAGGATTCCAGCTCTATCCGTTCACCCAAATCCAAATTTAGTACTGCTCGTAATCATAAATACGAACTTCCAAAACCATTTCCTTATTTCAACGCCATTTCCCAACCTTGATTCCCCTACCATATTTGAAGATTCTAGCTTTATCCATTAAAAATATGCAATTGGTACCAAATTTAGAAACTTTTAGTACTTTTCGTACACTTATAGGTCGAGTTTCTAAATACCCTTTGGTACATCTTCCTAACTCTCCATCAGTGACCACTCGTTCAAAATTTCAGAATTCTAGCTCTTCGCGTTTGCCTAATACAATGGATTCCATATTTAGTACACTTTAGCACTTTTCGTACCTTTCTACGATGAATTTCCAAAAACCCCTTTACACAAAAACAAATTGTACCAAATTCTGTACAATTCGATTTTCCAAAACAACCTTAATCCTTCACTTCAACAGTAACCATAATTCCAAATTACAGGATTCCAGCGCTATCCGTGCACTCAAATCTAAGTTGTACCATTTGGTACATTTCGTACCCATAAGTACGAATTTCAAAAACTACTTCCATCCTAATCCTATACTCCAACAGCAGTCTGACTAAATTCCAGGATTCCAGCTCTATAGTACTTTTCGTACCCTTACTACCTCAGTACTACACTCCAATAGTAATCCTAATTTCAAATTTCAGGACTCAAACACTATCCGTCACCCAAATCCAAATTCTACCTCTATAGCCTACCGCGAACGGGTTGCAAATTCTAACTCTTTCCGTTTACCAAAATTCATACTTTAAATTAAAATAAATAAAATTAAAATACTTAAAATTCAGGATTCCAGTTCTATCCGTTCACACAAACCCAAATTGTAATAAATTTAGTACCATTTAGTACTTTTCGTACACATAAATACGAATTTTCAAAATTTCCCCAATCTTATGCTCCAACAGTAATCTCAATTTCAAATTTCAGGATTCCAGCTCTGTCCGTTCACTCGAATCCCTATTGTACCAAATTTAGTACTTTTCGAACACATAAGTACGAATTTCAAAACCACCCTCATATCTCAGTCCTACACTTCACAGTAATCTTAATTCCAAATTTCAGGTTTCCAGCTACATACATACGTTCATCCAAATCCAAATTGTACTAAATTTAGTACCATTTAGTACTTTTCGTACCCATAAGTACGAATTTTCAAAACTACCTCAATTCTACACCCCACCAGTAATCTCAATTCCAACTATATCCGTTCACCCAAATCCCCATTGTCCCAAATTTAGTACCATTTAGTACTTTTCATTCACATAAGTAAGAATTTCCAAAACTTCCCCAGTCCTACACTCCAACAGTAACATCAATTCCAAATTTCAGGAATCCAGCTCTATCCGTTCACCCAAATTCAAATTGTACTAAATTTAGTACCATTTAGTACTTTTCGTACACTCAAGTTTCCAAAAACCCTTTGGTGCATCTTTCTTACTCTTCATCAGTGATCCTCAGTCCAAATTTGAGGAATAAAGCTCTATCCGTTCACCCAAATCGAAACTGTACCAAATTTAGTGCTATTTAGTATTTTTCGTACCCTATGTACGAATTTCCAAAACTTCCACAATACTAAACTCCACCAGTAATCTCAGTTCCAAATTTCGAGATTCCAGCGCTATCCGTTCACCCAAATCCCCATTATACAAAATTTAGTTCCATTTAGTACTTTCCGTACACATAAGTACTAATTTCCAAAACCACCCTCATATCTCAATCCTACACTTCAACAGTAATATTAATTCCAAATTTCAGGTTTCCAGCTCTTTCCGTTCATTCAAATCCAAATGGTACTAAATTTAGTACCATTTAGTGCTTTTCGTACGCATAAGTACGAATTTTCAAAACTACCTCAATCCTATACCCCACCAGTAATCTCAATTCCAAATTTCGAGATTCCAGCTTTTATCCGTTCACCCAAATCCCCATTGTATCAAATTTAGTACCATTTAGTACTTTTCATACACATAAGTACGAATTTCCAAAAGTTCTTCAATCCTACACTCCAACAGTAATCTCAATTCCAAATATCAGGATTCCAGCTCTATCCGTTCACCCAAATCCCTATTGTACCAAATTTAGTACTATTTAGTACTTTTCGTACACATAAGCACGAATTTCCAAAACTACCCTCATATCTCAATCCTACACTACAACAGTAACCTTAATTCCGAATTTCAGGTTTCCAGCTCTTTACGTTCACCCAAATCTAAATTGTACTAAATTTAGTACCATTTAGTACTTTTCGTATACATGATTGGTAATTTTCCAAACCATTTCCTTTTAGAAGCACTACTTCCCAACCTTGATTTCCATACCAAATTCCTATATTCCTGGGGCCTATTATTGATTTCATTAATTATTAAGCGATTTCTTCAAATTACAGATTTTGAAATTGAATAGTTATGACTGTACATTTCCATATACGATAAAATTCTTAATTGCAAATAAATCGTGGTAATATGCACAATTTTATTGCACTTTCATTGATTTGCAAACATTTAGTTATTCACGACATCTGTTGTAATGGAAGATAACAAATGTCTTGTCTTTCTATTATTTAGTGGTTTACGATAAAATAAGTGCGCCTAGAAGTAAACTACAAAATTTGAAATTATGTGTGATCGTTTACGGTATCATGAAGTTATAGCATTGTTAATTTGACACATGTCTTGCTGAGGGCCAACTAAGTGCATAAGTACGTAATAATAATGAAAAATAAGGATTTTTGTTGTTGTTATTTTTTGTGGTTCCAGGACGACCCACTGGTAAAATTTCAAGCTCCTAGCTTTAGCCGTTTTGGCTGGGCGTTGATGATGAGTCAGTCAGTCAGTCAATCACTTATCACCAAGCTCATTTATATATATAGATATACTGTATATCTCGATAATCCGGACACCACTCCCCCAGTGTAATTTAGGTCACATTTCCTGTGTATTTTTGTAGTCTAAAACTTCTTTAAGCTGTAAACACACCCAACATTTGAGTAAAGTTTTGTGTCATTGCTGGCAGAAGAGTAAAGAAAAATTTAAACTTGGCTGCACTTTTTCCTTTATTCATCTACGAGAAATGTCACAAAACTTTACTCAAACGTTGGATGTGTTTAGGGCTTTACAATTAGTTTATATTTACTCATAGTTTTATTTAAGGATATAAACTTCGTAGCCCATGTACACATATTGATTTTCAGTGTCCATGGGACATGAGTCTCTTACGACTTGAGATATATCTTCAGAATTCAAAAGTATTCATTATGGTGAATATGTTATAGCCATTTCTATGAACATCAGCAACTGGCTTTACCTTGTCGTCGAAACCAAAAAAGGTGTTGTTTTATATGAATGTTATTTAAATGTTGGAATAAGACAAAGGAATTTAAATCTATTGGTTTTATAATTACGAGAATACAATACAACAATCCGTAGTTGCCGGTGATTTTGTATACCAAAGAATGAAAATAAAATGAGTCATGCGTTTTACACATACAAGATGTGCGATTCTCCAACTATTTTTTTTTTTCGTTACCGAAAAAAAATCGGTAAAATTTAATTATTTATAATTTCGGTAGCTAACGATATTTTCCAGTAAGTTAGTGAAAAAGTAGTTGTTCAGTTCTTTCATTCACAATTTTGCGTTTTTATTTTACCGATTTTTGTCGGTAACTCAAAATGTGAGTTTGAGAATCTAAAAAATCTAAAAATTAACCTATTAATTCCAACGCTTTAAATGTTTTCAACATTTCTAGATAAAATATCATTGGAATACATTACACAGTTCCAATGGAGTTTCTCACTAATAGGAGGCCTAAACAACTAATTCCTTTAGAGGAAAGAAACACCTGTAATGTTCAGCATCAAAATTTATTTATAATCCAGGTGAATACCGAATATATTAGCAGTGCAATATTATATGTATTGCTCTCTTTTCTAGATTTGAACAGGAAAGACATTCAGGTGTTAATTGGGTTATTTTATTGGAAGCAAGTCAGACAGTGGGAGCCATTGATTTTTCTAGCAAGCAGTCGGTTGGGGGGGTTCGTTTCCTTCTTGTTCCATTAAATATCTTTCCGAACATAAACAAAAAAATAACTATTATAGACTCCCGGAAAAAAAACTAAATATAAATATGTAGAGGGGACAATGTATCCAACCCACGCTGCACCCGTGTGGGTCCGAATAAGTATGAAGAAATTAAATGGTTCAATCCTAGATATAGCCATGTTAACCAACTCCGGATCTTAATTGGAGTTGGAGCCTCTATACCCAGCCCTACCATGGTTTCAACGGCGTTATATTTTTTTGAAACCCCAAATGCAAAGTTTACCCTCCCTAGTCTACCTCACCAAGTAAGAACAATAAGGCGAAATTAGCTTTCCATCTTGTCTAAATCAAGATTATAATTCAACGGAAAGTTATTTATTTCAACGAAAGATATCAAAAAATATAGTTATAAAGGAGATTCATGAGATAGAGTACAAATAGTATATACAGGTATAAATCATCTTTCTAGAACTTTGAGAACTTAGGACATAAGTATATCTAGGTCGCCTGTGTTACTTCAGAGGAAGTTTAATACTATAAACTATTATACAAATACTGGATGACAAGGAATTCAGATGATTTCAGGTTTATATATTGTTAACAAAAAAAATTTAAATGTTTATTATTAGGCTCTGGTGAACCCAATCAAAAAGGTATAGTATTGTGAACAAATTTGTTCTTGTTTTAAAATATACCCAAATTTTGTACTGGGAGGGTTTCTTAGGTCAAGGGAATTTATCCTGGAATCAAGGATATCCTTCTGGTGAATTCTTTTTTTTTTGAATTAGGAATTGGAAAAAATCGACTTATGTTCAGAAGCAAGGATATAGGATTCTCAACAAATAGATTTCGGGATAATTACCCTTTTCTAAGGATCTGTTCTTTCAAGGACAACGATAATAATTACAAGGTTAGTTTATAACTCCTGAAGACTACCAAGGACAAATGCAGATGTTAACTGTCTAAATCATATGCAAAGACTTCAAAGATAATTGTTTTTTTTTTCAACTTACTTCTTTTTTTAGTATTAGTATTATCCTTCTTTCACGGTCACAGGTTGATGATGATACTCGAGGCCTCGATTAGCATATGCATGTGTGATTGTGTTTCAGTAGGATATACGACGGTTAAAAGGTGCAATGGTGTGGTGTATATATTGGCTGTGGGGGTTTAAAATGTACATTAATTATAACTTTGAAATTTTTGCATATCTTTAGGATGTCATTATTAGAATACTTAGAACTGTTAAAAACTTATCAATTTAATAAATTTAATCTTAATCGACGACGTTGGGATTCGATCTCCAGTTGTTTCGTTTTGATGATGTTTGTTTGCAGTGCCTGCTTGCCGGTTAGACTACTACTGGTTATGTTAATTCAGTGGAATACAGACGTGCATATACATCCATGCATGCTTCCCTCAGTCAACCAACAACGCAAACCCAGTGGTTAAGTCGACGATCTATTTATATTCCGCACGAGAATTATAAGGCTCTGATTGGTTGATCGATTGGAGGCACAAATGACAGGAGTTGCTAACACGTGTGACCAGCACAGTGGCTCAAATTGCGAAATCGTTGGGGTTGGTTATAATGTTGCCAATGTTCCAATAGTTGTTTCCATGAGCCGAGGGCTACTTCGGGTAATAGTTCTCGGCAAATTTTTCAGCGGATACGGAAGACGATGATAAAAATGGCGTATGTCAATGGCAAAGCCGGTTGTTCTTTTATACTGATGTGATTTCGTTCTCCTAAGCAAATACGGGCCTTATGACGTCACACAAAAAAAAAAAACAAACCAATTGTTTCCCTTGTAGTTTTAGTAGATGGGAAAAAATATCATCCTCATTCACGGCTATTGAAGAAAACTGCCGCAAATGAGGAATTGTTGAGAAGACCTGTGTCAAGCAATAAACAAAACCATATTTGATCACCATTCACAATAAAAATCCCTTTACAATTTCTTACCGAAACTTGCTGGAAGTTTGGGTATGCAGATTTTCCGTCAAATACTTCCGTAGATTTCTTTGAAACACCATGAAAAATCTGTTTGAACGAAATTAACTTCACTTATATATTTTGTTTTCCGGAAAAAGAAGAAAATTACCTTTTTGTAAAGTTTGTAAAATTATTTAGAATCCGTATTATTAATTATTTGGTTGAAAAAATTTTAGATTTCAAAGAAAATTTAGGATATTTTTGTCCAATTAGTTTTATTTGGGACGCAATCAAACGTTGGGGAAAAAATAGAACTTCGAACTTTGTTTTTTTTTCTTTTCTCAGAAGATGTGTGCGATTTGGTTGACGTTCACAGGAAAGAAGAACAATGATGATTTTGTTTATTGCTACGAGAGTTAATGTTTCAACGTTGCTAAGTTTTCACCACTAGTTTTAAGAAATTTGGGAGAACTTAACGAAAGAAATGTTAACCTTATCTCACTAACACTATAGTTTTTTTGAATCTAAAGTCTCCAGAAGTACCGTAAGAAAAAAAAAACGAATAAAAAAAATTAAAATAAAAGAAAAAAATGTTTGCTCCGGCTGGGGCTCGAACCGACGACCCTCAGACTGCTAAGCGCCACCACTTCCACTGGGCTACTGTAGGAAGTGGGAGTGGTTTGACTAATTAGTATCATCCGTTTTTTTTGGGGTCTTCCGTTAATATAGGAAATACTAGAACGTATCAGATACCAAAATACCCAAAAATAGTGATTGGCAACACTTCTGTAATAATCCCAGTAAACATTTTTGAATATGCGGAAAAAAAACAAATATGGGTGACACCATAATTTCTCACACACCCAACATCGGGTTTTAAGGGAACTAGGCTACCCAACACTAGGTTGAAAATACTGTTGCTTATTATAGTTAGACATCGATGGTTGAAGGGTAGAAAATCATTCGACAGATTCAAATAGTTAATTCCGTACTGACTGTATAACAGTGTCAACAGTAGAAAGACGAGATGTGAAGTAAAAATTCTTTGTGAAGTAAAAATGAAACAAAGCTAAACGCATCTTATTTTAGTAATGTTATGAAGTTTGTACCAAAAAAAAAAATATATATCTATATATATAAATGAGCTTGGTGATAAGTGATTGACTGACTGACTGACTGACTGACTGACTGACTCATCATCAACGCCCAGCCAAAACGGCTAAAGCTAGGAGCTTGAAATTTTACCAGTGGGTCACTGTTGATGCAAATGTGCGAGATAAGGCCGGGTTTTAGAAAATTCGTCCTGGAACCACAAAAAATAACAACAACAAAAATCCTTATTTTTCATTAATATTACTTACTTATGCACTTAGTTGGCCCTCTGCAAGACATGTGTCAAATTAACAATGCTATAACTTCATGATACCGTAAACGATCACACATAATTTCAAATTTTGTAGTTTACTTCTAGGCGCACTTATTTTACCGTAAACCACTAAATAATAGAAAGACAAGACATTTGTTATCTTCCATTGCAACAGATGTCGTGAATAACTAAATGTTTGCAAATCAATGAAAGTGCAATAAAATTGTGCATACTACCACTATTTATTTGCAATTAAGAATTTTATCGTATATGGAGATGTACAGTCATAACTATTCAATTTCAAAATCTGTAATTTGAAGAAATCGATAACTAATTAATGAAATCAATAATAGGCCCCAGGAATATAGGAATTTGGTATGGAAATCAAGGTTGGGAAGTGGTGCTTCTAAAAGGAAATGGTTTGGAAAATTACCAATCATGTGTACGAAAAGTATTAAATGGTACTAAATTTAGTACAATTTAGATTTGGGTGAACGTAAAGAGCTGGAAACCTGAAATTTGGAATTAAGGTTACTGTTGTAGTGTAGGATTGTGATATGAGGGTAGTTTTGGAAATTCGTGCTTATGTGTATGAAAAGTACTAAATGGTACTAAATTTGATACAATGGGGATTTGGGTGAACGGATAATAGCTGGAATCTCGATATTTGGAATTGAGATTACAGGTGGGGTGTAGGATTGAGGTAGTTTTGAAAATTCGTACTTATGGGTACGAAAAGTACTAAATGGTACTAAATTTAGTACAATTTGGATTTGAATGAACGGATAGAGCTGGAAACCTGAAATTTGGAATTAATATTACTGTTGAAGTGTAGGATTGAGATATGAGGGTAGTTTTGGAAATTAGTACTTATGTGTACGAAAAGTACTAAATAGTACTAAATTTGGTACAATAGGGATTTGGGTGAAGGGATAGAGCTGGAATCCTGATATTTGGAATTGAGATTACTGTTGGAGTGTAGGATTGAAGAACTTTTGGAAATTCGTACTTATGTGTATGAAAAGTACTAAATGGTACTAAATTTGATACAATGGGGATTTGGGTGAACGGATAAAAGCTGGAATCTCGAAATTTGGAATTGAGATTACTGGTGGGGTGTAGGATTGAGGTAGTTTTGAAAATTCGTACTTATGGGTACGAAAAGTACTAAATGGTACTAAATTTAGTGCAATTTGGATTTGGGTGAACGTATGTATGTAGCTGGAAACCTGAAATTTGGAATTAAGATTACTGTGAAGTGTAGGACTGAGATATGAGGGTGGTTTTGGAAATTCGTACTTATGTGTTCGAAAAGTACTAAATTTGGTACAATAGGGATTCGAGTGAACGGACAGAGCTGGAATCCTGAAATTTGAAATTGAGATTATTGTTGGAGCATAGGATTGGGGAAATTTTGGAAATTCGTATTTATGTGTACGAATAGTACTAAATGGTACTAAATTTAGTACAATTTAGATTTGGGTGAAAGGAAAGAGCTGGAAACCTGAAATTTGGAATTAATATTACTGTTGAAGTGTAGGATTGAGATATGAGGGTGGTTTTGGAAATTAGTACTTATGTGTACGGAAAGTACTAAATGGAACTAAATTTTGTATAATGGGTATTTGGGTGAACGGATAGCTCTGGAATCTCGAAATTTGGAACTGAGATTACTGGTGGAGTTTAGTATTGTGGAAGTTTTGGAAATTCGTACATAGGGTACGAAAAATACTAAATAGCACTAAATTTGGTACAGTTTCGATTTGGGTGAACGGATAGAGTTTGATTCCTCAAATTTGGACTGAGGATCACTGATGAAGAGTAAGAAATATGCACCAAACGGTTTTTGGAAACTTGAGTGTACGAAAAGTACTAAATGGTACTAAATTTAGTACAATTTGGATTTGGGTGAACGTATAGAGCTGGATTCCTGAAATTTGGAATTGATATTACTGTTGGAGTGTAGGACTGGGGAAGTTTTGGAAATTCTTACTTATGTTAATGAGAAGTACTAAATTTGGGACAATGGGGATTTGGGTGAACGGATATAGTTGGAATCTCGAAATTTGGAATTGAGATTACTGGTGGGGTGTAGAATTGAGGTAGTTTTGAAAATTCGTACTTATGGGTACGAAAAGTACTAAATGATACTAAATTTAGTGCAATTTGGATTTGGGTGAACGTATGTATGTAGCTGGAAACCTGAAATTTGGAATTAAGATTACTGTGAAGTGTAGGACTGAGATATGAGGGTGGTTTTGGAAAGTCGTACTTATGTGTTCGAAAAGTACTAAATTTGGTACAATAGGGATTCGAGTGAACGGACAGAGCTGGAATCCTGAAATTTGAAATTGAGATTATTGTTGGAGCATAGGATTGGGTAAATTTTGGAAATTCGTATTTATGTGTACGAATAGTACTAAATGGTACTAAATTTATTACAATTTGGATTTGGGTGAACGGATAGAACTGGAATCCTGAATTTTAAGTACTTTAATTTTATTTATTTTAATTTAAAGTATGAATTTTAGTAAACGGAAAGAGTTAGAATTTGAAACCCGTTCGCGGTAGGCTATAGAGTAGAATTTGGATTTGGGTGACGGATAGTGTTTGAGTCCTGAAATTTGAAATTAGGATAACTATTGGAGTGTAGGACTGAGGTAGTAAGGGTACGAAAATTACTAAGTGGTACTACCTGTGATACAATTTGGAATCCTGGAATTCGGTCAGACTGCTGTTGGAGTATAAGATTGAGATGGAAGTAGTTTTTGAAATTCGTACTTATGGGTACGAAATGTACCAAATGGTACAACTTGGATTTGAGTGCACGGATAGCGCTGGAATCCTGTTATTTGGAATTATGGTTACTGTTTAAGTGAATGATTAAGGTTGTTTTGGAAAATCGAATTGTACAGAATTTGGTACAATTTGTTTTTTTTGTAAAGGGGTTTTTGGAAATTCGTCGTAGAAAGGTACGAAAAGTGCTAAAGTGTACTAAATATGGAATCCATTGTATTAGGCAAACGCGAAGAGCTAGAATTCTGAAATTTTGAACGAGTGGTCATTGGTGGAGAGTTAGGAAGATGTACCAAAGGGTATTTAGAAACTCGTCCTATAAGCGTACGAAAAGTACTAAAAGTTTCTAAATTTGGTACCAATTGCATATTTTTAATGGATAAAGTTAGAATCTTCAAATTTGGTATGGGAATCAAGGTTGGGGAATGGCGTTGAAATAAGGATATGGTTTTGGAAGTTCGTTTTTATGATTACGAGCAGTAATAAATTTGGATTTGGGTGAACGGATAGAGATGGAATCCTAAAGTTTTGAATTAAGATTACTGTAGGGGTGTAGTATTGAGATAGTTTTGGAAATTCGTACCTTTGGGTACGAAAAGTACTAAATGGTACTAAATTTGGTACAATTTGGATTTGGATGAACGGAACTAAGATTACTGCCGGACAGTAGAATTGAGGTAGTTTGGAATTCGTACTTATGGGTACGAAAAACCACTAATTTGGTACAATTTGAATTTTAGTAAACGGATAGTGTTGGAATTAAGATTACTGTAGGAGTGTAGTATTGAGGAAATTTTGAAAAGTCGTACGTATGGGTACGAGAAGTACTAAATATGGTACAATATAGATTTGGGTGAACGTGTAGACCTGAATCCTGAAAATTTGGGAATGAAATGGTACTAAATTTGATACAATTTGGATTCTGGTGAATTAATAGAGCTTGGAATCCTGAAATTTGGAATTACGATTACAGTCGAAGAGTAGGATTCAGGTTGTTTTGAAAAAGCAAACTTATGGTACTAAATTTAATACAATTTGTATGTAGGTGAACGGATAGCGGTGGAATCCTGCAATTTGAAAGTATGATTATTGCAGCCCTGTTGCGTTGAGGAAGTTTTGAAAATTGGTACGAAAATTCTAAATTGTTCTAAATTTTGTACAATTTTAATTTGGTTTGGGGGATAGAGTTTGAATCCTGAAATTTGGAAGTAAGATTACTACTAAAGTGAAGGATTGAGGTAGTTTTGGAAAATCTTACTTATGGATACGAAGAGTTTGACTTGATACTAAGTTTGGTACAATTTGGAATTGGACGAACGGATACAGCTGGAATCTTGAGATTTGGAAATACTGTAATTATATGGAATTTACTGTAATTATTTTGTATTAATGTCAGTGTATGGATGAGATATATCGTCGAAATACGTACCATAAGTATACGAAAATTATTTAATGGTACTCAATTTGTTTTTGGGTGTAGGGACAGTGCTGGAATTTTTATTTTTTGGAGTTAGGGTGTGTATTGGTGTGCAACGTTGATCTCGCTGTTAATGTGTAAGGGTGAGATACGGCTGATCTTTTGAAAATAGAACTTAAAGGGTATGTACAGTACTAAGATAAAAATAAATATTGTTTAAAATGGTATTAGTGCGACCAAATTTTCAGTGTTTGTCATTTCCATTTATATATTGTTTATTTGTTTTTTATATGCTTTCCGCATACGAAGTAGCGGGCATTTTGCTAGTATATATATATATCTATACTAGCAAAATGCCCGCTACTTCGTATGCGGAAAGGATATAAAAAAAAAACAAATAAACAATATATAATATGGAAATGACAAACACTGAAAATTTGGTCGCACTAATACCAATTTTACTCAATATTTATTTTTATCTTAGTACTGTACGTACCCTTAAGTTCGTTTTTAAAAAAGATCAGCCGTATCTCACCCTTACACATAACAGCGAGATCAACGTTGCACACCAATACACACCCTAACTCCAAAAAATAAAAATTCCAGCACTGTTCCTACACCCAAAAACAAATTGAGTACCATTAAGTATTTTTCGTATACTTATGGTACGTATTTCGACGACATATCTCAGTCATACACGGACATTAATACAAAATAATTACAGTAAATTCCATAATAATTACAGTAATTCCAAATCTCAAGATTCCAGCTGTATCCGTTCGTCCAATTCCAAATTGTACCAAACTTAGTATCAAGTCGAACTCTTCGTACCCATAAGAAAGATTTTCCAAAACTACCTCAATCCTTCACTTTAGTAGTAATCTTACTTCCAAATTTCAGGATTCAAACTCTATCCGTTAAACCAAATTAAAATTGTCCTAATTTAGAACAATTTAGAATTTTCGTACAAATTTTCAAAACTTCCTCAACGCAACAGGGCTACAATAATCATACTTTCAAATTGCAGGATTCCACCGCTATCCGTTCACCTACATACAAATTGTACTAAATTAAGTACCATTTAGTGCTTTTCGTAACCATAAGTTTGCTTTTTCAAAACAACCTGAATCCTACTCTTCGACTGTAATCGTAATTCCAAATTTCAGGATTCCAGCTCTATTAATTCACCCGAATCCAAATTGTTTCAAATTTAGTACCATTTCTTTCCCAAACAAAAATTTCAGGATTCCAGCTCTACCCGTTCACCCAAATCCACATTGTACCATATTTAGTACCATTTAGTACTTCTCGTACGCACACGTACGACTTTTCAAAATTTCCTCAATACTACACTCCTACAGTAATCTTAATTCCTAATTCCAACACTATCCGTTTACTAAAATTTCAAATTGTACCGAATTTAGTGCTTTCTGTACCCATAAGTACGAATTTCCAAAACTACCTCAATTCTACTGTCCGACAGTAATCTTAGTTCCAAATTTCAGAATTCCAGCTTATCCGTTCATCCAAATCCAAATTGTACCAAATTTTAGTACCATTTAGTACTTTTCGTACTCAAAGGTACGAATTTCTAAAACTATCTCAATCCTACACCCCTACAGTAATCTTAATTCAAAACTTTAGGATTCCAGCTCTATCCGTTCACCCAAATCCAAATTTAGTACTGCTCGTAATCATAAATACGAACTTCCAAAACCATTTCCTTATTTCAACGCCATTTCCCAACCTTGATACTTAAAATTCAGGATTCCAGTTCTATCCGTTCACCCAAATCCAAATTGTAATAAATTTAGTACCATTTAGTACTTTTCGTACACATAAATACGAATTTCCAAATTTCCCCAATCCTATGATCCAACAGTAATCTCAATTTCAAATTTCAGGATTCCAGCTCTGTCCGTTCACTCGAATCCCTATTGTACCAAATTTAGTACCATTTAGAACTTTTCATTCACATAAGTAAGAATTTCCAAAACTTCCCCAGTCCTACACTCCAACAGTAATATCAATTCCAAATTTCAGGAATCCAGCTCTATCCGTTCACTCAAATCCAAATTGAACTAATTTACTACCAATTATTACTTTTCGAACACATAAGTACGAATTTCCAAAACCACCCTCATATCTCAGTCCTACACTTCACAGTAATCTTAATTCCAAATTTCAGGTTTCCAGCTACATACATACGTTCACCCAAATCCAAATTGTACTAAATTTAGTACCATTTAGTACTTTTCGTACCCATAAGTACGAATTTTCAAAACTACCTCAATTCTACACCCCACCAGTAATCTCCATTCCAAATTTCGAGATTCCAACTATATCCGTTCACCCAAATCCCCATTGTTCCAATTTAGTACCATTTAGAACTTTTCATTCACATAAGTAAGAATTTCCAAAACTTCCCAGTCCTACACTCCAACAGTAATATCAATTCCAAATTTCAGGAATCCAGCTCTATCCGTTCACTCAAATCCAAATTGTACTAAATTTAGTACCAATTATTACTTTTCGTACACTCAAGTTTCCAAAAACCCTTTGGTGCATCTTTCTTACTCTTCATCAGTGATTCCTCAGTCAAATTTGAGGAATCAAGCCCTATCCGTTCACCGAAATCGAAACTGTACCAAATTTAGTGCTATTTAGTACTTTTCGTACCCTATGTACGAATTTCCAAAACTTCCACAATATTAAACTCCACCAGTAATCTCAGTTCCAAATTTAGAGATTCCAGCGCTATCCGTTCACCCAAATCCCCATTATACAAAATTTAGTTCCATTTAGTACTTTCCGTACACATAAG
Source organism: Musca autumnalis (assembly GCF_047663935.1). NCBI lineage: Eukaryota > Metazoa > Arthropoda > Insecta > Diptera > Muscidae > Musca > Musca autumnalis. Next base: position 139,679,649 of record NW_027411644.1, read on the forward strand.
TACTAATTTCCAAAACCACCTTCATATCTCAATCCTACACTTCAACAGTAATATTTGGCCTGTTCCCGTACTTTATAAAGTGGCAAAAGTCGTAAAAGTTGTAAAAGTCGTAAACGATTTTCATATAAATTTTGTGTACGGGAACGCAAAATGTGTAAAAGTGGTAAAAATTGTAAAAACTTTTTAGTTCTGGAACAGAGCTATTAATTCCAAATTTCAGGTTTCCAGCTCTATCCGTTCATTCAAATCCAAATTGTACTAAATTTAGCACCATTTAGTACTTTTCGTACCCATAAGTACGAATTTTCAAAACTACCTCAATTCTACACCCCACCAGTAATCTCCATTCCAAATTTCGAGATTCCAACTATATCCGTTCACCCAAATCCCCATTGTTCCAAATTTAGTACCATTTAGTACTTTTCATTCACATAAGTAAGAATTTCCAAAACTTCCCCAGTCCTACACTCCAACAGTAATATCAATTCCAAATTTCAGGAATCCAGCTCTATCCGTTCACTCAAATCCAAATTGTACTAAATTTAGTACCAATTATTACTTTTCGTACACTCAAGTTTCCAAAAACCCTTTGGTGCATCTTTCTTACTCTTCATCAGTGATCCTCAGTCCAAATTTGAGGAATCAAGCCCTATCCGTTCACCTAAATCGAAACTGCACCAAATTTAGTGCTATTTAGTATTTTTCGTACCCTATGTACGAATTTCCAAAACTTTCACAATATTAAACTCCACCAGTAATCTCAGTTCCAAATTTAGAGATTCCAGCGCTATCCGTTCACCCAAATCCCCATTATACAAAATTTAGTTCCATTTAGTACTTTCCGTACACATAAGTACTAATTTCCAAAACCACCCTCATATCTCAATCCTACACTTCAACAATAATATTAATTCCAAATTTCAGGTTTCCAGCTCTATCCGTTCATTCAAATCCAAATTGTACTAAATTTAGTACCATTTAGTACTTTTCGTACCCATAAGTACAAATTTTCAAAACTACCTCAATCCTACACCCCACCAGTAATCTCAATTCCAAATTTCGAGATTCCAGCTATTATCCGTTCACCCAAATCCCCATTGTATCAAATTTAGTACCATTTAGTACTTTTCATACACATAAGTACGAATTTCCAAAAGTTCTTCAATCCTACACTCCAACAGTAATCTCAATTCCAAATATCAGGATTCCAGCTCTATCCGTTCACCCAAATCCCTATTGTACCAAATTTAGTACTATTTAGTACTTTTCGTACACATAAGCACGAATTTCCAAAACTACCCTCATATCTCAATCCTATACTACAACTGTAACCTTAATTCCAAATTTCAGGTTTCCAGCTCTTTACGTTCACCCAAATCTAAATTGTACTAAATTTAGCACCATTTAGTACATTTCGTACACATGATTGGTAATTTTCCAAACCATTTCCTTTTAGAAGCACCACTTCCCAACCTTGATTTCCATACCAAATTCCTATATTCCTATATTCCTGGGGCCTATTATTGATTTCATTAATTATTTAGCGATTTCTTCAAATTACAGATTTTGAAATTGAAAATTGAATAGTTATGACTGTACATCTCCATATACGATAAAATTCTTAATTGCAAATAAATCGTGGTAATATGCACAATTCTATTGCACTTTCATTGATTTGCAAACATTTAGTTATTACCAAAAAGTCAGGTCCATACAGTTTTTAGTTGTTGTTATTTCTGGCCGATTTCTGAATTTATTCCCCTAATGTTGTCTTCAACAGCAGCTCATTTGTTCATGTGCGTAATTGATGTTTATACACCATTATCACCAACTGCGACATCTGTTGCAATGGAAGATAACAAATGTCTTGTCTTTCTATTATTTAGTGGTTTACGATAAAATAAGTGCGCCTAGAAGTAAACTACAAAAATTTGAAATTATGTGTGATCTCTTACTATATCAAGAAGTTATGGCATTGTTAATTTGACACATGTCTTGCAGAGGGCCAACTAAGTGAATAAGTACGTAATAGTAATGAAAAATAAGGATTTTTGTTGTTGTTATTTTTTGTGGTTCCAGGACGAATTTTCTAAAACCCGGCCTTATCTCGCACATTTGCATCAACAGTGACCCACTGGTAAAATTTCAAGTTCCTAGCTTTAGCCGTTTTGGCTGGGCGTTGATGATGAGTCAGTCAGTCAGTCAGTCAATCACTTATCACCAAGCTCATTTATATATATAGATATATAAATGAGCTTGGTGATAAGTGATTGACTGACTGACTGACTGACTCATCATCAACGCCCAGCCAAAACGGCTAAAGCTAGGAGCTTGAAATTTTACCAGTGGGTCACTGTTGATGCACATGTGCGAGATAAGGCCTGGTTTTAGAAAATTCGTCCTGGAACCACAAAAAATAACAACAACAAAAATCCTTATTTTTCATTACTATTACGTACTTATTCACTTAGTTGGCCCTCTGCAAGACATGTGTCAAATTAACAATGCTATAACTTCATGATACCGTAAACGATCACACATAATTTCAAATTTTGTAGTTTACTTCTAGGCGCACTTATTTTATCGTAAACCACTAAATAATAGAAAGACAAGACATTTGTTATCTTCCATTGCAACAGATGTCGCAGTTGGTGATAATGGTTTAAACATAAATTACGCGAAAAATACAAACCGATCCTGATTTAGTTTTCACATAACAGGTGTCGCACAAAAGATTTTCATTCGTTAAAATACAGTTAGAAAAGATGATTACAAACGATGCATTTGTAAAAATTTTGATTTTCAATTTAAAATTAAAACAAAAATTCTTTCAATAAATGATGTTGGGTTTGTTGAACAAATGAGTTGCTGTTGAAGACAACATTAGGGGAATAAATTCAGAAATCGGCCAGAAATAACAACAACTAAAAACTGTATGGACCTCACTTTTTGGTAATAACTAAATGTTTGCAAATCAATGAAAGTGCAATAAAATTGTGCATATTACCACGATTTATTTGCAATTAAGAATTTTATCGTATATGGATATGTACAGTAGGGTTATGACTTTTTTACAACCTCATATCCCTGTATCATAGCGTGATGAGTTTTGCCATAAGATTACATAAAATCTTAATTGTAAGGTGATTCGGTGAAAAAACCTCACGCACAAAATGATTTTAAAATTTGAATTTATCAAAATTATGGACAATTTTTTGAAGTCACTGAAAACAGATATATAATTGAAAATAAACTTTAGAGCCACATGAGATAATTAAAATGACATAAAATTTATTTCTAACTATTTTTATTCAATTCTGAGAATCGTAAAAATGTCGTAACCGCTTTTAATCAAAAATATAATTTTGTAACAAAAAACAAAAAATTTAAAATTTTTTCAAAGTGACTTTTTTCGCGGCTTTTTTATTATTTGAACGAAATAAACGTTATTATAGTTATTAGTAGGCTTATATTTATTCATTCGTGCAACAAAAAATAATTTTTTGAAAAAAAAATTTTTTTCGTTTCATATATTTTTTCAAAAAATTATTTTTTTAAAATCGATTTGTGCGTGAACTTTTTTTATATTTCAATGGAATAAACGATAGCATAGTGATTAATAGGTAAAAGTTCATTCATCCCTGCTACAGGAAATCATTTTTGAGGAAAAATTTCAAAAAGTCATAACCCTAATGTACAGTCATAACTATTCAATTTCAAAATCTGTAATTTGAAGAAATCGCTCAATAATTAATGAAATCAATAATAGGCCCCAGGAATATAGGAATATAGGAATTTGGTATGGAAATCAAGGTTGGGAAGTGGTGCTTCTAAAAGGAAATGGTTTGGAAAATTACCAATCATGTGTACGAAAAGTACTAAATGGTACTAAATTTAGTACAATTTAGATTTGGGTGAACGTAAAGAGCTGGAAACCTGGAATTTGGAATTAAGGTTACTGTTGTAGTGTAGGATTGAGATATGAGGGTAGTTTTGGAAATTCGTGCTTATGTGTACGAAAAGTACTAAATAGTACTAAATTTGGTACAATAGGGATTTGGGTGAACGGATAGAGCTGGAATCCTGATATTTGGAATTGAGGTTACTGTTGGAGTGTAGGATTGAAGAACTTTTGGAAATTCGTACTTATGTGTATGAAAAGTACTAAATGGTACTAAATTTGATACAATGGGGATTTGGGTGAACGGATAATAACTGGAATCTCGAAATTTGGAATTGAGATTACTGGTGGGGTGTAGGATTGAGGTAGTTTTGAATATTCGTACTTATGGGTACGAAAAGTACTAAATCGTACTAAATTTAGTACAATTTGGATTTGAATGAACGGATAGAGCTGGAAACCTGAAATTTGGAATTAATACTACTGTTGAAGTGTAGGATTGAGATATGAGGGTGGTTTTGGAAATTAGTACTTATGTGTACGGAAAGTACTAAATGGAACTAAATTTTGTATAATGGGGATTTGGGTGAACGGATAGCGCTGGAATCTCAAAATTTGGAACTGAGATTACTGGTGGAGTTTAGTATTGTGGAAGTTTTGGAAATTCGTACATAGGGTACGAAAAATACTAAATAGCACTAAATTTGGTACAGTTTCGATTTGGGTGAACGGATAGAGCTTGATTCCTCAAATTTGGACTGAGGATCACTGATGAAGAGTAAGAAAGATGCACCAAAGGGTTTTTGGAAACTTGAATGTACGAAAAGTACTAAATGGTACTAAATTTAGTACAGTTTGGATTTGGGTGAACGGATAGAGCTGGATTCCTGAAATTTGGAATTGATATTACTGTTGGAGTGTAGGACTGGGGAAGTTTTGGAAATTCTTACTTATGTGAATGAAAAGTACTAAATGGTACTAAATTTGGGACAATGGGGATTTGGGTGAACGGATATAGTTGGAATCTCGAAATTTGGAATTGAGATTACTGGTGGGGTGTAGAATTGAGGTAGTTTTGAAAATTCGTACTTATGGGTACGAAAAGTACTAAATGGTACTAAATTTAGTACAATTTGGATTTGGGTGAACGTATGTATGTAGCTGGAAACCTGAAATTTGGAATTAAGATTACTGTGAAGTGTAGGACTGAGATATGAGGGTGGTTTTGGAAATTCGTACTTATGTGTTCGAAAAGTACTAAATTTGGTACAATAGGGATTCGAGTGAACGGACAGAGCTGGAATCCTGAAATTTGAAATTGAGATTACTGTTGGAGCATAGGATTGGGGAAATTTTGGAAATTCGTATTTATGTGTACGAAAAGTACTAAATGGTACTAAATTTATTACAATTTGGATTTGGGTGAACGGATAGAACTGGAATCCTGAATTTTAAGTATTTTAATTTTATTTATTTTAATTTAAAGTATGAATTTTAGTAAACGGAAAAAGTTAGAATTTGCAACCCGTTCGCGGTAGGCTATAGAGGTAGAATTTGGATTTGGGTGACGGATAGTGTTTGAGTCCTGAAATTTGAAATTAGGATTACTATTGGAGTGTAGGACTGAGGTAGTAAGGGTACGATAAGTACTAAGTGGTACTACCTGTGGTACAATTTGGATTTGGAAGAACGGATAGAGCTGGAATCCTGGAATTTGATCAGACTGCTGTTGGAGTATAGGATTGAGATGGAAGTAGTTTTTGAAATTCGTACTTATAGGTACGAAATGTACCAAATGGTACAACTTGGATTTGATTGCACGGATAGCGCTGGAATCCTGTTATTTGGAATTATGGTTACTGTTGAAGTGAAGGATTAAGGTTGTTTTGGAAAATCGAATTGTACAGAATTTGGTACAATTTGTTTTTGTGTAAAGTGCTAATGTGTACTAAATATGGAATCCATTGTATTAGGCAAACGCGAAGAGCTAGAAATCTGAAATTTTGAACGAGTGGTCATTGATGGAGAGTTAGGAAGATGTACCAAAGGGTATTTTGAAACTCGAACTATAAGCGTACGAAAAGTACTAAAAGTTTCTAAATTTGGTACCAATTGCATATTTTTAATGGATAAAGCTAGAATCTTCAAATTTGGTATGGGAATCAAGGTTGGGAAATGGCGTTGAAATAAGGAAATGGTTTTGGAAGTTCGTATTTATGATTACGAGCAGTACTAAATTTGGATTTGGGTGAACGGATAGAGCTGGAATCCTAAAGTTTTGAATTATGATTACTGTAGGGGTGTAGGATTGAGATAGTTTTGGAAATTCGTACCTTTGGGTACGAAAAGTACTAAATAGTACTAAATTTGGTACAATTTGGATTTGGATGAACGGATAGAGCTGGAATTCTGAAATTTGGAACTAAGATTACTGCCGGACAGTAGAATTGAGGTAGTTTTGGAAATTCGTACTTATGGGTACAGAAAGCACTAAATTTGGTACAATTTGAATTTTAGTAAACGGATAGTGTTGGAATTAGGAATTAAGATTACTGTAGGAGTGTAGTATTGAGGAAATTTTGAAAAGTCGTACGTATGGGTACGAGAAGTACTAAATGGTACTAAATATGGTACAATATGGATTTGGGTAAACGGGTAGAGCTGGAATCCTAAAATTTTTGTTTGGGAAAGAAATGGTACTAAATTTGATACAATTTGGATTCGGGTGAATTAATAGAGCTGGAATCCTGAAATTTGGAATTACGATTACAGTCGAAGAGTAGGATTCAGGTTGTTTTGAAAAAGCAAACTTATGGTTACGAAAAGCACTAAATGGTACTAAATTTAGTACAATTTGTATGTAGGTGAACGGATAGCGGTGGAATCCTGCAATTTGAAAGTATGATTATTGTAGCCCTGTTGCGTTGAGGAAGTTTTGAAAATTGGTACGAAAATTCTAAAGTTCTAAATTTAGTACAATTTTAATTTGGTTTAACGGATAGAGTTTGAATCCTGAAATTTGGAAGTAAGATTACTACTAAAGTGAAGGATTGAGGTAGTTTTGGAAAATCTTTCTTATGGGTACGAAGAGTTCGACTTGATACTAAGTTTGGTACAATTTGGAATTGGACGAACGGATACAGCTGGAATCTTGAGATTTGGAATTACTGTAATTATTATGGAATTTACTGTAATTATTTTGTATTAATGTCCGTGTATGGCTGAGATATGTCGTCGAAATACGTACCATAAGTATACGAAAATTACTTAATGGTATTCAATTTGTTTTTGGGTGTAGGGACAGTGCTGGAATTTTTATTTTTTGGAGTTAGGGTGTGTATTGGTGTGCAACGTTGATCTCGCTGTTAATGTGTAAGGGTGAGATACGGCTGATCTTTTTGAAAATCGAACTTAAGGGGTACGTACAGTACTAAGATAAAAATAAATATTGATTAAAATTGGTATAAGTGCGACCAAATTTTCAGTGTTTGTCATTTCCATATTATATATTGTTTATTTGTTTTTTTTTATATCCTTTCCGCATACGAAGTAGCGGGCATTTTGCTAGTATATATATATACTAGCTGAACCCGGTGCGCTTTGCTGCCCCGACTACGATTTAATATAATGGAATGCATAATTATATTAACGTTTTTAATATTTTAACGAATACATATAGGAGATATGAAGGCGTTATATACCTATTCAGGATTGTTATGGAGCTACTATGGTATTTTTGTATGTGTCAGGAGGTAACACTATTCCGAAAGCCTTTCCGCCTATAAGTATTCCTAATGATTTAGATATATCATAATAAAACATAAATCTTAAGAAGTCTCCCAAAGATATGATACTTAATAGCTGTAGCCTTGGTCAATTCCTTCCCAACTATAAGTACTTGTGTACATAATGATGACTTCTACTGACTGCTTAGTCATTAAAATTTCATTGAAATTGAACATAGGTAACAAAAACATGAAATCGAGCGAAAATGTATATGGGAGCTAAATTCAAATCTGAACCGATCACGATATAATTTAGCACATTTATTTCTAGAACAAATTCCGTCAGACCCTCTAAATTTCAGCGAAATTGGACATATATAGCGTGTTTGGTGCATCAAATGTGGAAAATCGGCCAAAAATATATATATTGGATCATATCCAAATCTGAACCGATTTCGATATAATTCGGCACATTTATGTCTAGACCAAATTCCGCTACACATTCCAAATTTCAGCGAAATTGGATATATATAGCGTGTTTGGTGCATCAAATGCGGAAAATCGGCCGAAAATATATATGGGAGCTATGTCCAAATCTGAACCAATTTCGTTATAATTTGGCACATTTATTTCTAGAACAAATTCCGTCAGACATTCAAAATTTCAGCGAAATTGGACATATATAGCGTGTTTGGTACATAAAATAAAGAAGTCGGCCGTAAATATATGTGTATGGGAGCTATATCCAAATCTGAACCGATTTTGATATAATTTGGCACGTATATTTCCAGACCAAGTTCCGTCACATATTCCAAATTTCATTGAAATTGGACACAAATAGCATGTTTGGTACATAAAATAAGGAAATCGGGCGAAAATATATGTATGTGGTAGCTATATCCAAATCTGAACCGATTTGAATATAATTTGGTAAATTTATTTCTACATCAAATTCCGTCACACATACAAAATTTGGAGATTGTATCTGTAATAGTTCTAAAGATATTTGCATACAAAATCTATATTTTTTGTAGGTACCTCCGGTTTTGATGCTATATCTCTAGATCAACGCGAAATTTCAAAAAATGATATAGCCTATTTTCATTCCAGGCCATGTAGCGATGTACCCTAAAAATTTGAGTAAGATCTGTTAAGCGGTTTTCGAATCTATAAGGCACAAACAAACCAACAAACGTACAAACAAATTTCAATTTTATATATAAAGATATATATATATATATATATATCTATATATATCTATATATATAAATGAGCTTGGTGATAAGTGATTGACTGACTGACTGACTGACTCATCATCAACGCCCAGCCAAAACGGCTAAAGCTAGGAGCTTGAAATTTTACCAGTGGGTCACTGTTGATGCAAATGTGCGAGATAAGGCCGGGTTTTAGAAAATTCGTCCTGGAACCACAAAAAATAACAACAACAAAAATCCTTATTTTTCATTATTATTACGTACTTATGCACTTAGTTGGCCCTCTGCAAGACATGTGTCAAATTAACAATGCTATAACTTCATGATACCGTAAACGATCACACATAATTTCAAATTTTGTAGTTTACTTCTAGGCGCACTTATTTTACCGTAAACCACTAAATAATAGAAAGACAAGACATTTGTTATCTTCCATTGCAACAGATGTCGTGAATAACTAAATGTTTGCAAATCAATGAAAGTGCAATAAAATTGTGCATACTACCACTATTTATTTGCAATTAAGAATTTTATCGTATATGGAGATGTACAGTCATAACTATTCAATTTCAAAATCTGTAATTTGAAGAAATCGATAACTAATTAATGAAATCAATAATAGGCCCCAGGAATATAGGAATTTTGTATGGAAATCAAGGTTGGGAAGTGGTGCTTCTAAAAGGAAATGGTTTGGAAAATTACCAATAATGTGTACGAAAAGTATTAAATGGTCCTAAATTTAGTACAATTTAGATTTGGGTGAACGTAAAGAGCTGGAAACCTGAAATTTGGAATTAAGGTTACTGTTGTAGTGTAGGATTGTGATATGAGGGTAGTTTTGGAAATTCGTGCTTATGTGTATGAAAAGTACTAAATGGTACTAAATTTGATACAATGGGGATTTGGGTGAACGGATAATAGCTGGAATCTCGATATTTGGAATTGAGATTACAGGTGGGGTGTAGGATTGAGGTAGTTTTGAAAATTCGTACTTATGGGTACGAAAAGTACTAAATGGTACTAAATTTAGTACAATTTGGATTTGAATGAACGGATAGAGCTGGAAACCTGAAATTTGGAATTAATATTACTGTTGAAGTGTAGGATTGAGATATGAGGGTAGTTTTGGAAATTAGTACTTATGTGTACGAAAAGTACTAAATAGTACTAAATTTGGTACAATAGGGATTTGGGTGAACGGATAGAGCTGGAATCCTGATATTTGGAATTGAGATTACTGTTGGAGTGTAGGATTGAAGAACTTTTGGAAATTCGTACTTATGTGTATGAAAAGTACTAAATGGTACTAAATTTGATACAATGGGGATTTGGGTGAACGGATAAAAGCTGGAATCTCGAAATTTGGAATTGAGATTACTGGTGGGGTGTAGGATTGAGGTAGTTTTGAAAATTCGTACTTATGGGTACGAAAAGTACTAAATGGTACTAAATTTAGTGCAATTTGGATTTGGGTGAACGTATGTATGTAGCTGGAAACCAGAAATTTGGAATTAAGATTACTGTGAAGTGTAGTACTGAGATATGAGGGTGGTTTTGGAAATTCGTACTTATGTGTTCGAAAAGTACTAAATTTGGTACAATAGGGATTCGAGTGAACGGACAGAGCTGGAATCCTGAAATTTGAAATCAAGATTATTGTTGGAGCATAGGATTGGGGAAATTTTGGAAATTCGTATTTATGTGTACGAATAGTACTAAATGGTACTAAATTTAGTACAATTTAGATTTGGGTGAAAGGAAAGAGCTGGAAACCTGAAATTTGGAATTAATATTACTGTTGAAGTGTAGGATTGAGATATGAGGGTGGTTTTGGAAATTAGTACTTATGTGTACGGAAAGTACTAAATGGAACTAAATTTTGTATAATGGGTATTTGGGTGAACGGATAGCTCTGGAATCTCGAAATTTGGAACTGAGATTACTGGTGGAGTTTAGTATTGTGGAAGTTTTGGAAATTCGTACATAGGGTACGAAAAATACTAAATAGCACTAAATTTGGTACAGTTTCGATTTGGGTGAACGGATAGAGTTTGATTCCTCAAATTTGGACTGAGGATCACTGATGAAGAGTAAGAAATATGCACCAAACGGTTTTTGGAAACTTGAGTGTACGAAAAGTACTAAATGGTACTAAATTTAGTACAATTTGGATTTGGGTGAACGTATAGAGCTGGATTCCTGAAATTTGGAATTGATATTACTGTTGGAGTGTAGGACTGGGGAAGTTTTGGAAATTCTTACTTATGTTAATGAGAAGTACTAAATTTGGGACAATGGGGATTTGGGTGAACGGATATAGTTGGAATCTCGAAATTTGGAATTGAGATTACTGGTGGGGTGTAGAATTGAGGTAGTTTTGAAAATTCGTACTTATGGGTACGAAAAGTACTAAATGATACTAAATTTAGTGCAATTTGGATTTGGGTGAACGTATGTATGTAGCTGGAAACCTGAAATTTGGAATTAAGATTACTGTGAAGTGTAGGACTGAGATATGAGGGTGGTTTTGGAAAGTCGTACTTATGTGTTCGAAAAGTACTAAATTTGGTACAATAGGGATTCGAGTGAACGGACAGAGCTGGAATCCTGAAATTTGAAATTGAGATTATTGTTGGAGCATAGGATTGGGGAAATTTTGGAAATTCGTATTTATGTGTACGAATAGTACTAAATGGTACTAAATTTATTACAATTTGGATTTGGGTGAACGGATAGAACTGGAATCCTGAATTTTAAGTATTTTAATTTTATTTATTTTAATTTAAAGTATGAATTTTAGTAAACGGAAAGAGTTAGAATTTGAAACCCGTTCCCGGTAGGCTATAGAGTAGAATTTGGATTTGGGTGACGGATAGTGTTTGAGTCCTGAAATTTGAAATTAGGATAACTATTGGAGTGTAGGACTGAGGTAGTAAGGGTACGAAAATTACTAAGTGGTACTACCTGTGATACAATTTGGAATCCTGGAATTCGGTCAGACTGCTGTTGGAGTATAAGATTGAGATGGAAGTAGTTTTTGAAATTCGTACTTATGGGTACGAAATGTACCAAATGGTACAACTTGGATTTGAGTGCACGGATAGCGCTGGAATCCTGTTATTTGGAATTATGGTTACTGTTTAAGTGAATGATTAAGGTTGTTTTGGAAAATCGAATTGTACAGAATTTGGTTCAATTTGTTTTTTTGTAAAGGGGTTTTTGGAAATTCGTCGTAGAAAGGTACGAAAAGTGCTAAAGTGTACTAAATATGGAATCCATTGTATTAGGCAAACGCGAAGAGCTAGAATTCTGAAATTTTGAACGAGTGGTCATTGGTGGAGAGTTAGGAAGATGTACCAAAGGGTATTTAGAAACTCGTCCTATAAGTGTACGAAAAGTACTAAAAGTTTCTAAATTTGGTACCAATTGCATATTTTTAATGGATAAAGTTAGAATCTTCAAATTTGGTATGGGAATCAAGGTTGGGGAATGGCGTTGAAATAAGGATATGGTTTTGGAAGTTCGTTTTTATGATTACGAGCAGTAATAAATTTGGATTTGGGTGAACGGATAGAGATGGAATCCTAAAGTTTTGAATTAAGATTACTGTAGGGGTGTAGTATTGAGATAGTTTTGGAAATTCGTACCTTTGGGTACGAAAAGTACTAAATGGTACTAAATTTGGTACAATTTGGATTTGGATGAACGGAACTAAGATTACTGCCGGACAGTAGAATTGAGGTAGTTTGGAAATTCGTACTTATGGGTACGAAAACCACTAAATTTGGTACAATTTGAATTTTAGTAAACGGATAGTGTTGGAATTAAGATTACTGTAGGAGTGTAGTATTGAGGAAATTTTGAAAAGTCGTACGTATGGGTACGAGAAGTACTAAATATGGTACAATATAGATTTGGGTGAACGTGTAGACCTGGAATCCTGAAAATTTGGGAATGAAATGGTACTAAATTTGATACAATTTGGATTCTGGTGAATTAATAGAGCTGGAATCCTGAAATTTGGAATTACGATTACAGTCGAAGAGTAGGATTCAGGTTGTTTTGAAAAAGCAAACTTATGGTACTAAATTTAATACAATTTGTATGTAGGTGAACGGATAGCGGTGGAATCCTGCAATTTGAAAGTATGATTATTGTAGCCCTGTTGCGTTGAGGAAGTTTTGAAAATTGGTACGAAAATTCTAAATTGTTCTAAATTTTGTACAATTTTAATTTGGTTTAAGGGATAGAGTTTGAATCCTGAAATTTGGAAGTAAGATTACTACTAAAGTGAAGGATTGAGGTAGTTTTGGAAAATCTTACTTATGGATACGAAGAGTTTGACTTGATACTAAGTTTGGTACAATTTGGAATTGGACGAACGGATACAGCTGGAATCTTGAGATTTGGAAATACTGTAATTATTATGGAATTTACTGTAATTATTTTGTATTAATGTCAGTGTATGGATGAGATATATCGTCGAAATACGTACCATAAGTATACGAAAATTATTTAATTGTACTCAATTTGTTTTTGGGTGTAGGGACAGTGCTGGAATTTTTATTTTTTGGAGTTAGGGTGTGTATAGGTGTGCAACGTTGATCTCGCTGTTAATGTGTAAGGGTGAGATACGGCTGATCTTTTTGAAAATAGAACTTAAAGGGTACGTACAGTACTAAGATAAAAATAAATATTGATTAAAATTGGTATTAGTGCGACCAAATTTTCAGTGTTTGTCATTTCCATATTATATATTGTTTATTTGTTTTTTATATGCTTTCCGCATACGAAGTAGCGGGCATTTTGCTAGTATATATATATATATATATATATATATATATATATATATATATATATATATATATATATATATATCTATTATATATATAAATGAGCTTGGTGATAAGTGATTGACTGACTGACTGACTGACTCATCATCAACGCCCAGCCAAAACGGCTAAAGCTAGGAGCTTGAAATTTTACCAGTGGGTCACTGTTGATGCAAATGTGCGAGATAAGGCCGGGTTTTAGAAAATTCGTCCTGGAACCACAAAAAATAACAACAACAAAAATCCTTATTTTTCATTACTATTACGTACTTATTCACTTAGTTGGCCCTCTGCAAGACATGTGTAAAATTAACAATGCCATAACTTCTTGATATCGTAAGAGATCACACATAATTTCAAATTTTGTAGTTTACTTCTAGGCGCACTTATTTTATCGTAAACCACTAAATAATAGAAAGACAAGACATTTGTTATCTTCCATTGCAACAGATGTCGCAGTTGGTGATAATGGTGTATAAACATCAATTACGCAAATGAACAAATGAGTTGCTGTTGAAGACAACATTAGGGGAATAAATTCAGAAATCGGCCAGAAATAACAACAACTAAAAACTGTATGGACCTGACTTTTTGGTAATAACTAAATGTTTGCAAATCAATGAAAGTGCAATAGAATTGTGCATATTACCACGATTTATTTGCAATTAAGAATTTTATCGTATATGGAGATGTACAGTCATAACTATTCAATTTTCAATTTCAAAATCTGTAATTTGATGAAATCGCTAAATAATTAATGAAATCAATAATAGGCCCCAGGAATATAGGAATATAGGAATTTGGTATGGAAATCAAGGTTGGGAAGTGGTGCTTCTAAAAGGAAATGGTTTGGAAAATTACCAATCATGTGTACGAAAAGTACTTTAGTACAATTTAGATTTGGGTGAACGTAAAGAGCTGGAAACCTGAAATTTGGAATTAAGGTTACTGTTGTAGTGTAGGATTGAGATATGAGGGTAGTTTTGGAAATTCGTGCTTATGTGTACGAAAAGTACTAAATAGTACTAAATTTGGTACAATAGGGATTTGGGTGAACGGATAGAGCTGGAATCCTGATATTTGGAATTGAGATTACTGTTGGAGTGTAGGATTGAAGAACTTTTGGAAATTCGTACTTATGTGTATGAAAAGTACTAAATGGTACTAAATTTGATACAATGGGGATTTGGGTGAACGGATAATAGCTGGAATCTCGAAATTTGGAATTGAGATTACTGGTGGGGTGTAGGATTGAGGTAGTTTTGAAAATTCGTACTTATGGGTACGAAAAGTACTAAATGGTGCTAAATTTAGTACAATTTGGATTTGGATAAACGGATAGAGCTGGAAACCTGAAATTTGGAATTAATATTACTGTTGAAGTGTAGGATTGAGATATGAAGGTGGTTTTGGAAATTAGTACTTATGTGTACGGAAAGTACTAAATGGAACTAAATTTTGTATAATGGGGATTTGGGTGAACGGATAGCGCTGGAATCTCTAAATTTGGAACTGAGATTACTGGTGCAGTTTAATATTGTGGAAGTTTTGGAAATTCGTACATAGGGTACGAAAAATACTAAATAGCACTAAATTTGGTACAGTTTCGATTTGGGTGAACGGATAGGGCTTGATTCCTCAAATTTGGACTGAGGATCACTGATGAAGAGTAAGAAAGATGCACCAAAGGGTTTTTGGAAACTTGAGTGTACGAAAAGTAATAATTGGTACTAAATTTAGTACAATTTGGATTTGAGTGAACGGATAGAGCTGGATTCCTGAAATTTGGAATTGATATTACTGTAGGAGTGTAGGACTGGGGAAGTTTTGGAAATTCTTACTTATGTGAATGAAAAGTACTAAATGGTACTAAATTTGGGACAATGGGGATTTGGGTGAACGGATATAGTTGGAATCTCGAAATTTGGAATTGAGATTACTGGTGGGGTGTAAAATTGAGGTAGTTTTGAAAATTCGTACTTATGGGTACGAAAAGTACTATATGGTACTAAATTTGGTACAATTTGGATTTGGGTGAACGTATGTATGTAGCTGGAAACCTGAAATTTGGAATTAAGATTACTGTGAAGTGTAGGACTGAGATATGAGGGTGGTTTTGGAAATTCGTACTTATGTGTTCGAAAAGTACTAAATTTGGTACAATAGGGATTCGAGTGAACGGACAGAGCTGGAATCCTGAAATTTGAAATTGAGATTACTGTTGGATCATAGGATTGGGGAAATTTTGGAAATTCGTATTTATGTGTACGAAAAGTACTAAATGGTACTAAATTTATTACAATTTGGATTTGGGTGAACGGATAGAACTGGAATCCTGAATTTTAAGTATCAAGGTTGGGAAATGGCGTTGAAATAAGGAAATGGTTTTGGAAGTTCGTATTTATGATTACGAGCAGTACTAAATTTGGATTTGGGTGAACGGATAGAGCTGGAATCCTAAAGTTTTGAATTAAGATTACTGTAGGGGTGTAGGATTGAGATAGTTTTAGAAATTCGTACCTTTGAGTACGAAAAGTACTAAATGGTACTAAATTTGGTACAATTTGGATTTGGATGAACGGATAAAGCTGGAATTCTGAAATTTGGAACTAAGATTACTGTCGGACAGTAGAATTGGGGTAGTTTTGGAAATTCGTACTTATGGGTACAGAAAGCACTAAATTCGGTACAATTTGAATTTTAGTAAACGGATAGAGTTGGAATTAGGAATTAAGATTACTGTAGGAGTGTAGTATTGAGGAAATTTTGAAAAGTCGTACGTGTGCGTACGAGAAGTACTAAATGGTACTAAATATGGTACAATGTGGATTTGGGTGAACGGGTAGAGCTGGAATCCTGAAATTTTTGTTTGGGAAAGAAATGGTACTAAATTTGATACAATTTGGATTCGGGTGAATTAATAGAGCTGGAATCCTGAAATTTGGAATTACGATTACAGTCGAAGAGTAGGATTCAGGTTGTTTTGAAAAAGCAAACTTATGGTTACGAAAGCACTAAATGGTACTAAATTTAGTACAATTTGTATGTAGGTGAACGGATAGCGGTGGAATCCTGCAATTTGAAAGTATGATTATTGTAGCCCTGTTGCGTTGAGGAAGTTTTGAAAATTGGTACGAAAATTCTAAATTGTTCTAAATTTAGTACAATTTTAATTTGGTTTAACGGATAGAGTTTGAATCCTGAAATTTGGAAGTAAGATTACTACTAAAGTGAAGGATTGAGGTAGTTTTAGAAAATCTTTCTTATGGGTACGAAGAGTTCGACTTGATACTAAGTTTGGTACAATTTGGAATTGGACGAACGGATGCAGCTGGAATCTTGAGATTTGGAATTACTGTAATTATTATGGAATTTACTGTAATTATTTTGTATTAATGTCCGTGTATGGCTGAGATATGTCGTCGAAATACGTACCATAAGTATACGAAAATTACTTAATGGTACTCAATTTGTTTTTGGATGTAGGGACAGTGCTGGAATTTTTATTTTTTGGAGTTAGGGTGTGTATTGGTGTGCAACGTTGATCTCGCTGTTAATATGTAAGGGTGAGATACGGCTGATCTTTTTTAAAAAACGAACTTAAGGGGTACGTACAGTACTAAGATAAAAATAAATATTGATTAAAATTGGTATTAGTGCGACCAAATTTTCAGTGTTTGTCATTTCCATATTCTATATTGTTTATTTGTTTTTTTATATCCTTTCCGCATACGAAGTAGCGGGCATTTTGCTAGTACATATATATAAATATATATCTATCTATATATATAAATGAGCTTGGTGATAAGTGATTGACTGACTGACTGACTGACTGACTCATCATCAACGCCCAGCCAAAACGGCTAAAGCTAGGAGCTTGAAATTTTACCAGTGGGTCACTGTTGATGCAAATGTGCGAGATAAGGCCGGGTTTTAGAAAATTCGTCCTGGAACCACAAAAAATAACAACAACAAAAATCCTTATTTTTCATTAATATTACTTACTTATGCACTTAGTTGGCCCTCTGCAAGACATGTGTCAAATTAACAATGCTATAACTTCATGATACCGTAAACGATCACACATAATTTCAAATTTTGTAGTTTACTTCTAGGCGCACTTATTTTACCGTAAACCACTAAATAATAGAAAGACAAGACATTTGTTATCTTCCATTGCAACAGATGTCGTGAATAACTAAATGTTTGCAAATCAATGAAAGTGCAATAAAATTGTGCATACTACCACTATTTATTTGCAATTAAGAATTTTATCGTATATGGAGATGTACAGTCATAACTATTCAATTTCAAAATCTGTAATTTGAAGAAATCGATAACTAATTAATGAAATCAATAATAGGCCCCAGGAATATAGGAATTTGGTATGGAAATCAAGGTTGGGAAGTGGTGCTTCTAAAAGGAAATGGTTTGGAAAATTACCAATCATGTGTACGAAAAGTATTAAATGGTACTAAATTTAGTACAATTTAGATTTGGGTGAACGTAAAGAGCTGGAAACCTGAAATTTGGAATTAAGGTTACTGTTGTAGTGTAGGATTGTGATATGAGGGTAGTTTTGGAAATTCGTGCTTATGTGTATGAAAAGTACTAAATGGTACTAAATTTGATACAATGGGGATTTGGGTGAACGGATAATAGCTGGAATCTCGATATTTGGAATTGAGATTACAGGTGGGGTGTAGGATTGAGGTAGTTTTGAAAATTCGTACTTATGGGTACGAAAAGTACTAAATGGTACTAAATTTAGTACAATTTGGATTTGAATGAACGGATAGAGCTGGAAACCTGAAATTTGGAATTAATATTACTGTTGAAGTGTAGGATTGAGATATGAGGGTAGTTTTGGAAATTCGTACTTATGGGTACGAAAAGTACTAAATGGTACTAAATTTAGTACAATTTGGATTTGAATGAACGGATAGAGCTGGAAACCTGAAATTTGGAATTAATATTACTGTTGAAGTGTAGGATTGAGATATGAGGGTAGTTTTGGAAATTAGTACTTATGTGTACGAAAAGTACTAAATAGTACTAAATTTGGTACAATAGGGATTTGGGTGAAGGGATAGAGCTGGAATCCTGATATTTGGAATTGAGATTACTGTTGGAGTGTAGGATTGAAGAACTTTTGGAAATTCGTACTTATGTGTATGAAAAGTACTAAATGGTACTAAATTTGATACAATGGGGATTTGGGTGAACGGATAAAAGCTGGAATCTCGAAATTTGGAATTGAGATTACTGGTGGGGTGTAGGATTGAGGTAGTTTTGAAAATTCGTACTTATGGGTACGAAAAGTACTAAATGGTACTAAATTTAGTGCAATTTGGATTTGGGTGAACGTATGTATGTAGCTGGAAACCTGAAATTTGGAATTAAGATTACTGTGAAGTGTAGGACTGAGATATGAGGGTGGTTTTGGAAATTCGTACTTATGTGTTCGAAAAGTACTAAATTTGGTACAATAGGGATTCGAGTGAACGGACAGAGCTGGAATCCTGAAATTTGAAATTGAGATTATTGTTGGAGCATAGGATTGGGGAAATTTTGGAAATTCGTATTTATGTGTACGAATAGTACTAAATGGTACTAAATTTAGTACAATTTAGATTTGGGTGAAAGGAAAGAGCTGGAAACCTGAAATTTGGAATTAATATTACTGTTGAAGTGTAGGATTGAGATATGAGGGTGGTTTTGGAAATTAGTACTTATGTGTACGGAAAGTACTAAATGGAACTAAATTTTGTATAATGGGTATTTGGGTGAACGGATAGCTCTGGAATCTCGAAATTTGGAACTGAGATTACTGGTGGAGTTTAGTATTGTGGAAGTTTTGGAAATTCGTACATAGGGTACGAAAAATACTAAATAGCACTAAATTTGGTACAGTTTCGATTTGGGTGAACGGATAGAGTTTGATTCCTCAAATTTGGACTGAGGATCACTGATGAAGAGTAAGAAATATGCACCAAACGGTTTTTGGAAACTTGAGTGTACGAAAAGTACTAAATGGTACTAAATTTAGTACAATTTGGATTTGGGTGAACGTATAGAGCTGGATTCCTGAAATTTGGAATTGATATTACTGTTGGAGTGTAGGACTGGGGAAGTTTTGGAAATTCTTACTTATGTTAATGAGAAGTACTAAATTTGGGACAATGGGGATTTGGGTGAACGGATATAGTTGGAATCTCGAAATTTGGAATTGAGATTACTGGTGGGGTGTAGAATTGAGGTAGTTTTGAAAATTCGTACTTATGGGTACGAAAAGTACTAAATGATACTAAATTTAGTGCAATTTGGATTTGGGTGAACGTATGTATGTAGCTGGAAACCTGAAATTTGGAATTAAGATTACTGTGAAGTGTAGGACTGAGATATGAGGGTGGTTTTGGAAAGTCGTGCTTATGTGTTCGAAAAGTACTAAATTTGGTACAATAGGGATTCGAGTGAACGGACAGAGCTGGAATCCTGAAATTTGAAATTGAGATTATTGTTGGAGCATAGGATTGGGTAAATTTTGGAAATTCGTATTTATGTGTACGAATAGTACTAAATGGTACTAAATTTATTACAATTTGGATTTGGGTGAACGGATAGAACTGGAATCCTGAATTTTAAGTACTTTAATTTTATTTATTTTAATTTAAAGTATGAATTTTAGTAAACGGAAAGAGTTAGAATTTGAAACCCGTTCGCGGTAGGCTATAGAGTAGAATTT
Organism: Musca autumnalis; assembly: GCF_047663935.1. Classification (NCBI taxonomy): domain Eukaryota; kingdom Metazoa; phylum Arthropoda; class Insecta; order Diptera; family Muscidae; genus Musca; species Musca autumnalis. The sequence continues at coordinate 139,700,066 of NW_027411644.1, forward strand.
GGATTTGGGTGACGGATAGTGTTTGAGTCCTGAAATTTGAAATTAGGATAACTATTGGAGTGTAGGACTGAGGTAGTAAGGGTACGAAAATTACTAAGTGGTACTACCTGTGATACAATTTGGAATCCTGGAATTCGGTCAGACTGCTGTTGGAGTATAAGATTGAGATGGAAGTAGTTTTTGAAATTCGTACTTATGGGTACGAAATGTACCAAATGGTACAACTTGGATTTGAGTGCACGGATAGCGCTGGAATCCTGTTATTTGGAATTATGGTTACTGTTTAAGTGAATGATTAAGGTTGTTTTGGAAAATCGAATTGTACAGAATTTGGTACAATTTGTTTTTTTTGTAAAGGGGTTTTTGGAAATTCGTCGTAGAAAGGTACGAAAAGTGCTAAAGTGTACTAAATATGGAATCCATTGTATTAGGCAAACGCGAAGAGCTAGAATTCTGAAATTTTGAACGAGTGGTCATTGGTGGAGAGTTAGGAAGATGTACCAAAGGGTATTTAGAAACTCGTCCTATAAGCGTACGAAAAGTACTAAAAGTTTCTAAATTTGGTACCAATTGCATATTTTTAATGGATAAAGTTAGAATCTTCAAATTTGGTATGGGAATCAAGGTTGGGGAATGGCGTTGAAATAAGGATATGGTTTTGGAAGTTCGTTTTTATGATTACGAGCAGTAATAAATTTGGATTTGGGTGAACGGATAGAGATGGAATCCTAAAGTTTTGAATTAAGATTACTGTAGGGGTGTAGTATTGAGATAGTTTTGGAAATTCGTACCTTTGGGTACGAAAAGTACTAAATGGTACTAAATTTGGTACAATTTGGATTTGGATGAACGGAACTAAGATTACTGCCGGACAGTAGAATTGAGGTAGTTTGGAAATTCGTACTTATGGGTACGAAAACCACTAAATTTGGTACAATTTGAATTTTAGTAAACGGATAGTGTTGGAATTAAGATTACTGTAGGAGTGTAGTATTGAGGAAATTTTGAAAAGTCGTACGTATGGGTACGAGAAGTACTAAATATGGTACAATATAGATTTGCGTGAACGTGTAGACCTGGAATCCTGAAAATTTGGGAATGAAATGGTACTAAATTTGATACAATTTGGATTCTGGTGAATTAATAGAGCTGGAATCCTGAAATTTGGAATTACGATTACAGTCGAAGAGTAGGATTCAGGTTGTTTTGAAAAAGCAAACTTATGGTACTAAATTTAATACAATTTGTATGTAGGTGAACGGATAGCGGTGGAATCCTGCAATTTGAAAGTATGATTATTGCAGCCCTGTTGCGTTGAGGAAGTTTTGAAAATTGGTACGAAAATTCTAAATTGTTCTAAATTTTGTACAATTTTAATTTGGTTTAAGGGATAGAGTTTGAATCCTGATATTTGGAAGTAAGATTACTACTAAAGTGAAGGATTGAGGTAGTTTTGGAAAATCTTACTTATGGATACGAAGAGTTTGACTTGATACTAAGTTTGGTACAATTTGGAATTGGACGAACGGATACAGCTGGAATCTTGAGATTTGGAAATACTGTAATTATTATGGAATTTACTGTAATTATTTTGTATTAATGTCAGTGTATGGATGAGATATATCGTCGAAATACGTACCATAAGTATACGAAAATTATTTAATGGTACTCAATTTGTTTTTGGGTGTAGGGACAGTGCTGGAATTTTTATTTTTTGGAGTTAGGGTGTGTATTGGTGTGCAACGTTGATCTCGCTGTTAATGTGTAAGGGTGAGATACGGCTGATCTTTTTGAAAATAGAACTTAAAGGGTATGTACAGTACTAAGATAAAAATAAATATTGATTAAAATTGGTATTAGTGCGACCAAATTTTCAGTGTTTGTCATTTCCATATTATATATTGTTTATTTGTTTTTTATATGCTTTCCGCATACGAAGTAGCGGGCATTTTGCTAGTATATATATATATATATATATATAATGACGAAGTTAATTATACCATATATACGATTTTGCAACGTTCTTCAGATTAGTATTATTTGTATTTTTTAAAAAACTCCGGACGTGCGACTGCACTTCTTACTCCATTATATATTAAAAATGGACACACTTCTTACAATTATTTTAATAGTAAGCTAACCTAGATTTGCTGTATTACCTTTGCACGTTTTGTTGATTCGGCTTTTCTCACAGTGAAATACAATACCCTTCGATAGCATATTGAATGCCTTTATGAGAATAAATTCGTCCAAACGTTGCTAACAAAACATATCATATTGCAATATGAGGTGATGTCTGGACAGTAAAGTAAATGTATTTGTCGTTAAGTCCTCCCCCTTTAAATTTCATACGTCAAATTTGAACATTCTTTTGCGTAGAATTTTGCTCAAAAAAACCGGATGTTGTTTAGATTCTTAAATCTTTTACTCCTTTTTGCAGATGTTGGTTTGTCTTCCATTCACTTTGCACTTCATCATTTTCTGTATTGCTTTCATTTCTTCTATTTCTGTATGAACGTATCCAGATTAACAAAAATTAATATTACGAGTGTCAAACCAAGAGACACGTTCATCCAAATGTTTATGTGTTTGTCAAATTTTAGAGTTTCAATGGTTTTGATGTTATCATTTGTGAGTGCTTTCATCATTGCTTCCTGAAAGTTTGTTTCTTCAATTTGTAGCAGTGCTGGTAAAGGTTTTGATTTTACAATCTGTGTTCTTAGGAATGATCTTCCTTCAATGTTGAGGCTTGTATTCGATTGATGAATGAGAAAGGTACCGTTTAGGGAAACGGGGGAGTCATCGGCCATGATTTCTCCATTAAATCCGTCTTCTATTCCTTCAATCGAAGATATATTTTCGTTGTTTGTTACCGTGCATGATCATGGTTTACTAGTTATTAATTTGGGAATACAGCTCGATTCTGTTATGTTAACTATGTCATTAAAGTTACAAATAGCTAAATTTTCAAAATTATTACAATTATTGTTTAAACCGTATATTTGGATATTACAAATTATAATGTTACTGAAATTTATTTTATAAACATTATTTTGAAATTTTACAGGTTTAATTATGTTTTTTTTTCTACAATTTTTCTCATCTGTAGTAGGTATGCTTATGATATAGAGAAGTGTTTCCTGATTGGAAGCAGGTTTTACATTGGCAAATTTCAAAAGTTCAGCAATGTTGGAAAATTGTATTTCAGACTTATCGAATATGTCTTCAAATATTTTTATTTCTATATTGGAAAACACAACTGAATTCACTATGTTAGCTTTCGTCCATTGGATGGCAAAATCTATATTTGATAATTCTTCTTGAATTATTTCCAATTTATATTTGAATTCAATCACCTTATCCAATGTCTGTTCCTGTGTGTGAAAATAAATTGGAATTTAAATTGGAAAATTTAATTTTAGCAAAGGCGCACACCAATAACAGGGTGATTATGAGATGACATTTTAAATTTAAATTGGACAAATTTAATCACAAATTCCAATATAAGGTGACATTTTAAATTGAAATTGGACAAATTTAATCACAAATTCCAATATAAGGTGAAATATTAAATTAAAATTGGACAAATTTAATTACAAATTTTAATACGCAAATTTGTTGATGTGCATACTGCTGGAACCACTGTTCAAAAACGGTGATGGGTGCGCCGGCGGAATAATTTTTTTTGTAATCAACATCGAAAATGCCTACAGGCCATGAATGTCGGATTTTTCTATATCTGTTCAGAGGCTGGTAAACAATTATTTGATATATCCCCAAGAGAAAATTTGATGAAGTTTATATATTGTTTGGCCCACTATTCAAAAACGGTGCCTCGTGCGTCGATGAAATAATTTTTGTCGGAGTCAGCATCGAAAATACCCCTAGGCCATGTATTTTGGGAAGATCAATGCTTATTAAAATCTTGGAAAAAAATTTATTTGTATGTACACCCAATGAACCTCTCGAAGTGCATTTCCTGTTGGGCCCACTGTTCTGAAACGGTGGCTCGTGCGTCCGCGGGATAATTTTTATTGGAATCAGCATCGAAAATACCTCTAGGCCATGTATTTTGGGAAGATCAAAGCTTATTAAAATCTTGGAAAAAAATTTATTTGAGGTATTTTTGATGCTGATTCCAATAAAAATTATCCCGTGGACGCACGAGTCACCGTTTCAGAACAGTGGGCCTAACAAAATATGCATGTCTGCAAGTTGGGTGTATATACAAATTATTTTTTTTCCAAGATTTTAATAAGCTTTGATCTTCCCAAAATACATGGCCTAGAGGTATTTTTGATGCTGATTCCAATAAAAATTATCCCGTGGACGCTAGAGTCACCGTTTCAGAACAGTGGGCCTAACAAAATATGCATGTCTGCAAGTTGGGTGTATATACAAATAATTTTTTTTCCAAGATTTTAATAAGCTTTGATCTTCCCAGAGTACATGGCCTAGAGGTATTTTCGATGCTGATTCTAATAAAAATTATCCCGTGGACGCACGAGCCACCGTTTCAGAACAGTAGGCCTAACAAAATATGCATGTCTGCAAGTTGGGTGTATATACAAATTATTTTTTTTTCCAAGATTTTAATAAGCTTTGATCTTCCCAAAATACATGGCCTAGAGGTATTTTTGATGCTGATTCCAATAAAAATTATCCCGTGGACGCACGAGTCACCGTTTCAGAACAGTGGGCCTAACAAAATATGCATGTCTGCAAGTTGGGTGTATATACAAATTATTTTTTTTCCAAGATTTTAATAAGCTTTGATCTTCCCAAAATACATGGCCTAGAGGTATTTTTGATGCTGATTCCAATAAAAATTATCCCGTGGACGCACGAGTCACCGTTTCAGAACAGTGGGCCTAACAAAATATGCATGTCTGCAAGTTGGGTGTATATACAAATTATTTTTTTCCAAGATTTTAATAAGCTTTGATCTTCCCAAAATACATGGCCTAGAGGTATTTTTGATGCTGATTCCAATAAAAATTATCCCGCGGACGCACAAGTCACCGTTTCAGAACAGTGGGCCCAACAGGAAATGCACTTCGGGAGGTTCATTGGGTGTACATACAAATAAATTTTTTTCCAAGATTTTAATAAGCTTTGATCTTCCCAAAATATATGGCCTAGAGGTATTTTCGATGCTGATTCCAATAAAAATTATCCCGTGGACGCACGAGCCACCGTTTCGGAATAGTGGGCCTAACAAAATATGCATTTCTGCAAGTTGGGTGTATATACAAATAATTTTTTTTTCCAAGATTTTAATAAGCTTTGATCTTCCCAAAATACATGGCCTAGAGGTATTTTCGATGCTGATTCCAATAAAAATTATCCCGCGGACGCACGAGCCACCGTTTCAGAACAGTGGGCCCAACAGGAAATGCACTTCGAGAGGTTCATTGGGTGTACATACAAATAAATTTTTTTCCAAGATTTTAATAAGCATTGATCTTCCCAAAATACATGGCCTAGGGGTATTTTCGATGCTGACTCCGACAAAAATTATTTCATCGACGCACGAGGCACCGTTTTTGAATAGTGGGCCAAACAATATATAAACTTCATCAAATTTTCTCTTGGGGATATATCAAATAATTGTTTACCAGCCTCTGAACAGATATAGAAAAATCCGACATTCATGGCCTGTAGGCATTTTCGATGTTGATTACAAAAAAAATTATTCCGCCGGCGCACCCATCACCGTTTTTGAACAGTGGTTCCAGCAGTATGCACATCAGCAAATTTGCGTATTAAAGTTTGTAATTAAATTTGTCCAATTTTAATTTAATATTTCACCTTATATTGGAATTTGTGATTAAATTTGTCCAATTTCAATTTAAAATGTCACCTTATATTGGAATTTGTGATTAAATTTGTCCAATTTAAATTTAAAATGTCATCTCATAATCACCCTGTTATTGGTGTGCGCCTTTGCTAAAATTAAATTTTCCAATTTAAATTCCAATTTATTTTCACACACATTGTCTGTTCTTCTTTAATTTCCTTTATTATTCTATTTGTTCCATTTGTAATTTTGTTTAATTTCTATTGTTAATTGATTTATAATGGCTTGATTATTATTATTTTGCAATATATTTTTTATTTTTTTTGTTATTATCTCTAAGTCATGGTGATCTGGTGTTTCAGCCAACCATTTCCAAGCACTGCCTAACAGATCTATAGATCTCTTAGGTCTAAGTTTGGGTTTTAAGTGGGATAGACAAGATTTAATTTGGGATGTATAGTGGAGTAGGTAGGGAAGGATAGGATGGTGAATGCCATAATAATCTAGTATATAACTTTTTCCGGCACAGCTGCCTAGAATCAATATAAACTTGTAACGAAAATGCTTTTAATTTCTAATATGTTTCTTATGGACGACTCTTCCACTTTGTGTCACTATTGTGGAAGTTTTATCTTCCTTTACTATTTCTTCTTTATATTTTTGGGTCAACTTAGTTCCCAATCTTTTATTAATTTTGACAAAAACTGTTTGACCAGGAATATAAGTTTTAGGCTCTGATTTTTCCTATTATGAAATTTTAAATCAGTTTTCTGTTTTTTCGTAGCCTTTCCATATTTGTCTCACGTGTCCGTGAAAAATCGACTTTCTTCCAAAGAACAAATCTATTGGTTTTTTACCCACTGTCGAGTGAACAGAATGATTATATTCATTCACAGCTCTTTCTATCAATTCATCAAAGTTCCTGCATATTTAATCATCCTTAAGGCATCTCATAAATTCTGCAAGCGTAGAATGGAAACGTTCAATCTGTCTATTGGCTTCGTTTCTGTAAGGTGGTGTTGTGAATACATTTATGCCTAACTCATCTTTCATCATGAAGAGTATAGAGACAGAATTCAAAGATTTTTCATTGTCAATAACAATTGTTTTAGGAACACCAAAAAAGAGTATAAGTTCCCTTAATGGTCTCCTAATGTGTTCAATTGATTTTCCATTTAATATTTTCGCTTGTGCGTATTTCGAAAATTTATCCAAGGATGTCAAGATTATTTTTTACCTGTAGAAAACAAATCAATGTGCACTAATTCTCTGGGATATGAAGAAATTGGCGTTTCACTTAACCTGGGTTCATTAGGGTGTCTATCATATTTGCTTTTCTTGCATATGGAACATAGTTTTATTATTTTTTTGAATTTGGACAACATACTAGGAAAATAAAATCATTCTAATATATGAGCCTTGTTTTCTACTGCATTTCTATGGGCTTGCTTATGAGTCTCGATTATAATATCCTCTTATTCATCCTCAGATGTAATGTCCTCAAAAATTTTTGAGTATAACGTGCCTTATAATTAGCGAAATTATGTGTATATAATTCCTGTATTTTTCCCATTACCGATTCTGGAGCTTTGATGCCATTTATAACCGAAGGATTGAGATATTTTTTAGAAAATTTGTTAAATTTGTGCTATTGAATGCTGGCTCTTCAATGGTGTGTCTATGAAATCCAGTGAATATTATTTTAAACTAATAATATGAAATTTCTCCAATAATTAAAAAGATCTGATTTTTGAAGACATTAATAGGGGCTTCTACACTAGGTATTAAATTTGCAGAGGAACTTTCGTCGCTGTGGACAGTACCGGTCAGAGTATTTATGCCAGAGGTCGGGGGTCTTCATAAGGCATCTGCGACTATGTTAGTGCTGCCTGGTTTATACCTTGTTTCATGATTGTATTCTTCAAGTATGGCTTTCCACGTTTTCATTTTCATATTACTATTTTTGTTGCTAAGTGCATACGTAAGGGGCTGATGATCAGTGAAGATGATCACTTTTGATTTGCCATATATGTAGGTAGTTTCTAAGATTGCCTAATGCCCAGACTATTGCTAACATTTCTCTCTCATTAGTGGCATAAGACTCTCGACCTTCTTGACTTAGCATAGCGCCAATAGCCATATTTGATGCATCTGTTGTTAAGTGAAATTCTTTTTCGAAATTTAGATAGGATAATATTACTTCTTCAGATGTTAAAGAATTTTTTATTAAGTCAATGGCTTTCTTTTCTTGATTCTTCAGATATATTTTGATTTTACTAGATTCATTTCATTTCAAGCTTGTTTAGATCGTTTTAAGCGAAATAAAATGGATTTTAAGCGTCGTTTCATAACTGTTGATGAGACATGGATCCACCACTATACTCCAGAGACAAAAGAACAATCCAAACAATGGACTGAAGCTGGAGGAAGTGCCCCAAAGTAGGCAAAAACAATTCAATCGGCTAGTAAGGTTATGGCAACGGTTTTTTGGGACTTCAAAGGTATTATATTGATTAACTATCTGCAAAAGGGTAAAACAATAAATTCAGAGTACTATTGCAACCTTTTGGATCAATTAAATGTACAAATTCGAGAAAAACGTCCTGGCTTACAACACAAAAAAAATATTTTTCATCAAGACAACGCACCAGCGCACAAGAGTGTTTTAACAATGGCTAAACCCATCCATTATTTCTTCTTAATAACTTTGTTAAAGGTTTTGCCATTTCAGCGAATCCTTTTATAAACCATCAGTAATAATTAAAAATTCCAAAGTGTGAGCGAAGTTCTTCCAAGGTATTAGGATAAGGGAAATTTATTATAGCTTCTACTTTTTTGGGATTTGTCTTGACTTCGTCAACAGATGCTACAAAACCTAAGAATTCTAGTTCTTGTTTGAAGAACTCACACTTATCTAGCTGAACTTTCATGTTCGCTTTCCCTATAGTATGAAAGATTATGTTAAGATGTTTAATATGATCTTCTTCGGTTTTGCTGAAAATTATGATATCGTCTATGTAAACATAGCATATTTTCCGTATAAAGTCCCTTAGAATATTGTCTAATGTTCTTTGGAATATTGCTTGTTCATTTTTTAGACCGAATGGGAGTCTAGTAAATTCATATTTTCCATTACATATGGAAAATGCAATTTTTTCTCGATCCTCTTCTTTAAGTGGAATTTGGTGGAACCCACTTTTTAGGTATATTAACGAAAACAATTTAGTTCCTCCAAGATTAGACAGATCTTCCGTAATCTCGGGAATAGGACATTTGTCTGAAATTCTGATAGCTTCGGTACCACCCATATGGGAGAATTATATGGGGATCTAGATGGTTATACGAAGGCAGTTCGGAAACTTCTTAGCCTAGCACAAAAAGCGCGGTATAAACAGAAGTGTTTGTTATGAACACATGTTAAAATTTATTTCGAGCTGGCAACTCCTTTATATAGAAACAGGTGCTTGCTGTCATTAAATATTTACATAAAAAAGTTTATCGGGACAAGAAATTCATAATGATATGGTGAATGTGTTAGGTGAAAGTGCTCCTTCATATGCAACAGTAAAAAATTGGGTTGCTGAATTTAAACGTGGTTGTACAAGCATTGAAGATGAACCACGTAGTTGACGTCCAAAAACAGCAACAACAATAGAAATTGTAGCCAAAGTGCATGATATGGTATTAAATGATCGACGAATAAAAGTGCGTGAAATTGCTAATATCATGGGCATCTCAAATGATCGAGTCCATTTAATTTTGCATGAAGAACTACAGATGAAAACGCTTTCTGCAAGATGGGTGCCGCATTTGTTAACAGTCGATCAAAAACGCATAAGAATGAACATTTCTCAAGCTTGTTTGGATCGTTTTAAGCGAAATAAAATGGATTTTAAGCGTCGTTTCATAACTGTTGATGAGACATGGACAAAAGAACAATCCAAACAATGGACTGAAACTGGAGGAAGTGCCCCAAAGAAGGCAAAAACAATTCAATCGGCTGGTAAGGTTATCGTCGGTGTCATGCTTAAGTGTTCCATACGTCATTTGCCTGTTTTGAGATAATCGCATTTTAATGTTTTGCGTCACAACTGTGTGGAGCTGGCTAAAGCAAATATTTATATTTTTGACTTGAAATATTAATAATAGTATATAGAACATATTTACAAAAATTTAGAGGAATATGTATTAAAATATAAAAGTTATAGAGATTTTTTTAAAAAAAGAATTTTTGTCGATTTGTTCCATATCCGCTCTTATGACACAAATATGAAATATTGTAAATCACATGGAACAAAGTAACAAAAAAATTGTCCATCTTTGCCTCAATAAATTAAATACTTCTTATTCGAAAATTAAAATTCTGATTTTTGAAATGTGTTTTTAAACTTGTAAGTTTTTAAAATATTAATTTCATAACTGAAAAAAGTTGATGCTTTCCCGTCGAGGCGTGGATATCTCAGAAACTAGAGCAGATAGGAAAAAGCCGACTAGATATTCAGAAAGAGCATACCGGAAAACCCTAGAAACCACCTGTATCTCAAAAAGTCAAAAATGGCGTGTGGAACACTTAAGCATGACACCGACGTTATGGCAACGGCTTTTTGGGACTTCAAAGTTATTATATTTATTGACTATCTGCAAAAGGGTAAAACAATAAATTCAGAGTACTATTGCAACCTTTTGGATCAATTAAATGTACAAATTCGAGAAAAACGTCCTGGCTTACAACACAAAAAAAATAATTTTTCATCAAGACAACGCACCAGCGCACAAGAGTGTTTTAACAATGGCTAAAATCAACGAATTAAAGTACGAGTTGCTTGACCACCCACCTTATTCTCCAGATTTAGCTCCCAGTGACTTTTACTTGTTCCCAAATGTAAAAAAAACCTTGCTGGCAAGCGTTTTACCTCAAATGAAGATGCAATTACAGTTGTAAACCACTACTTTGAAGACCTTGAGGAAAACTATTTTAATCAAGTGATAGAATTGCTAGAAAAGCGTTGGACTAAGTGTATCGAATTTTTGAAAAACTAACTATTCTCTTTCATTGATAGGCTAAGAAGTTTCCGAACCGCCCTCGTATTATTTCATCCCAAATTTTCACTAACTGAATTTGCTGTAAAATGTTCTTGATTAGACATAGGATTCTCTACTAACTCGGGTTTAATGTAATTTTTATTGCTTTCTGTGTCCAAAAGAATTTTTAACATTTTGCCGTTCCTCGTTCTAATTTTGAAACATGGCAACGAGGAACTCCTTATGCAAAAAAATTAAGATCCGCATTAAAATCTTCATTGGAGTATTCATCCAGGATATTATCTGGTACTCCGATTCCATATTGATTGCTAGCAATGTCCTCAACGAATTCATTTTGAATAACTTGAGCATAATTTCCAAGCTCTAATTCATAATTTTCATTGCCTTCTGGGACGCAGGAGTCCCTTCTTTCATCTATATGTTCGGTCCTTTCTTCTCCTTTATTAATATGAACATTTCTTTGAATCTTTGCTGGAATTTGGAATGATCCTGGTCTTTTGTTCGCAGGATTTAAGGGGGGCCTATTGGCGTAGTTTAATTGTCTTGTTTGCATGGAATGATCTATGTCCATAGGTTCAGATCGTTGAAAAGTCTGTTGACATTTTGTAAAATTGTTTTGGTATTCTATATTCGGTGATGAATAATTTCTAGGTTGATATGTGTATTGAGCATAAAAATTATTTTGATATCCTGGATTTGGTGAGGGATAATTTCGGGGTTGATATGGCATTTGACCATTAAAGGGCTGTGACATTGGTCTTGGAGGAGCTGCAGCTCTACCTATGTGAGCTAACTGTGGATAAAAATTTGCAAAAGTTCCTACAGCATTTTTTCTTACATTTTCCATCCTCTGAGCATGTCCATATGTCTGGTTCATACGGTAGTTCATATTATCCAGTTTAAGGCATATATGTAGTGCTTGAGGCTATGATGATGGTTCTCTAGTGCTCAAAATCTTGGAAGATCCCCTCTTAAACCACTTATAAATGTATCGAGGGTCATGGCCAACATACTACTATCGTCTAAATCTAGACAAGCAATCTTGTCCAAAATTAACAATAGATGCTGGCCTGATAATATTCGGTTATGGACTTTTGACCCTGTGTCATTATAGATAGTCCCTCTTATCCCTATGTCCCTCTTATCAGAATAATGCATCATAAGGCATTTCCTAATTCGAGGCCAATCTAGAGGTTCTAAGACGTTGTTCTAATTGGTTGCAAAATAGCATAATATTTACTGGTTCCCTTGAGTTCCTTGAAAAGGTCTAATACCCTTTCAACGGATTTCTCCAAGATCCAAACTCACCAGGTTTTCCTGAAAATTCTCTTTGATTTCATCCCTCTGAGAGGAGGTAAATTTTGACGTTCCACTAGTAGTAATGGCACTAAGTTTTTGTGCTAATACGTCAATTGATGTTTCTGGAATTTTTTTATTTAGGAAATGGGGTTTTTGGGAGCTTAAAATTTGTTAATTTCTATTTCTAATAATTTTCTTATTCACTTCTCAATAATTTTTTCTAGTTAATATTTTTTCAGATTTGTTTAACTTTCTTTTTCAATTCAAACATTATTTTTCTTTTCGTAATTAATTTCTACTTTTAATAATTTTTATTCCCTTTTTATTTTTCAATGCAAACATTATTTTGCTTTTCATAATTAATTTCTTAATTTCTACTTTTAATAATTTTTATTCACTTTTTAACATAATTTTTATTTTGTTATTTTATTTTTTTCTATCTTTTGTAACTTTCCTTATTAGTATTATTTTTTTAAATTATAGTTTTATGCTTCTTTTCTTAGTGTTCTTTTTATTATTATCTTCTATTTTAATTTTTTAATTTCTAATCTTTTATTTTTTAATAATGTTTGTATTCTTATTATCTTTTTATTTTATATTTTTTCACATTTGTTAAATTTTCCTTTTTAATGTTCTTTTTATAAATTATAGTTTAATGTTTTTTTTTTAATGTTCTTTTTATTTCTACTTTTTAATGTTTTTTTATATTCTTACTCACTTTTAATGTAATTTTATTTTCTTAGTTTATATTTGTTCACATTTGTTTAATTTTCCTTTTTAATATTCTTTTTAAATTTTAGCTTTATGTTATTAATGTTCTTTTTCTTAACCTACACCACGTTCGCTGTCCATTACAGACTCCCGTTTCCGTTTTTAATGGTACTTGGGCGCATCATTTCCGCGATCTATAAATTCAATGTTTTTACGCGTTTTTCACTTTTATTTATTTTTTTACGAATGGACCCCGTTCCTTGCTGCCACTACGGTGCAGACTACAAGGATACGCGCGTAGGGGTCCCTACTCGGGCGCTAATTAAAACAATTATTATTATTTTTTAAAAAACTCCGGACGTGCGACTGCACCTCTTACTTTATTGAATGTTAAAAATGGACACACTTCTTACAATCATTTTAATAATAAGCTAACCTAGATTTGCTGTATTCCCTTTGCACGTTTTGTTGATTCGGCTTTTCTCACAGTGAAATACAATACCCGTCGTCAGCATATTAAATGCCTTTATAAGAATAAATTCGTCCAAATGTTCACATGCTAAAAAAGCATATCATATTCCAATATGATGTCTGGACAGTAAAGTAAATGTATTTGTCGTTAACTGATATAAGCCGTTGTTGTTTTTTTTTTTCTGAAAAAATTATTTCAATTTAACTAGTACTTTCTGAAATTTTTAATCTTCCATCCCTGATATGTCCTCACGGTTGATACTCAGCTTCATATACTCAGAGGCAAAGTTTGGTTTCTTAACTCATTAATGCATGAAGTTCCCTGACGACTTTTATTCATATTTTTTGTTTGTCTTAGAATAAGGCTATGTAAAATAAACGATTTCAAAAACATTTTTTTAATTTGCAAATTATCTTAGGTTTTAAAGATCGTCCGTTATATCGGACGCTATGCAATTGGAACACTGAGCGTGTGATATATGTCACTACTCTTCTTGGGGGATGAACTTACGGTTCTTAGTGCAATAGGAATATCGTCCTTGGGTTGTTTCGAAGTCAATCATGTGATACTTTCCATCGTAACAAAAATCATCGAATTAACAAGTGGGAAATCAATAAACCGCTGGGAGAAGGCAACCCATATCTTTCCAATCATACCTTCGAAAAAGATGATAAGTTTTAATAAATAGTATAATACGGGGGCACTGTTTATTAATATCCAATCACTTACTACAGAAAAAACAAGAAATTTGGTGATAGTGCACCACCATTCGCGTTGTCGCATTCGTGTTCTGTAAGCAATCACTAGCTGGTCCATCATATACACCCCGCCTTTATTATATTTTCGAAACACAGTCGGATGCGGAATTTGTACTATCTATATATCGTCGATATGAATTATTATTATTGGAGTCGAAATTAGTTCCTATTGTTGCTGCATTGTTTTCTTAAAATCTTAGACGTATTACAGACGGTAATTCTCTATTCATCATTCTTTAATGGTATCCGACGCGCCAGTTCTGCACCCTTGGCAGTGTATATGTCAAACTGAAGATTGAATCCATTTGACAAATTCAACACCCAATATTTAAACCCAAAGCTAAGTGGCTTTTCTTGAATACACTACTTCAGATAACATTTCCGATAAAAAGGTATAATGCTGTCATCTACGTAAAGATATTCTTCAAGGACACCGTGCATCAGAAAAACATGACTGAGGTGATTAATTATAAGCCTTATGTTAAAGAGATTAGTACACTGGATTTTTGAGTTACCGTTTAGGTGGAAATATTTTAATTTAATCTATTCAGACTCGTCCACTTCCAAGGCTCGAATTTGTTGAAGAACACGCGAAATGAGTTCGTCCCTAGCCGTCTCAAGGTCACGAGATCCTGCCAATACATCATCAACATACATGGATTTTCGCAACATATGTCTAGCTAGAGGATATTCAGCAATATCTGAATGTCCTATTGTCACGGTTTCTATTTCGAAATATTAAATTGGTTTTGTTGGCGAGTCCCGATAGAGAATTCCTTGAAGATGAGTGTGCTGAACGTCAACGCGAATCTGTCGAAACATTTGGGTTATGTATGAATTAAAAACAAATTTAAATACTCTTCAACAAAGTATCAAAATTTAGAGGTACAGTTGTAAATTGGGCCCTAAATGTAAAATATAGTTCTGACTAATCCTGTTCGAAATTTTATCGGAAGCGTTAAAAATACGCGTAATTTTGTTGTCGGATTTTAAAGTTTGATGACCAGATGGTGAGGCAAATAAAAAAATAATGGAATTTACGTTGAAGAAACTTTGCGCGAATGCCCCGAAATTGCACAATTAACGCCGGAAATCTAACATTGGTAAAAGAAACTGGAAAGTTTACAATATACGGAGCCCTACCTGGGTACGATATACCACAATGAATTAAATTTATCATCGCTGTTCCTAAGAGCACAGATTTATATTGGGCTGTATTGGTGATTTGTCTGGGACTGGATTCCGGGATTGGATTCAGATGAAGGATCGACCGATGAAGTAGAAGACATACTTTCAGCGTTTCTTGCATTGAAACATGGCTTGATTTGTTAGAAGAAGAATAATTTCTATGTTACAACGCATGATGTATTTCCACTATATTTAGAACACCGATACTGTCTCTGTCGCAAACAATTGACACATAGACGGCGCTTAATAATAAAACATGTATGCAGGCCGACATATTTTTGAAGCGAGGGCATTTTTGTTAACCACTAAAGACGAAGAAATACCAAAATTGGGACACATTTTGGTGTAGGTGGTGTCATAAATAGATCGCTCGATATTGGGGAGCTAATGGCACCTACGTCCTTAGAAGTATGTGTAGGCGGGCTCGTTTTATCTACTGCTACATGAGAAGACTGCGAAATTCTGAAAACCTAAAAATTTAACCTTTCAACGCGATTTATTAAAAAACCCTCGGGAGTTTTTTTGTTTGTTTATTTTTCTCATCTATGTAGTTTTAGAATCTGCAAAAACTTCACAGGTGTAACCTCCTTTCATTTAAATTTAGTTTAGGTGCACCGTGAAGACTGTTGAAAAGTTTGAAATAGGCATAGGAACGCGCATATAGCGATAAATTAATCAAGGATTATCTTCAAAGTAATCTATTGGTGAATGTACTGCTCACACAACACAAATACTACATTCTGCACCGTAGTGTTTGATCGCCAACGTACGTTTGCTACGCTTAACAACCTGTTTTTGTACAAAGTTTATGCCCATTTGTTCGTCGATTTCATGAACGAAAACACAATTTGGTTTTCATATCAATTGACTTTTGTATTCGAGTGACAAGCAAATGAAACCTTTCATTTTCGTAATTCTTTTTCTCTTAACAAAATCAGACGAACGAATACGTCAGAAATAAACGAATGGAAAAGACCCATCGTTTTGATTGAAAACTGAATTATTTGCGTAATAAATGGCACAAAACGTATAAACCACCAATTCGTTCTGTTGTTAGCTAGTAGAGTTGCGAGATCTTCAGGGAGCAATTCTGTATCTCTTCTTTGTAAAATTTTATGCTCTTTGTTGAGTCAATGAAATTTGTTTCACAATCGAAGAACTGGTCTCAACAAATACCACGGCGGGAAAAAAATCTTCTGAAGGCGGCAGGGAAAGCATCAGTAGATAGACAGGATACTGCTTCAAGGTGAAGAGCTTTGGTGACCACACAGATGAAGAGGCAGATGTATCCTTCGGTAGTGATAGAATTTCTTGCCGTAGACTGTTTAATGGTTATTGGGCCAGCGTTATCGAAACCACTGTGATTTAAAGGCCATGATTTGTTGCCGGAATGTGTCCTTGTACTTGCAGCAGGTGATGCATTGCCGTTGCAAATTTTAGCCAGATTGCGGGCAGATACGAAACCGCCATGTAGTGCTTTCTTATGTGCATCTGTAGAGATTAGAGCAGATAAAGGGATATTTTGGACAATAGCATAGGAAGTTTAAAATCATAATTAAACTTAGCTCATTGGAATCTGCCACCAACACGCAATACGGCTGAATATTAACAAGTACTGGCCACCCGAAAGGATCATATAACTTTGCGGCGTCACGTAGTAGACTAGCTTTAGTGACTAAATTTTTAAAAGGAAGGTTGAAAGAAAACGTATCATCATAAATATTCCAGCCCAATCCTAGAGCTTTAGCTACATTTGGTTCATTTAGATTGAAGACATTAGCCTTCTCACGAAAGTCTTCAGCTATGTGAAACATAAGTTCTGCGGAGTTTGATGTCCATTTGCGTAAGATGAACCCTCCAGCAGAGAGGAATTGAACCAATTGTTTTTGTAGGAATATTTGTTCTGACTTTGAGTCAGCAACGGAAATAATATCATCTACGTATGTATTAGTTTTTGGAATCTTACAAGCTTCTGGGTAGGTTTTATCTTCATCTTTTGCCAGTTGATGAAGAACTCTAATGGGGAGGTACAGAGCCGAGGAAGTGCCATAAGTGACAGTCTTGAGTTTGTAGACGCAAATATCAGAGTCAGAATTTCGCCATAATATTTGCTATCTATCACATTGATGTGAAGGAACATTTTTTCGAGATCCGACCGAGAACCAATTCCAAATCTACGCCATCGATTAATTATAGCCTGAAGCCATTTTGTAAAACCACACGCAGCCTTGTCGTGGAATTTGATTCCCGATAAGGGAGAAAATAACCAGAGGTTTGAATGGATTGAAGGTTTAATTTAATTTATTGAGCCTTCTTTTAACAAACGTTATAAATTTTAAGAGTGGTAGTGGTTGGTATTATACTTAGATTATAATGTATTATCTAAATTTACATTGGGTGTGGAATGTGTACAGCACCATGCTTTTATATGAACTAGAAAATAGCAATAATTAATTGTAGATAATGTTATGAATTCCTTGCTCCCGAGAATACAATGTTTTCGAGTGTTAAAATCTCAATTATCTTACAAACTAAAATAAAACAAAAATAAAATAAAATAAAACAAAAGGATTTTTAAATAATAAAACACAACATCCTCGTTAACCCCTGTGCGTACCAGATATAGCTTTTGTATAAAATTCATATCGCAGATTGACATTGATGTTAAAGTTCGGTGGCATCTCATTTATATAACCGATTGGAGATAAATAATTTATGTTCGTCCAACTATATGGTTCTTGGTTGTCATAAATTGATGATACATAACGATTTTGATGATTTTTAACTCGCTCAACAAATTTTGAAATCAAGTCACAGACATATAAACCAATAGGAGTAATTTTGGACTCGCCATAAATTACCCTATTTGAAAAACGCTTACAAATTGATTCATAGTATTTGCCAATAAAAACTTTCCTTTCCAGAATTTCCATTTCACTGATTACAACAGGGGATATATTGAACCATATAGGAAAGGCATACATAAATACTGGTCTTATACTTGTTTTATATAAAAGAAGTTTAGTTCTCATAGGAAGATCTTTGTTTACCTAAAATCTGGAAAAAGAACCCAGTATTCTATATGCCTTCCCCAATACCTGCCTAGCATGTTTATTAAATTTGAAAAGATTAAAAGATTATTAAATTTTCTACTGGAATTTCAACTCCATTGAATGTTAACTTCAAATTTTTACTTTCGGGTACCACAAATTTTTTGTATTTCCCTGACGCGTTCCTTATACAAATTGCTTCGGTTTTTGATACATTAATTTTAATACCCCAGTTATTGTAAAATTGTGCAACATTTTCTAAATGAGATTTTACTTTACGCAATGCATTTTAAGGGGACTCGTCATAAGCGTAAAGTAATGAATCGTCTGCATATAGAAGACCGGTAGAATCAGGTTCAATATGAGAGAAATCTTGTATAAATATGCTATATAAATGTGGTGACAAAATTGATCCTTGTGGGACACCACAGTTAACGTTTCCTGGATCAGATAAAACGCCATGAAATTCAACACAAAACTTCCTATTTGAGAAAAAACTGTGAAAAATCTTTATGACATGCGAATCAAAGTTAAGCCTAACCATTTTATATAAAATTCCTATGTGAGAAGCATGGTCAAATGCTTTTTCAACGTCAAGTGAAATCGCTATAGTGCACTTTCGTTCTCGTAATTTGCAAACAATATCATTATGGAATTTAAGAAGAGCATCAGTAGTTGAGTGCCCGCTTTTGAATCCGAACTGAAGATCTGGAATATACGATATTGTCAACCCATAATCCATCTTGATTCGAATGATTTTTTCATAAAGTTTACCTAAGTTCGATAACAAACAAATTGGCCTTAAAATGGTAATTTCGGAATTGTTGGGTTTTTTAAAAATAGGTACAATTTTAGAAATTTTCCACTTATCAGGAAAGTACGCATTAGTTAAACAATTATTATATATTATCGATAAATATTTAAAACCCTTTGCAGGAAGCTTTTTAATAATAAAATTAGATATCCTATCCAACCCAAAAGATTTTTTATTGTTAATTGTGTTACAAATGTTGATAATTTTGTCCATTGTCGTTAGCCTAGAATTTCTCATCAGATTAATAGATGTGTTTGTACTATTAAAAATGAACAAACTAGAATTATTTGTTATGACACTATCAACAAGATTTGCTATTTCATGACTGTTTTGAATTACTGGCACTTGTTGGTAAATATTGCCAAAATAGTCCTTTAATCTGTCGCATGCAACTGAATCACTGATAATTAATATTAGCTTTCCTTTTAAAACCAATTATATTATAAACATGTTTATGGGCTCTAGGTCTAGGTCCAGGTTTAAGTTTCCTAAGCCTTTCGGAAAATATACGAGACTGTTCAATTTCAACTTGTCTTTTAATTATAATGTTTAACAATTGCATTTGTTTTGATAACAAACGATAATTTGGATCGCATCTATTACGATTTCTGTTGAATATTCGTTTCAATTCCTTCTGCCAAGCGTGTTTTAATTTATAAAGATTTCTTATCGAGTCCCAAACCACGATTTTTCTTCCTACATTGATGTTTTCCGAATGTGCTGTCTGAGTGTTATTTATAACATCTGTGAAATTATCTATAAAATAACCAACCGTTAGAAAGATTCCTGCTTGAATCTGGAAAATTAACAAGCAAAGCCTCTTTTACATCATTTCTAAAATTATCCCAAATCGTATTTTTATATGATGTGTAGCATCTAGGAGAGTTTAACAGAATTGAGAAAGACGATAATTTCAAATGTAAACTAAGCGGGAAATGGCCTGAAAATGTTGGTAATGTATTTACTCGAAAATTTGGTGAAACAAGATCTGCCATGTTTGTGCTTATTAAATAATGGTCAAGAAATTAAGCACCATTCGGAAAAGAGGGAATTGTATCAGAAATTCGTGCGAAATCTATTGACGATTGTTGGAGCCAAGAGAATAACACATTTCCATTCATGTTGTCTAATGTGTCACCCCATGACGAATGTCTGGAATTGAAATCACTATGAGTGACCTTACATTGAATGTTAGAAAATTAATAGAATTACGACCCATATTGACATTTTATTTCTTCTAGGAGCTCTAAACATTCGGTCCTCGCTTGCTCCTTTGCAAGAGTTCTATATCTTCTAATAAAATTTTCTATCCTATCCTCTAAGGATGTTACTTCAGGTTGGCAATATTCCTAGCAATTTTTAAAAACTCCTCAATTAAAACCGGTTTACGCCTTCTTTCACTAGATTCAGCAAAACAACTTGCAAATGTTCTATTTGATTCAACAATATTATGACTATTTATTGCCCTGGATACATGGTTAGTCGCTATCAGCTTTTGGAAAAATCATATAAAGCAGACAAGCTATTTGCATATAGCGTACGATCAGCATTGCACGGAATGTAGATTGATCCTATCAAAATATTACGTTCAATGCCACTCGAAATGAGGCTAAGACTTAGAAACACACATGGAAATTTAAAATCTGGTATGTTGACCCTACGGAATTTGTATAATTTCTTAAGGGCTATTGCTACACCTTGAGAGCTAGCGTCTGTAACGAAAGTGTAATTTTCCAATGTAATTCTATGGGAATCTCTCAAATGAGTTTCTTGAATAAATCCAAAATCGATGTTGTGTGCATTTAATATACTTGACAATTCTATTATACGGCTCACTTCTATGAGTGACCTTACATTGAATGTTAGAAAATTAATAGAATTACGACCCATATTGACATTTTATTTCTTCTAGGAGCTCTAAACATTCGGTCCTCGCTTGCTCCTTTGCAAGAGTTCTATATCTTCTAATAAAATTTTCTATCCTATCCTCTAAGGATGTTACTTCAGGCTGGCAAATATTCCTAGCAATTTTTAAAAACTCCTCAATTAAAACCGGTTTACGCCTTCTTTCACTAGATTCAGCAAAAAAACTTGCAAATGTTCTATTTGATTCAACAATATTATGACTATTTATTGCCCTGGGTACATGGTTAGTCGCTATCAGCTTTTGTTCTCTAGCTGCAGGCTTTATGTCCTCCCTCTTTTTTAAATAAACCTTATATGCTGGGCAACCCCTATAATTTGAAGGATGCCCATTCTGTTTGCAATTTGCGCAATATGGCTTATTTTCGCCGCTTGAAACAAATTGGCATTCACCTGGGGCGTGTTTTTCATCACACTTAACACATATATACGCTCTACTACAATTTTTAGATATATGGCCCCATTGTTGGCAACGATAGCATTGGACTACCTTCAAATTCGACTTTGGGGTCTCCCAATATACCCTTTGTTCGCAAACATATCGTTGTGCCCTAAGCTCATGACCCGTTTTTCCTGGTAAAAGTGTGACCAGAAACAAACCTGTATCAATGTTATTTTTTTCTGGAAAAGTCAGTCGAAAACTTTGTAACAGTATCTACTGTATTGGGAACGATAAAGTTAATATCGGTTTCAATATCACTTATTGCTGTTCTATGGTGGAGCCCTCTTAAAACTAATCTGGTACGCTTTAAATCTTTAGGGGTGTATGTGTATGCTGGAATTTCCTTTAGTTTTAGAAGCTCAATCATCTCTGAATGAACGGATGAATCTTTAAGATATAATTTGCTTTTCTTTTGGCCCTTATTAACAATCTTAAAAACTATGTTTTTTGATTTCAATGTTTGAATAAGATCTGTTACATTAACATTAAATAGAAAAATTGGAGGACAAAATCCTTTAAGATTATTTACCGTTTTTGAAGTGAGTTCATATCTAGGAGCGGTGAAAGTTTCTTCAATTGGATTGATTTCGGTAGAGGTTTGAGATTGTTGAGCTCCTGGAATAGATGGTTCCAAGGTGATATTGATATCACCTAGCAATGCAAACCGGTTTTGAGAATCTGAATTTGAATCTAATGCTTTTTCCGAGGATGCACACATTCTCGGTCGTTTAGATTGAGATTGGCTACATTCATTGACATTCGTACTCGGCAAGACAGAATTTGTGTTAGTTACCTTTTCATTATGACAAACCAAAGAAAGTTCATTTTGACAAGCGTCGTCACAGTATCTTCTCTCATCAATAGTTTTATTTTTAGCCCGCGATTTAGATGCAACATTCTTAGCCTTCAAGTTGTTAGGAAATATTTCGGAATTATCCATTGAATCTTCTTGACAAGATTCTGCTTGAGATTTGGGATTTATTCTCTTTGATTTTCTTGTATTGCCTGATCTGTCAGGTGGTACATTTTCAGATGGAGTCCATTCCTCCGCGGGAATTGGGTCGTTCATATTGAAATTGTTAATTATTCAAAATATGAACAAAAAAAAAAAATAGAGAAAATATGTATTTTTTAAAGACAGAAAAAAATATACGTCTATTCGATTCGAAAGTTTGATCGAGAATCCTGGATTGAAGATAGGGTCCAATTTTCACCATATGTCAAAAAAATATGAACCTATATTGATAATTTTCTTCGTGGAGCTCTTCCACCCATTGAGAACCCAATAACATTCACTACAGTGGACCTATGCCCCGTTTGCACCTAACCGGATTTAATGAACCCACTGGGTTTAAAATGTCAATTGCATAGCGCAAACGTCAAATAAATCCTCATAAAGAAGGTTAACCTGGAAATGCTCTAACGCCAACGCCGTTTAATTATTTAAAAGAGTTCGCCTGCAATACTTCTTCTACGGTTTTTTTTTTTTTTTTGGTTTTCTGCCGCGAATTATAATTTGTTTAGAGTTCAATATAAACACACTTTACGACAGGAATTAAACGATAGTCGCGCTATCGATAGTTTTCCAGCTCTAGGCTATATTAAAATCTTTACACTACCGAAAATCGGGTGGTACCGTTCTATGGTGGCTATATCAAAACGTGGACAGTTAGAACCGAGTTTCAATACCAAACATTAAAGGAGTATGTGGCATCTCCATTTCCACAGTTAACAAATAAGACGGGATACGGTAACTCTGACAAAAGGCAACAAAGAGGAAAACAGAATTTAGTTGCGAAAACTACACCACCACAGTTGTGGCAAATCGACCTAATTGAAATTGTATTCCTTTTTTTCTAAATTGTTATTAAATAAATAGTTTATAATAGTTGTTAAGAGAAGTGACTGTCATTTATTTAAACAACACCAAACAAACTATAAGTAATTGTAATTGTATAAGTAATTAACAAGCTCTTCTTTGAATACTGTGAGCTGTATCTTGATTTAAGCAGATGGACGAACATGACTAAATACTTTATAGGGTCTCCGACGAATATTTCGATGTGTTACAAACGGAATGACAAAGTTAATTATACCATATGTACGATTTTGCAAGATTCTTCAGATTTCATGGATATAAGCCGTTGTTGTTGTTTTTTTTTTTCTGAAAAAAATTATTTTAATTTTTTTATAATAAAAAAGTTTTTTGAATTTTTTTTTTGTTTGTCTTAGAAAGAGGCTAAGTAAAATAAACGATCTCAAAAACAATTTTATTAATTTACAAATTATCTTAGGTTTTACAGACCGTCTGTTATATCCGTCGTAACAAAAATTATCGAATTAACAAGTGGGGAATCAATGAACATCTGGGAGAAGGCAACCCATATCTTTCCAATCATTGTGGATATGTACCTCCGAAAAAGATGATAAGTTTTAATAGATAGTGTAATATGGGGGCACTGTGTATTAATATCCAAGCACTTACTACAGAAACGACAAGTGCACCACTATTCGCGTTGTCGCATTCGTGTTCTGTAAGCAATCACTAACTGATCCATCATATACACCCCGCCCATGCCTTTACTATATTTTCGAAACAGAGTCGGCTGCGGCATTTGTACTATCTATATATCGTCGATATGAGTTATTTTTATTTGAGTCGAAATTAGTTCCAATTGTTGCTGCATTGTTTTCTTAACGTCTAAGACGTATTACAGACGGCAAGTCTCTATTCATCCTTCTCTAATGGTATCCGACGCGCCAGTTCTGCTCCCTTGGCAGTGTATATGTCAAACTGAAGAATGAATCCATTTGACAAATTCAACACCCAATATTTAAACCCAAAGCTAAGTGGCTTTTCTTGAATACACTACTTCACATAACATTTCCGATAAAAAGGTACCATGTTCTCATCTACGTAAATATATTCTTCAAGGCCACCGTGCATCAGAAAAACATGACTGAGGTGAGTAATTATAAGCCTTATTTTAAAGAGATTAGTATTTTTGTGTTACTAATTAGTTGGAAATATTTTAATTTAATAAATTCAGACGGATAAATGATAAAAGTTTTGGCAAATCAGATAATTCCGTAAATTTGTCTGCTCGGATATATAGCATATCCTGACAACAATAAGGGTTATATTCTGTACCCACTATTAACTTTATATCCACTGTTATCTCGTTATTTTTTCTGAAGAGAATATACTTTAGACTTTTCAATAATAAGTTTGAGAATGCTGCAGAAAACAGTTCAAAAATTGTCTACTCCTGAGTCCATCATTTTTTCTATCAAGGCGATTGGATTTGCTTCATGCTCTTCGTCATTTCTAGCAGTGCTATTCCTTTGAATTTGTTGTTTTCTACATCAACCAAACGAGGTTCTGTTTTCTAAGGAAGAACCCTTTTAAAGAACTAATAACCACAACATCACTAAAACTATCCGTTATTCGTTCGCAAAAACTAACTATTGTCGTACTTATTTTATTTCTCACTCAATGGCTACTTACACACCCCCGCATTCTCGTTGATATCCAAAGCCAGTAGTGAGAAATAATACTAACAACATCGCTTTCTTCCAATACTTTGCTGCTACTTTTTGAAATCTCGTTTCTAACTCAATTTACATCACCGATCTCTTTTATTGCTGATCATTTGAAAAGTTGTTAATGTTGTTACTCCCCAAGGTCTTTCCTAACGAATACAATAATAAAATACAATAATATTTCGTCATTATGATCCTCACCAACCAATTAATTAGTGTTGTTATTCCCCCTCGTTTCATTTAAAACCCTTTGGAAATTTGCATTGCCAAATTTGCAATAACAACACACATATCGCTCCTTTGGTTTATTTGTTATGTAGATCGTCCATCACCAACCAAACACATTCGCTTTTTATTCTCCTGAAAATACTGATATTACCATTTGAGAATTGGCATTCTAATTGCAATAACAACGTACATCTTTCCACGCACATTTATAAGCGTCGGTTAGATTGCATTGGATCGTTTGTAGCGTCGGTTCTTGAGTGGAAGCTTTGCTGCTTACGCATAGTCATTTCCCTGCCGACGTCGTTGTATTTTATTTCATTTTATGCGGTATTCGTAGTTGCACAGTGGGACATATCGATTAATAAGGGAAATATTTTTTATTTTTTGAAAAATTTTCTATTGAATTTCTTTTAGCATTTTGCTTCGTGGGTTAAGGCCCCCTACTTTCGGCATTTCTCGCATTAAAAAATATAATTAAATTAATAGTGATTTAATTAAGCTTCAAATAATTTTTATATTCCAAAAATCGTGTACTCTATAGTCGGTAGTGGTAGATTTAACATTTTTCGAAATAAACAAATATAAAAAATCTGCAATTTATGCTTTTTTCGACTTTTATTTGCTGTTTTTCTTTCGGAAACCTCTTTCTTGCAACTTGTACGTGTTTTCGACATTTTTAACATTTGTGCCCTACTTCCTGCAAGCTAGGTTTGGTAGAACATTTAACCAATTTGCAATTTTTGACAATTTTCTTCTTGTTTTTCTTTGGTTTCTCTAAATTCTCATATCGATTTACATATCTGTCGTTATTTTTCAATTCTTTTAGAAACAATATTGATAATTTCTATATTCTCTAGTCGGCAATTGTTCCAGTCAGGTACGTGTGTTCAATTCCTTATCGTTTTTGCAACTTTGCTGTCTACTCACGTACTACTGGTGGAATTTTGTATTTTATATTTCATTGTCGTAAATAAGAATGGTTTTCGACCCTTTAATTGGTTGAGTATTTACACTCGTTTGCACTTCCTTAGTTTTTCATCCCCAATTCTTGGATTCGTATTGGTCATACCTTTAACCTTTTTACAGTATTTCCTTCGTAATCGCCTTTGCGAAGCTTGGATTTAATTAGTCTTGTCCTAATTTTCTAAGCTCATACCCCTTTTTGGAACTGATTCGTTTCCCTCTTTCGTCCTCATTCTCTTATTCGATGAAACCGTGTCCATCACGGCTGCTAGTAATTTGCAAAGAAAGTGATAGCATGCGTTCGCTTTGTAGACAAACACAAGCGATAAAAAGAGAAAACTAGAGACCATTTGGCGAAAATCGCCAAAAACTGCCTTGACCATCTAGCGACAATACTGGGTCGTCGTCGAGGGTAAATACGACAGCTCCTCTCGGGCTAATTAACATTGCCTTTCGGCAATAAACCAGAAGCTGGACCGGCTAAACTCGTCCAAGTCTTTTCCATCATTAAATGGAACATATCCTCATAACAATCCACCAATGGTTCCTTAACATCTCTCACCTTCGGAGGAACTCCACCTCAGTACGTCTGCTCCACCATTCACTGCGTGAACACAATATCCTCTGTGTCAAATATTTGTAAGGAAAGCCAAACGCCTCATTTGCTTACAAGTGAAACTCTCGCATTTATTTCCAACCAACAACATCCACTTAGTCGTTTCATTCCTGTCGATCCTCCTTCTCACAGTTTAGTTTTGCCTCCTATCGACATCGAAGTCTTTAGTACAATTTTTATCAAAAGTTTTTGCTAGAGTAACATTGAAAAATTGTGTCACTTAGATCAAAAAATCAGCGGTGAGGCTCGAGTAGGGATAGGTAAGTCGACTTTCGGTTAATCGATTAATCGACTTTTTGCAGTCAAAAATCTAAAAATCGTAGTCGAATTTTGTGCGGAGAGAAAATCGCATAATCGATTGTCTTGTGATCGATTTTCGTGTTTGTCCATAGATTGTGGACTTGGCGCTTTTACACTTTTGGCGGTTTTACAGTTTCAAAAGAATACTCGAAAATCGACAAATAGTCGATTATAATCGATTTTCTGCGGTTATGAAAAAGTCGAAAGTCGAGTTTTAAGACAACTGAAATAATCGCAAGACAGAAAAATCGCATTTTTAGTTTTAGACCAAAATCGAAAAGTCGAAAAATCGATTATTGCTTTCCATTACCTATCCCTAGGCTCGAGAAGTTTTTTCGAAATTTCCTCTCACCTATCGTTGTTTCGAATTGTCTTGGAAGGCTTTGGAGGATGCGTGAGATATTAAGCGTATCCTAGTACATAATCACTAGACATCGGATTTTGCATATTTGCATATTTTTTATTAATAAAGATACGAAAATTCTGATTGCACCAAAATTCGTTTTGAAGAAAACTGAATGCAATGACAGGCTCATATTGAATGCAATGACAGGCTCATATTTTTCATATGCACAAAATATGCAAAAATATGCAAGTAATTTTTATGACAAAAATCATCAAATTAAATTTGGAAAGTCATCAAAAAGTGTTCTAAATTAAGTTTATTGCCTTTAAACGTCGATTTCTTAGCAGATTATTATGTTATTATTTATTATTCCGTCACAGCAATAAATCTGGACTAAAAGACTTAGAAAATTTCGTATAACCCAGCCTTCTTATTACAACATAAGTTGCTTTCTAATACAAATTTGTTCAAAAACTCAATCAGAAATGTCAAAATGTACGCATCCAAATATGTTGATTGTTTCTGCTCGCCAAAATTTTCTGACAGAATAACAAATGAGCTAGAAATTAAGACTTAGAAAATATTGAATATTACATAAAATCTTTCATATTTTACTAAAAACATATAACGTATAAAAAACATATACAGGGCAATCATGAATATTTCCCTCTGAATTTTCCGCACGGAAAATAAGTTTACAAAGTGACATTCTTCTAAAATCAATATTTGTTAAAAGTAGAAAACTACTAGATTCGCTTTATTATGGCGTATTCTAGTCGAATC
Organism: Musca autumnalis; assembly: GCF_047663935.1. NCBI lineage: Eukaryota > Metazoa > Arthropoda > Insecta > Diptera > Muscidae > Musca > Musca autumnalis. The sequence goes on from NW_027411644.1 coordinate 139,728,345, forward strand.
GAGAAAAATATTCCCTTTTTGGGCATAAATATAGAAAATAAAAAATTGTGAAATTGGGGAAAGGAAAAAAATTCTACACGGAATTTTTATTCATGATTGCACTGATAACCATATTTTAATAACCTAAGGGTATTACGTCTTAGTGAATGAGTTTGCAACATGCAAAATGAAACGAAATAGACCCACAATTCCTTCTGATGATCTGCATAGATTCGCACTTATCCATCTGGCCATGTCTTTTTGAAAACAAAGTACATGTCACATTTATAGACCAAATCGCATAAACATTGGAGATTTTTTGGCCCTAGGGCGATCCCTATTTATTTTGGTAAGAATCGATTCAGATTTGGATATTGCTTCCATATATGCAGTATATTCGCGATAATCCCTACACCTCAGGTTTCGGCGGTGTCCGTATTATCAAATTGTCCGGATTAACGAATTGCAAAGAAAATAAATTATTTTCTATGATTAAATCACTCGTGGAAGTTATATAATAATACTATTTAAATTGTAATTGCTAATACCGAACACCTAAATGAAAGTGCTGTACGTGTAAAAAAGTGAGATTTTTCTACTCGACAATTCGGACATTTTTATTGGCATTGCCCGTATTTGTTCCAGAAAAACTCAATCAGATTGTGAAAGTAGAACTAGAAATATGACATTTTTAAAGTTTACATCAGGATGTAAGCAAAAAAAAAGACAGATGTGGAATTTAATCGTTTTGTAAATTAAGATTCATTGAAATCTTTGCCTTTTAGGTGTATAGTGCATTTGGCAACTTTAATTATATTTATTTATATCTTAATATATTTATTTATATCATATACAACAGGACTAATGTGTCATAAAAGGTTTGTCCTTGTACTCGATAATTTTTACTAAATGTTGCTGAAACAATTTTTTCACCTTCTTCTTCATTAAACAACTGTCAAAATTCGAAGCATTCGTAATAATTAGTAGAAATTATCGAGTACATGGACAGGTATAAATTAAACAATTGTGTATACAAAAGGGTTATGACTTTTCGACTGTGTTATCAAAATTGTTTTCCTGTAGCAGGAATGAATGAACTATTTATTTTTTAGCATTCCAAATGCTTTTCTAGCAGAAATATGTGAGTGGTTTTGCCATGTTAAAGATAATTCCAAGGTTTTTGACTTCTTTTACCATTACCACGCTATTGTGTGGTTTTTCTGAGTGATGTCATTTTGCACTAATCATTGGGTGTTCTTCATTTTGCTTATTATTCATCGTGGATTGGTATAACAATAATGCATTACTTTTCGCCGAGGAGTGAACATTTTCCAATTCTGCATTAAGCGGTTGTATGCGTACAATATATATAGTTATTATAAAATTATGTATTTTTAGTGCATTAAACTAAAACCATGTCATCAATATTAATGCGGCAGTTAGAGCATTTTTCCAAAGAAGCTTTTTGACCACAGAGAACAAAAATTGCCAATTTATGTATGTATATACTGAATAAAGGACTAAACACTATAAAACATATTCAAATCTAATATGTGAATATTCAAAACGTATACTTCTAATGCTAACTGCTCCTTTTTTCTGCTAGACAATTTTGGCCGATTATAAACTATATTTGGACACGTTGATTTGACATTTCTCATTGAGTTTTTGAAATTTTTCCATTACCTACATTTGTTTAGGAAAGCAACTTATGTTGTAATAGGAATGCTGGGTTATTTGACATATTCTCACCTTGTGAAAACTGATTTAATTCTTATTAGTCCAGATTTATTGCTGTGGCGGAATATCTGAAGAGTATTAATAACATAATAATCTGCAAAAATTATGTTAAACGGCAAAAAACTTAAATTAGAACGATTTTTTGATGTTTTTCTAAATTTAATTGGCGATTTTCGTCAAAAAGAAATACTTGCATGTTTAGCATATTTTTTGCATATTTTGCATATTTTTTTTGCATATTTTTGCATATATTTTGCATATTTTTTGCATGTTTTTGATATGACCCCAAATATGGAAAAACTGACCCTCAAAACGCCTAGATCCAAAATTTGAGTCCAATCGGATAAGAAATAAACAACATGCTAAAATCCGATGTCTAATAATCACCTCATCCTTATTTTTGGCCTTTCAGCAATAGAAAAATAATCTATCTCTGGCCTCAAAACAATTCAACGTGGCGTAAATAGTTGCATTTCGGCAACGTCAGTTTATGACGCAGCAACGGATCATTGGGATCCAATAATAGTTTACCATTGCTTACAACTTTTACCTACACTAAGGGTTAATCTCTGGGGGCAATCTATCAAAGAAAAATCTTTAGTGCTGGTCAATCTCGTTCATTGAGCGGGTCGTTCCTTTTCATTCCGTTCGCCAAAAAGATTAGGGTCGTTCACTTCGTTCTTTGGTTCTTTTTCTTTCAATAACACATTTCAGTCTATCATTTTCTTGTGAATACCGTTCGTTCTTTGCATAAATAGTAAATTTTTCGTATATACTCTTTCCATTCAATATAGAAAAACTAATTTTTATTTGAATATAATATCAATATATTTTTAATTTATACCTATAAATTAAAGATACACTACATTCTAGTTTGTTGAATATGTGTTTTTTTTAATTCACCAACACGTAATAACCTCATTACAAGGAAAAAAATAAATGTTTTAAAGGGAGATTGAGCGAAAGTTACCACACAGCTATAAGAACGTGAGAAGCAAAAAGAACGAGAGAAGACAACTGTACGAGATGAGCTGAATAACATAATCTAAACAAACGATGTAAATGAATGTGCTGAAATGGCTCCGTTCATTCTTTTGAAAAAGATCGTTCATGAACGACACAACTCAGCAACCCAATGCATTTGTGTTGCTGGCTTGTTCGTCTGCAAAGCTAATGGGGGTGGTTTTGGTCTGCTGCAGCAGCATGGTAATGTGCTTGGCCATCAGTGATCTAAATGAACGATATAAACGAATGAGATGGATGCGGATCCGTTCGTTCTTTTCACGGAGTCGTTCATTTGAGCCGGTTCGTTCACGAACGACACAACTCTACGTTTTACATGTAAACGCAATTTTTCTATTTTTTCATGTGTTCTTGTTTATATATTTTATTGTTGTTGTTTAGGTGAGGGAGGGGAAATTCATAGGTATTTTTTTTCATCGATAGCTCAGTTACCGTATGTGATGAGCAGTGGAGGAAGAAAAGAATAGGAGAAATAAAAACAACCAGTATTTATTCTTAAATAAATACAACAAAGTAGATTGCCTTTTGTAATCGGTGGTAGTGGCGACAGAGGCCTTTTTGGTAATAACGCGTAGGCGTTATTCTTCGACAAATGACTAATCACAAGTTAACTATTCAAAGGTTGGTCGACAAGTGAACTCAGAGGTTCTTGCAATCGCACAGGATTGCAGCGATCGCAGAGGATCTGAGTCGATTTATACTACTACAATTACATTTTCCAGTGAGAGAAAACTCAACAACCACCGCTCGTTGGCATCTGCGCTCTACGGTGTCCGCAGAGGGAACGTGCAGAGGAGATGCCTGATGACGTCAATCAGCATCCGTGATCGACTGAGCTCGGGAAGTTGAGTTGGAACGTATCAAACTTATACATTCCGCCTCCCTTGATAGACCAAGTGTCTAGCAATTTATTACAAATTTGGAATAGTTTCGATTTAAACGTTACGAAAGAACGTAAATTCAGATTCCTAAGTGAGCTATAGTTCAAAATATTGACTTTAATAAGTGACCGATTCAAAAGTACTATGTAAGTAAGTTATTTACCTATTCAATATTAAATAAGTAGTACGAGCAATATGTGTTATAAATTGGTTAGTGGTCGATTTCAAGTTACAATCTCGAGTGGGGTATTACGTGCTGGAAGCAGGAGGAACTGAACCCGTAAGAAGGTACCCGAAAATAGATGTTTGGGCAAGCAACGAATTTAAAACGACTTTAGGCGGTTTAGCTTCAAGTATTTGGGGGTAGAGATCAGCACCAAGTAGCAAGTCCATTGGGCTGTCATCAAAGGAATCCGCTAATTCTAAATTAGGAATCCGAGTCTTCAATTTCGACATAGGTGGAATTGAGAGTAATTTCCGCTTGACATTAGGTAGGACTAATGCCGAAGTTTCAACAATTGTAGAGACATTTTTAGGGGAAGACTACTTAAGAGAACAAACTTCCCTTGGTGTAGCAGACTTAGGGTTCTTAGTTACGGGAAGAGATGGAATTCCGATTGAATTTGGTAGTTTTTTTAGTTACAATTGTTACCTTGGTCGAAGTATCAACAATTGAACGTGCGGTTCCCAAAAGCACATTATTATCTAGAGAGGAGTTAGGAACCGGGTGATTGACTTTAGTTTTGTCAGAAATACGAGGTTCTCGACTTTTGGCATTTGTAAAAGCCGGAGATTTGGATTAGCGCGACAAAGAAGAACTAAACACTCAACTTTTGACCTTGGTAAAAGCCGGAGATGTATTTGAGCACGACAAAGAAGGACTAAATGCTCGACTTTTGACCTTTGTAAAAGCCGGAGAGTGGTTTGGGTGCGAAAAAGTGGAATTATGTTCTCGACTTTTGACATCAGTAAAAGCCGGAGTTGTATTCGTTGAAGAAGCAACAACTTTTCTAATTTGCAAAGTATTAGTATCTGGAAGATTGCTTTGGCTTTTATTAGAAGAGCGGGTCGACATATTACACTTAGACTCTCGACTTTTGACATTTGTAAAAGTCGGAGAAGTGCATGGCAAAGTAGAACTGCCTGTAGGGTGTCTGGTCTGCGACAAACCATAACTGGGATCTCCTCTTTTGACATCAGTAAATGAGGGAGACAGTTTTGAAGTGTCCGGAGCAAGTACTCTTCTAACTTGTGGCCGGTAGAGAAGACTATGATGCCTTTGTTTACACCAGTTGCAACTATGTTTGCTCTGGCAATATTTAACTACATGGCCACGCGATAAGCAATTTATACAATACTTATACTTTTTTACCAACGAGAATTTGTCCTCAAATGACAGTTTAGCAAATTGGGTGCAGAGACGCAGAACATGGCTCTGGATAGGACAAATTGGGCAATAAGTGTTCGACAAATTAGTGGATCGAAGGGGTGATACATTTTGTGATTTTTGTACCGACAACAATTTTTTGGAGGAGTGGATGAAACCACCAGAACTGTGGATTTCGAAATAATATACATTATTGTTGGATTCACTTCTCATTTCAAAGGAAGCCACACGTCTCAAAACGATGTCAGCAGCTCTAACAAAACGAGTAACCGGGGTAACTGACATTTTGCAATGTAAATGGAGCACCAAGGTAAATGAGCAAAACTTGCAATTAGTTTGCAACAAACAACTAAGAAAAGTAAAAAGGATATACAATTCAAGCGGATATTGCTGTAGCTCCAAGGAAATAAGAAACTTCTAAAATTGTACAGTTGTACCGTCGAGATTTCGCAGGGCGATAACAATTTTAAATTAAAGTAGGGTGAAATGGGAGATAAGTTCAAGAACCTTTCTCAGGACGAACAAAAACTACTTTAATTAAGCCAAAAAAAATGCTAAAAAGTCTCAATTATACAAAAGTGTATATGGTGCTACCAAGTGTAGGGTGTATGAAAAAGTGCGATTTTACAATGCTGGGGTGTACTTGTCCAAATTCCAACGAATAATAAACTATTTGTCTGAAAAAGAAATGTTTGCCCAAGAAAATCAACGCAGATAAAATAATTTGCAACAAATTTATCTTATTTGGTTGATACGTTGTTGCAAGATATGCCAAAAGTAGGGTGTATTTGTCCTAAAATACCAAATTCCCTACGGAGAGTCAAACAATTTTCCAAAATGTTTAAGTAAAAACTCCAAAAACAATACAAAAATGTCAAAAAATAAATATTTTTCACGTATGTTCTCTGCTAGAAATATGAGGAATAAATGTCGAGTGTAAGGTGAATTTGTCCAAAAATGCCAAAAACCCTACTGCCAATTAATTCAATTTCAGAAAATAATCGAAAAATACTTTTCAAAATTAATTATTAAAAAAAAAACAATTTGTACTATTTTACCCCACTGTGCTAACCACACATGCGACGCTAGCAGAGAAGTGGCTGTGCGTGAACAGCGAAACTCCCACTGAACAACAGACGTTCCAAACGACCAAGCAAGTGAGTGCAGAGGATCAGCAGAGTTTTTTAAGGGACGCTTAAAAAGGCGGGAAAGTTGTTGGTAGAATTACCATGTAATTTCTCAAATTAGTAGAATTACCTATTACACAAAGGTAGGAGAATAGAACAAGCGAATGTGTTTGCTTGGCGTTGGACGATCTGTACAACAAATAAACCAAAGGAATGAGAATTTGGATGGAGTGTTGTTATTGCAAATTTGCCAATGCAAATTTTCAAAGGGTTTTAAAATAAAACGAGAAGGAATAACAACGCCAAATATTTTTTGGTGGGAGATGATCGTAATAACAAAGTAAACCAAACGACAATATGTGACTGTAGGCAATGTGTGTTGTTATTGTAAATTTGCCAATGCAAATTCTCAACAAAAGGGCTTCGTTAGAAAAGGCCTTGGGGAATAACAACAACAATAACAAACTTTCAATTGATCTACAAATGATAAGATCAGTGTAAGGAGAGTTAAAATCAGTTCGGGTAATAATGTAAAACGAGAGCAAGACTGATTGGAAGTCAACGATGTTGTTATTGCAAATATTACAAAATATATTTGCAAAATTCTCAGTTAGAATGAGAAGATCCACAAGTAACATTTTACGTAGTAACAACACCGAATGCTTTGTATGATCAACTCGACTTAGGGTGATCAGTACAACGACAAAGTATTTGCAAATTTAGCAACAACTAAGATGTTTTGTAGTCGGCAAAGCAAGTATTAACACAAGAAGTGCTAATATGAGTCGACCAATATGAACTTTGTAATTTTTTAACAACAATAAAAGGCGATTGGAAGGAGTGTGTTCGTTGTTATGGTGAGAACTAATAGTTAGCAAATCGAACAATAATAACAACAACACGGATTATGATTTGTATGATCAACGCGACTTCGGATGATCAGTACAACAACGATTTCAACAATTTGTGTGGACTGTATTGTATGGTGGGGTAATGAAGGCAACGAATTTAATGCACTTGCGTAGGGAGTACGTACCTGGTGTTAGTATGGTGATTTGTTGATGTTGTTCAAGAGAGGGGGAACAACGACAAAGCTGACTTCAATCCTGTTCGATTGGACCAATGTTAAGGTGAGGGAGGGGAAATCCATAGGTATGTTTTTCATCGATAGCTCAGTTACCGTATGTGATGAGCAGTGGAGGAAGAAAAGAATAAGAGAAATAAAAACAACCAGTATTTATTCTTAATATAAATATAATTGAAGTTTATTGGTGATTCTTTTCATACAACAAAGTACATTACCTTTTGTAATCGGTGGTAGTGGCGACAGAGGCCTTTTTGGTAATAACGCGTAGACATTATTCTTCGACAAATGACTAATGTCAAGCTAACTATTCAAAGGTTGGTCGACAAGTGAACGCAGAGGTTCTTGCAATCGCACAGGATTGCAGCGATCGCAGAGGATCTGAGTCGATTTATACTACTACTATTACATTTTCCAATGAGAGAAAACTCAACAACCACCGCTCGTTGGCATCTGCGTTCTACGGTGTCCGCAGAGGGAACGTGCAGAGGAGATGCCTGATGACGTCAATCAGCATCCGTGATCGACTGAGCTCGGGAAGCTGAGTTGGAACGTATCAAACTTATACAGTTGTTGTTATGCAAATGCTGGATACCATTAAAAAATATATATTTTTTTGTTTTTCAAAGTAGTCAGGCTTAATCCCATAGTCGTTGTTTTAATATTTTATTAAAACAACTTTAATTTATTAGGGGGAAAAATTTGGCGATGTTTACCAAGGGGTAAGGCAGGGAAGACTATAGTTTCAGATCTCGCCACAGATCTTCATCAGTTCCCTTGTTTCTTGTTTTTCAACAAGAAACTTTTTATACCCAAGTGTCAATTGCTCGCTCAAATAGATACGTGGGCAAAGAAACACTCTGATCGAGAATTTCTTTGGCACTACCTAAACTCGAGCAACTTCACTTGAAAACAAAACCAAATATATGCACTGCTATGCGTTCGTCGATTCTCAACGAAAAAACACATAACTAATTTGTTGGTATTGCATACTACAGCAATAAACAACATTTCGACGGTGCCTGGTCTCATAATTAGGAGGGTTGGCGTTTTTTATTTGGGATGACGACTTCTATGTTGTTTTTCAAAATAGTCAGGCTTAAACCATAGTCGTTGTTTTAATATTTTATTAAAACAAGTTTAATTTATTAGTGGGAAAAAATTTGGCAATGTTTACCAATGGGTAAGGCAGGGAAGGCTAGAGTTTCAAATCTCGCCATAGATCTTCATCAGTTCCCTTGTTTCTTGTTTTTCAACAAGAAACTTTTTATACCCAAGTGTCAATTGCTCGCTCAAATAGATACGTGCGCAAAGAAACACTCTGATCGAGAATTTCTTTGGCACTACCTAAACTCGAGCAACTTCACTTGCAAACAAAACCAAATATTTCCCACTGTTATGCGTTCGTCGATTCTCAACGAAAAATCACATAACTAATTTGTTGGTATTGCATACTACAGCAATAAAATCTAAATTTAATTAAATCAGAGTCCGTATAAAACTTTAAAAAATAAATTAAAAATACGTACAGAATCTAGACAACGCGTAAAAAATATGAGACCAAAATTATAAACATTGGTTTTATAAATAGCATAAATTGGTTCAATTAGAAAAAGAAATTTTGGGAGTTTTACAACTATTTCTCTAAAATCCCATACAATAATTAATGTATACTGCTAAAACTTCACCAAGAAATATGCTTTACCATCGCGAAAGGAAATTAAGAGTAATATTGAAATTGTAATCATTAAAAAAATATAAAAATTAAAAAGACTGTTATTCGCGAATTAGTTAAAGTCGTTTGATGCGTTCGATGTTTCACTCAGCGGCCAAAGTGTGCCGTCAGTTGCATCACACAATGCATAAAACCTTACAGTGGGTAAAAGTCGCGCAATGTGCATACGATTTTGTTGCGCATCCGGTTTCATTAGCGCCCATTAAAAATACTTCAATATACACCTATTTCAAATAGATTATTCAAGAACCGCTGATGTGTCTCCACTTTCTGTTTTGGGTAAAAAAACCATATTACTCGCGTATCTCTGTAATTTATGACACGCGTTGTCACAAATATTATAATCGGGTAAAAAGAATTCCACTTATGTAAAGAAAATCGCGATTTAGTACGCGGATTTGACAAAATATATTTTATATATTATGTCAAAAATTCACCTATATCCAACTTCCGTCATATTTGCAACTTCCGTAAAAAATCATTACAACATCCTTCTTTTTTAAACCATCTTTCCAACTGGTAAGACGTACTCGAGATAAGAAGTAAATCCAACATCATCGTACACAACCAGATTTTATTTTGTGTGCTTTACTTTTCTCCCTTTTCTATTGCCTTGTTGGAATACCATCTCTTTTGGCGTTTTGTCACTAGCAAAGAAGAAATCAAACGTCATGAATAATGCATCGGCTCATGAAGTGTTCCTTTCCTCCGGGCATTTGGCATCCATACACCACAACATTTGGTCCGCTTCGATCCAGATTTACTGAGCGACATACAAATCTATTTTGGAGCACTCTCTGAGATTTCTAATTCCGTCATTCCTCCAGCATACAACACGGAAAAAACAGGTTGGTTTGCTCTGCAAATTCTTTTACAGCCAATGACAAAATATGCATGCTTTTCTTAAACATTCCAGCTATTGCCAGTGTCTACTATATACATTTTAATATAACCATAAATAATTAGCACATCATTCAATTCTACATTATACGTTCTATTCCCATAGTTTCGAGTGACATATTCCATCCATCTGTTTATCTTGCAATCACAAATATACACCTCCTCATTTTTGTTCTTCCTCTCTAATTCTCTACCATTCTCTAACAACATACATCTTGATCAAACACTTTTCTGGTGCACACGATTTAACCCTTCAACATATTGGCGAGATACATTTGTCCTCATTTAATGATTGAAATATAAATAATATTTTCAACTATCAAAATACAATATGATGGGTTTTGCAAAATACAAAAGAATAGTAATTTTCATTTCAAGTGAATCAAAGAGTGTTCATACATACATATTTGTTTCTCGTTAATTGAACAAAGTCGCTCCTAGTTGAAGTGGTCATATACGGGTTAACAACACCGCTACTGCTTATCTCATGTTCCCCTCCTCCTCTGTTCCACAAATCTCGTGAGTTGTACACAAAATATATGTATTCCATTCTACAGAGAAAAGGTATATTCCTACAATAGCCTACTTATGAAAAGAGGTTGTTGACCCAATTTGAATAATTACTTCGATCAGTTGTTTTGTGACGTCACTTTTGTCTTTGCGGTATGGCACAATGGACTGTTACACAAATTAAATTGCTGTCTTCCAGCACCTTTTTACAATATCCTCAAATCATATATATCAGACAGATACTTCCGTGTAAAAGAAAATGATGAATATTCGAATCTCTATCCAATAAAGTCCGGAGTACCACAGGGCAGTATATTGGGCCCTGTATTATATTTACTGTTTACGATGGATATGCCAACCGACCGAAAATGCACATCTGGAACATTTGCAGATGACTCAGTGATACTCTCGACAGGGAAAACTGCAGAAGCATCAGCAACAAACCTGAAATCTTCTCTAAATAATATAGTGATGTGGACCAAGAAATGGAAGATAACTCTGAACAGTCAAAAATCAAACGTCATATACTTCACAAACAAAAACATAGTCCAAAGAGAAATATACATTGACAACATAAAAGTCCCCATATGTAAGTCAGCAAAATACCTAGGTATGACTAGATGCCATATTAATGTGGAAGGAACGCGTTAAAGTGAAAAGAAAAGAGCTTGAATTAAAACATTCGAAAATTAATTGGCTAATTGGAAGAAACTCCAACCTATCAATACAAAACAAAATTCTTATATATAACCAGATCCTAAAACCTGTATGGTTATATGGAATTCAAATTTGGGGATGTGCAAAAAACAGTGTTATAAATCAAATCCAAACATTTCAAAACAAAGTACTGCGAAATATTGTCAAAGCTCCGTGGTACATAAGAGATAGCGACCTCCAAAAGGACCTAGCAGTTCCATCTTCTCTTCTTTATTTGCCTATTCGATTTTCGAATGTTGGCGACCAAAATGCAAATATAAGTATTGTATTACAATAGTTTGAATTATTAAATATTGTTTATAATATCGGCAAAAGTCTCTCTGTTTCTAGCTTCGCTTAGCAGGTTTATGACGTCACGTATGCCGGTCCATTCTTGGATGTTGTTGATCCACAGAAGTTGTTTCCTCCCTCTTATAGGCCTTCCTTCAAAGTTTACACGGAAAATACTTTGCAGTAGTTTGTATTTTTGATTTCTCATAACCTGTCCCAAGTATGATGTTTTTCGTCTCTTTGTGTTATTCAACAGCTCTTTTTCTCTGTGTAATCTTCTGAGAACTTCATTATTTGATATGAAGTGTGTCCACGATATTTTTAGGATGCGTCGATATGTCCACATCTCAAAGGCTTCGATTTTTTTTCATATCTACGGATTTTAAGGTCCATGTTTCCACGCCATATAATAGGACAGACCATACATATGTTTTAATATACCATATTTTAGTTTTTAAGTTTACATTATGGCTTGTAAAGACATTTTTATATTTAAGGAATGCGTCTCTAGCCATTTCAATCCTGCAGGCTATTTCTTTAGGAATGTCCCATTCGTTGTTGATTATAACTCCCAGATATTTAAAGCTTTGGACTCTTTCCACATTTATTTCATTAATTTTTAATGGGGCCGCATTAGTATATGTATGACGTTTACTGATTACCATGTATTTCGTTTTGTTGATATTAATTTTAAGACCGTATTTTTCGCTGCAAGTGGTCAGTCTGTTGACGAGTTCTTGAAGTCCTGACATATTGTCAGCTATAAGAGTGGTGTCATCGGCATAACTTATCTTGTTAATGAACGTTCCATTTACATATATTCCTTTCCGGATATCATTTATTGTTTTTTTGAATATTCGTTCAGCGTATATATTGAAAAGTAGAGGGGACAGGACATAACCTTGTCTAACACCTCTAGAAATATTAATATTTTCAGTCAGTTCGCCATTGACGTTGACTTGCGCTGTTTGGTGCCAATACAAACTTTTTATGCATTCAAGCTCCTTGCCTTCTACTCCAATGGACAATAAAATCTCTATCATTTTGTCATGTTGGACCGTGTCAAATGCTTTTTCATAATCAATAAAGCATATGAACACGTCCTTCTGCGAATTTCGGCATTTTTGAACTAACGCTTGTAAGGCGAATAAAGCTTCGCGGGTTCCCATCCCATCTTTAAAACCAAATTGGGTGGTCCGCATTGCGTTTTCACATTTCCGGTAAATTCTGGAGTGAATAATCTTTAGAAATATTTTGAGTGCGTGGCTCATTCGACTAATTAATCGATAGTCATTACAAAATTTTGGACGAGTTTTCTTAGGAATGGTTATAAAAATGGATGTGAGCCAATCTTTGGGATATTTACTAGTTTCGTAAACATAATTAAAAAGTTTCGTCAGAAGGTTAATGTTTTCACCATCAATTAACTTCAACAATTCGGAAGGAATCTCGTCTGGTCCACATGCTTTTTTATCTTTTAGCGCCTTTACTGATTTTTCAACCTCCGTTCTTGTTATAGATGTCCCAGATAATTGTTGATCTACCGGTCTTTCGTAGATGGACCGATTTTCGTCAGTAAAAAGGATTTTTATATACTTGCTCCATATGTTTTTATTGTCTATAGTATCCAAAACAGGTTCATTATGTTCATTGTATAGTACTTTAGGTATTCCTCTGTTGTATATTCCAGCAGCTTCCTTAATTTTTTTATGAAGATTGAAGTCGTCATGTAATTATTGTAATCTCTCTATTTCTCCTCATTGATCATTAAGATATTCATTTTTGGCATAGCGTATATTAATCTGTATTTCTCTATTTATTTTGTAGTACAGTTCGCAATTCGTATTCTTATATTTTCGCCGTTCTTCCATTAAGTCCAGTATTTGTTTTGTCATCCAATCTTTTCTTTGTGGCTTTTCTGTATAGGACAGATTATTGTCAGCAATAGTTTTAATGGCACATTTTATGGATTCCCAAATATTTTCTCCATTTTCATTGTTGACTGAGGTTAGTTCGTGGCTTAAAAGTTGTTTCACATTGGCTCGAACTGTTTGATCCTGTAGTTTCTGTATATCAATCTTTTGTTTGGTCCGCTTAGCATATGCAGAAATTTTAATTCGTAAATTAGACATTAATAAGTTATGATCCGATGGCACGTCCGCCCCCGGGTATGTCGACTAGAGTTGGGCAATCTAGTTCCTGGAGCGGATCGATCTTTCTAGTTCCTTTTCCCAAAAGGAACTAGTTCCTTAATATAGTTCCATAGTTCCAAATAGTTCCGAGAGCGATAAAGTTCAATGAATCTTTCCCTTTTATCGTTCTTTCTATTTCCTTCGTTCCAAATAGTTCCCAGGCCGATATAGTTCAATGAATCTTTTTCTTTCGTCGTTAATTCTGCCAATTCTCAACGTAGAAAACATGCACAGAACACTCAACAGGTATAAACCACATGATCTCATTGATCGATTTTCTCGGCAAACTTAATTTACTGTGTAAACGAAGTCTGCTTAAAACAAATATATAAATACAAATTAAAGTCACAAATAAGTTACTAGTTAGTCCAGGCGACTAGTCGTAGCATTAGTTTAAGTATTGTATACTGTAAATGCCTAAATATAGAAAGAAAAAACTTTTGTCTTTGAGGAATACCCATAATCGCAAGCAGAGTATTGTATCTAGTATGATGTCTTACACTGGCGTACAAAAGTTTGTCAAATTGCGTGAACAAAACGACATAGTTATATTTTCATATAGAGACTTTATACTATATCAGGAGGTATACTAATTGTACCTACTCATTTACTTAGCTGACAAGCAAAGGAGCATTTTTTCCATAAGCCGAACTAAGAAAATATCCCCATACCCCTCTATTTGTTGCTTTATTTTGCCAATTCAGGACACTGTGTTTCCTGAATACTCGAATTTTACATATTGATTATCGTTTCTATATTCCAAAGAATATAATCGTCAGCATCTTTGCACTCAAGGAAAATCGTTCGCCTATTCCGTCAGCCCATATCATCTTTCGTCCTATGGACATTATAAAACAAAAGATAAGTACAGTGTATTTGCTCTCATTATGAGAGGTACCTCTGAGATTCCAATTTCACCTTCCTTTTTTCGCAGCAATCGTATAGGTTTCATAATGTCCATAGCGAAATTCATTCGTTTATCGGACAGATTAGTTTAGCGTGAAGCCTGAACGATAAACAGTCTCCCTATAAGTCACTATGTCCTCGAAACACACAAAGAAAAAGCCAAAGAGATTTGGGGTCGACTTAAACTTGCATACGAACAGTGTCTCATTGATCTGAAGTCTGAAGCTAAAGGCCAAGCGGATGAATCCAAAGCGGATGATAGCCAAACCGATTCAGACATGGATACCGTTAAAGCAAAATATCAATATGCTTATTCAACGTACTGCCGCTTGGGTGAGATGTTATTCCACCTGTTGATGCTATTCCACCTGAACCTTCGAACGAGAGGTGAACCCAACGACATTGCTAACAAGGTTCCTTTGACCAATGGAAACTTTGACTTGGGATGGAAGAACTTGTGCTCTCGCTACGAAAAAAAGAGAGTACTCGTGAACATCCAGTTGAAGAACTTATTTGTTATTCCTGCAATCCAAACTGAATCAAGTATTTCCCTTAAAATCTGCAACGCGATGTAAATTCCTGCATTTCGCTATTGAAATTATATGAAATTGATGTTAAAACATGGGACCCCATTTTCCTCTACGTTTGCTCCAACCGTCTTCCTGACGTTACTCTTACCCTTTGGGTCTCTTACCGAGAAGGCAGTCATACACAAGAGGTTTGAGCTCGATGCATTCCTAATCAACCGCCATAGAAACCTTAAGTATGTGTCAGAAATAAGACACAAACCTCAGCTAGTAATAATACAGCTCAAAAACCTCAGAATTCCAAGGATCTTTCTAAAACTATCAAGTCTCTCCAGAATAACATAGTTGATAGTTGCTATAAGAAAGTGTCCAAAATTCCTACAGATGGGCATTAATCAAAGAATTAATGAAATAAAACAGTCGGGACTTGTTCCTAAATTGTTTTTCCAAAGCTCATACATTAAAAGGTTGCACAAGCCAATTATTCTGCTATAAATGTTCTAAGTGGCATAATTCTCTTTTGCATCGCGAACAATATAAATTGAATACAGTCCACAAACACCGGAAGTGGAGTAGCCAAGGCTTACTTTTCAAGCCATTCAAAAGGCGTCTTATTGGGGACTGCTTTGGTAAAGAAATCCCACAATGGGTTAACCTTCACCGCAAGGGCATTAGTCGACTAGTGTTCTCTGAGAAGTTATTAAATTCTCTCCAAGTTTCATTTAAATGTACCTCTGCGCTAGTTTCGGGTTTAAATAATAGCATATCGGCAGCAGTCCAAAAGGAATGCAACTTCATTCTAGCGTCAAACATCGACGAAAACGCACAAGTGTTCGCAAATTCGTTAAAAGTTCCACGCCTATCCAGTAGCCTTCCACCCATAACTATTGATCCCAATTTGCTCATAGACTTACCTGATATCCCTTTAGCAGATCCTCGATTCTATGAGAGATCGAACATACACTCGGTTTCAAGTCAATAGCTCATTTCAAATTGCTTTTTGTTACTTAATTTTAGTCGGTATCCGTGAAATAACCTCGGGAATGTTTATATATCTTGGTTTGTAATTTTATGAAGTATCTTTCAACAAAAAGTTTGGCTTCGATAAGGTACCTATATATATATTTTTTAATTTGCTTTTAAAAAGCCCAACATTTGTACTGTTTGAAGTGTTTCATCGGAATAGCACATTCTTTAATAACTTGAGTACAAATGCAAATTTTTAATGCTACTGTTACGATTATTTAAAATTGGAATAAATAAAAGCTATTTCAAGTTTAAAACGCTAAAACTGGTCGAACTATGACTTTAATACCGGGCTTTATTTGTCTATAATACGTTAAAAAATTGGCATAAATTGGCAGTTTCTTCTCAGTTTTATAAAAAAACTAAAGAAAAACGAAGGAATGGTGCAAAATAAACTTAAAAGTCAACTCCTATTCCATAATACGAGTCAATGTTGGCATTAAGATAAGTTAATCACTAAAATATCAGGTACTCTGGGTCTGAGCCAACATACTATAAAGATAAAACGAAATCTTTCCTATACTCAGAAAGAAAATAGGTTGAATTTCTGCGGCAGGTATAATCAATCAATAATCATTATTTGCAGGTTCTCGATGGAAGAAACTTTCACTTATTGGATCTGCTGGAAGAGAAGAACTTAATAGATCGAAAAGTACAAAATATTTCGGTACAAAATTTATGGTTATCTCCAGTTTATGTATGTGTCAAAAATCTAACCTGTTTTCTTTCTGTGAATGGGAAGGGTATCGTTTTTTCTTTATAGAATGTTGAATAAGCAACTTTCACGTTTTTGCGACGTGGAGGACCTTCAAAAGAAGACCTTTCTCTCTCCATCCGATCAATTTTGCGAAGATTTATTTAAATCAATAACAGTTAGAGGTGAAGATGGTCGGTACATTGTCCGTCTTCCTTTTAAGGAACATATTCAAGAAATTGGTCAATCAAGATCTAGTGCCATGGCTCAGTTTTTTAGAAATGAAACCCGTTTGCTCAGAACTCCTGAATTTAAAACTGAGTACTACAATGTTCTCGACGAATACATATCTCTAGGCCATATGTCGGTAATTAGGCCACCAAAAGATGAGCTTTCGAGTTGTTATTATCTGCCTCACCACGCTGTGGTAAACCCCGATAACACAACAACAAAAGTCCGTGTGGTGTTCAACGCATCGGCTCCTTCCTCCAGTGGGCTAAGTCTAAACGACGTCCTGCACACTGGCCCCACATTGCAAAATGATCTTGTGGTCTTGATCCTTAGATGGAGATTTTTCCGTTATTGGTCAATTCCATTCCAGCGTCTTCTTTATCGAAGGAATCCAAATAAAAAGATACATGATGTCCATGCGGACAATCCCGCAATTGGCAGACGATGTTGAATCCCGATATTTTACGAAGCACAATGTATGTAGATGATGCCCTTGTTGGAGCTCATCATATTTCCGACGCAGCTGAAGCAAGAAATTTGTTAACCAGAGCATTAAGTTCAGCTTGATTCTCTATGACGAAGTGGACTTCCAATACTAGAGAGATTCTTGCGGATATTCCAACCAATCATCTGCTAAATGACGACTTCCTTGAGTTCGATTCCAAAAGCACAGCTAAACCCCCAGAGTGTGAGGTTCAGTTTCATGGTTTCAGTGATGCCTCCGAAAATACCTATGCGAATAAATGATAATGTATATTCCCAATTAGTTTGTTGTGCACTCCAAGGTTAGAACTCTGTGGTGCGTCGTTGCTAGCTGAAATTATAGATCACTTCGTTCGTCAATTCCGAGCTGGACAGATTCAACGATCGTTTTGTCATGGCTGGCAAACCCACCTTGTGTTTGGTCAACATTTGTAGAAAATAGGATTTCCACAATCATACAGGTTCTGAATCCATCCCAGTGGTATCATGTACGTTCTGAATATAATCCTGCCGACTTGGCAAGTCGTGACTTAATGGAAGACACGTTATGGTGGAATGGACCTGAATGGCTATAGAACTCCGAAGAAAATTAGCCAAGGTTACCAAATGCTAAGAACTTGAAAAAAGGGTTGTCAAAGTACATTTCTCCTACATTGACGACATATTAGACAACTTTTCCTCTCTTCCAAGAGCAATTCGTGTGATCGCTTATTTTTATTGTTTCTTCCGTCACACATCAAAAATATAGAACCAATCCAAAGCCTGACTCCAAAACCATATCTTCGTCCGAAGTGCGTGACATCCATGCAAAATTCATTTCAATGACTCAGAAGGCCTACTTTTCACAAGAATACATGGCCTTGTCAACCAAAAGGGAGTTGAAGTCGCCCAGTTCAATTCTAAGCCTTAATCCATTCCTCGATACAAATGGCGTCATGAGAATCAGTGGGCGACTTATGTCATCTCGTGTACTTTTGTATGATGAGAGACATTCTATCCTTCTCCCATGTAATTGCCAGTACTCTCGCTTGTTAGTAAATTTTGTTCACCAAATATCCCTGCATGGTGGGAACCAATTAATTCTTAGACTTGTACGAACTCAGTATTGGGTTATACGAATAAAGAACCTCATCAAAACGGCCATAAACAAATGTAAACCATGCATTATATAGAAACACAAGTGTCAGAAACAAATCATCATCTGCCTTACCGCCGGAACGAACCGAGCTTTCTAGATACAGGCTTAGATTTCACAGGGTCATTCGACATGAGAAGTTACTCCGGAAGATCATACAAGATAACAAAATGTTATGTATGTATATTTATATTTTTTTTTTCATTTCTATTCTTTATTTATTGAATCTTTCATAAAATAAAATGAAAATAACAATAAGTATTCAAATCTTTTCCTAACATAAATTTCTTATGGGGTTATGCCAATGCATATTCCTCACTTGTGTTTTTCGCATTTATGTTTATTTGCAATTTTTATTTTTTCACTCTCCCAACGTTACGTGGAGTGTATCTCTTCTTCTTATTCGATGGTGTCCTTCGAAGTTTAACAGTTGACGAGCCAGGGGATTTGGATGCACTATAAGTTTGGCTTTGTAAGAATTGCAGCATTTCTGTATTTCTTCTTCTATTTGTAGCACATTAAGATCTTTGTGTATATTTGCATTTCGCATATACCAAGGAGCACGCGAAATTGATCGTAGTATAATAGATTGTCTTCTTTGCAGTTTATTTATATTTGAAGCACTTGCTGTTCCCCAAAGTTGGATTCCGTATGCCCATATAGGCTTTATTATGGCTTTATATACCAAAACTTTATACGACAAGTTCAAATTAGATCTTTGTCCAATTAACCACTGCATTTGGTTGTACTTTAGTTTAATTTGAGTTAATTTAGAGTCTATATGTTGTTTCCATGTTAGCCTACGATCCAGATGAATTCCTAGGTACTTCACTTGTTCGTATTGTGGTATTTGCGTATTGAATATATTTATAGTAGGACATGACTGTTGCCTTAACGTGAATGTTACATGGCTACATTTGTTTGCATTTACAGAAATTCTCCATTTGCTTAACCAATCTTCCAACAATTTAATGTAAGATTGTAGGTTATTCGATGCCTCTATGGGATCTTCGTGTAGGCTGACGAAAGCAGTATCGTCCGCAAAGGTGGAAGTATGTATGTCAGAACTAGTTGGCATATCACAAGTAAATATTACATAAAGGAGGGGGCCCAGAATGCTTCCTTGAGGAACGCCGGAGTTGAAAATTTTAGAGTTGAAAATATGCCGTCTTTCTTTACTTCGAAGGTTCGGTCAGATAAGTAGCTTCTAAAAAGTTTGTGGGTATTGGTTGGTAGTAATTCGCATATTTTATGCATGAGCCCTTTGTGCCACACCTTATCGAAGGCTTGTGAAATGTCTATAAATAGAGCTGAGCAATACTGTTTTTTCTCGTAGGCTTCTCGGATATATGTAACTATTCGATGTACTTGTTCAATGGTACTATGTTGTTTGCGAAATCCGAATTGGTGATTTGGAATAATATTTGTTGCATTGATAAACGGTGTTATTTTTCTAACAATATTGATTCAAATAGCTTAGATAGGATCGAAAGGAGACTAATTGGTCGATATGATTTTACATTTGTTGGGTCTTTGCCCGGCTTCTGAATCATTACAATTTGTGATTTTTTCCAAAATAACGGGAAGTAACCAATCCGAAATATGCTATTAAATATAAATAATAAAGCTCTCAAGGCTGATAGTGGCAATTCCTTTAACATTTTTGCTGTTATGTTATCACTCCAGGGTTTTTTTTGGGCTTTAGAGATTTTACAGATGATTCAATGTCTTTAAGTGTGATGCGAATTGGATGTTGAATTAGGTCTTCAATCACAGGCTCAGGCGTCAAAGATGTACCTTGGTTTGGGGTGAACACCGTTTCCAAATACGTTGCAAAGGTATTTAATTTTTCTTGAGAATTTTTCGCCCAATTTCCATTTGGTAGTCGTATAGGCTATTCTCTTGGCGTAGGACCGTTCATGTTTCTTGTTGCTTTCCACAAACTGTAATCCGATCTTTCAAGTGGATCCAGATTTTCTAAATATTGTGCTAGATTTCGTTCTTCCAACTGTTTTAGCGCAATTGACAGTCTTCGTTCGCATATTCTAAGATTACTTTTAGAAGCAGGAGATCGAAACCTTTGCCATTCTCTTCGCGCATTTCGTTTTTCTGTTATGAGTAACTGTATGTCTCTAGGATGACTATTTGCGATTCTTACGTAATTCTTTTGTTTAGGTGTTGCAGCTTTGACGGCATCATTAACAATTTGAGAAAACATTTCAATCGCGGAATTTATTTCATTTTCGGACTTTAACCGTATACTTTGCGGCATGTGTGCACTAACATATTTCTTGTACTTCATCCAGTTTGTATATTTTTGGGAGAGAGTATCTGTCATGTTGTGCTGTATTGCTTCGTATAGGGACAAAATGGATGGGGAGTGGTCCGACGATAGGTCAAAGGATGAAAGTATAGTTATGTGTTCCCGTTTTATGTTCTTCAGAACAGCAAAATCTATCAGATCGGGTATTTTGTTTAAGTCAGAGGGCCAATATGTTGGTTCTCCACCTGAAATAACGTCTAGTTTCGTAGACGATGTTGCGTTTAACAACTGCCGTCCCTTGGGAGTGATGAGTCTGGAGCCCCAAAATGTATGTTTGGCATTATAGTCTCCCGCTACCAAAAATCTGTTACCAAGCGTTGAAAAGAACTCTATGAATTGATCCTTGTTAATGTTATATCTCGGAGGACAATATATCGCCGAAATTACTAGATCTGTTCCTGCAATTGAAATTGATGTTGCTTGGATATGATCAGTTCGATATTCTGGTAATGGATAGTGTTTTGTTTTGTTGCGTATAATTACCGCAGAACCGCCGCAGGCCCTTCCACTCGGGTGATTTGTAGCAGTTTTTAGTTCCGAAATGTGTTTCGGATACAAGTAAGATGTCGATGTTATGGGTATGAAGGAAATTGTTGACTTCATGTTTATGTTGGCTTAAGCCGTTTGCGTTCCAATAGCATATTTTTATTGGAGTCATTTTTGGTTTAACAAAAATTGCATTAAGATGCTTTGATTTCGCATGAGTTCTTGCATCATGCTTTGGAAGTTCGTCATGAAAGTATTCATTGTCTCCATCAGCTGGTTAATAGTATTCTCGATTGAGGATTTTGGAGGAATAGTTTCAGTATTTCGTGTAGCATTTGCATATGACACATTTGGCAGAATAGGAATGTTACTGGATGAAGAAGGGATGTTTCTATTCGTGCTGGGGGCGGGGTTAATTGTTGGATGTGTAGTGCGATTTTTTCCGGGAATGTTCGGTTTATTCTTTGCCATTTTGGTGTTCATTATGTACTTAAAAACTGGGCAGCCTCGGTAATTTCCAGTATGATTTTCGCCACAGTTGCTACATTTTTTAAATTTAGGTTCAGTTTTAGGGAGGGGACAGAAGGCGGATTTGTGTACGTCTCCACATATAACACATACTGAAGGCAGCCTGCAATAAGTCTTTGTGTGTCCAAATTCTTGGCAGTTTGTACACTGTGGGGGGTATTTGCGCTTTAGTGGCTCTTCCACAGTTACTTTTCGACCACATAGATATCTTATGTTGTAAATGGGGTGTACTTCCCCCTTCTTTTTTATAATAGAAGATTCGTATGTTAGTTCTACTTTAAACATTGGTTGCGGAGTTTTATTCTTATTAAAAATATTAGTAATCGCCTTGGTTTCATAGCCTTCTGTTTGCAAAGCGCTTCTTATGTCGTCGGTAGGAACTGAACTGTTAATACCTTTTATTACGACAACAAGACCTTTTGAACTTTTCAGTTGATAAGTGTAATAACTTTTGTTTTCAGAGTCTAAATAGACCGTTAATTTTTTGTTAGATTCCTCAGTGTGAGTGTGTATTTTTGTCTCACATAAGTTTCCCCTTCGTAACGAAACGACATATAAATTATCCTTGCCCAGGACCTGAAACAATTTATTTACCACGTCATTGGTGGCTTGTTCACGCAGATATATTGGTGGAGGTTTTTGATTTTTTACGCTTTCCACTTTCCCGTCAGGTTCCTCAGTTGTACTTAGTATACTGAAGCGGTTTTGACTTTGTCCATCGATATTTTTGGATATTTTCGGATTTGGTACATTTTTTGGGGATCTAGCACTAGCTTTACGCTTTGTCACTAGGATGTATCTATCCATTCCTGTTTGAACTTTTTTCCCCTCTTCGGGTGTTGCAATATTTGGTGCAAAAGAAGTTTTGTCCCTTAGTGTAGCCACATCACCTGTTTGTTTAGATGATGTTTGCTTACAGCTGTTTGCTAACAACTGCGGAGACATTGATTTCGAACGGCTTGGGGGTTTTGCTGTGAGGTAGTTACTGTCATCACGCTTTGATGTTTTGTTCTCACGTTCCTCAGTCGTCATAAATACGTAGAGGTGTTTGCCATTTGAGCTCAATCTTCTCTCAGTGAAGGGAGAGACTGACATGGCGCTTTCTCACCAATACTTATGAAATGAGCAACTATGTTTATTTCTGATTTTTTTGTTTGGTTTTAAATAATATGATTTTTGTTTTGTTACACAGTTTTCGTTCTTCTTTATAAAAAGAAAGAACAGTAGTTTCATATAATAAAAGTGTCCACAATGCACTTGGTGGTTTATTTTTGCCGATTATACCGTAGTTTTGTTGGAATTTAGCTACGAGTTTGGAGGAATATAGAAACGCGTCCGCACTCGAGAGAACAAAAGTGAAAGTTGTTGATATGCTTCTCGACAAAGGCGATCCACCTAGAAGCAACTTCGGACTTGTCCGCCACTACTTTCCTGGCTGCCTTTAGTTGTTTTGTCTCCAGAAGAGCATGTCCATTGCATCTTCACTCCGACAACTGCACAAACTTCGTCGCTGCGTCCAAAATACTTGCCAAAGATTTTCTCCGAACCTCGCAAGAAGCTATCCAATCCAATTACGCACATAAAGGTACACAATGGCACTTTATTTCACCCGGGGCTCCACACATTGGCGGACTATGGGAAGCCGAAGTGAAAAGTTTTAAGTCCCATTTCCGTAAGATAGCCTTCCATTGTAAACATATCTACGAAGAATTCCAGAAATTGCGCTCAAGAATAGAAGCGTCCTCTATCTCCCATTTCTCAGGAGCCACCTGACCTTTCCGCACTAACGCCAGGGCATTTCCTTATCGGAACCCCTTTGCCTGCGCCAATAGATCCAAACATTTAAGAGTCCTCTATATCTCTGATCAATAGATGGCAGCGACTGAAGGTAATCCATAATAACTTTTGCAACCGTTGGAAAAAAGAATACCTCAAGAAATTACATAAACCTTATAAATGGAAAAGCTCTAGCGATGACTTGAAAGAAAATATGATGGTTGTGGTAAGAGATAAAAATCGACTACCCAATCTATGGCATCTGGGAAGAATCTCTAAAGTTCATTCTGGATCTGAGCACCGTGTCCCTGTAGTTGAAATAGCGACTCAGAGGGGTACAATAATGAGACCCATTACTAAACTGGTTGTTCTGCCAACTGACACATAGTTCACATTCACAAACTTATACAACCATATCCCTAACTACGAACTTGTCAATGACCTTGTAACTCCTTTCTACCTTAGCTGCGATGCGTACCGATGAAACCAAAAAGCGATCCCAATCCAATAAACATGGCTATGAGTGTCGAATATGTAGGCGTACTAACCCATTAAGAAAATACAAGGAATTCTTGGATATGAATGCGACTAAGCGACTCCAAACAGTAAACATGTACGGGTATTGTCCAAACTGTCGGGCGCACACACACCCAGAACACGTGTTTTACGACGACCGGATGCAAATATTGTCGAAACCCCCACCATACTTTGCTACATATCAACTCCAAAATTAAGAGCCGAGATCGGCGACCTTCTGCGATGATAGTACTTCGGAGGAACCAGAACACTACCAACAAATAAAGGACCAAACACGTCTTTGTCCTCAATTCTAAAACAAAACGTCGTCACACTTCTACCAACGGTAGTTGTCAACATAATTAGCCCCAGCGGCACTTCCAAACTAAGGTATATCTTAGACTCTGCATCCAAATTCAGCTGTATTGCCTCAAAAACCGTCAATAGCTTACGATTGACTACACTGTCTTTGAGGGACGAAACAATTTGTCCAATTACCATGTCCTCCGTCCCAGTATGCAAATAGAAACTACTCTTCGTGTAAATCGTAGGTTTTCTATTCACACTCCAGCAAAATCCTTACCACTATCTATCACCTCAAAATTCTATCACCTCAAAATTCAAAAATTTACTGCTACCAGACAACGGATTTTACAAATCTGGTACAGTCGTCATAATTATGGGTGTTGACTTATACTCTCGGTCTGGCCAACCAACTGCCCAAAATACAATTTTTGGTTGGACTATCAACGGTACATATCATAACTAAAATAAAGCTCGCACTCGTTTTATCTTTTCACCACTCAACTTTTAGAATACTAAACTGGGTTATACTGAATAATGTAAACCAATTCCAATTACTTTATAAATCTTAGATCTTAAGACATCCAAACATTTCGAATTAACTAAATGAACTCATAAAATAATAAAATGAATTTCTGTCACTTATTCTTACCAATATAACATATTTAAAAACAAGTACAATCGAATATGGAAACAATCTCTTGCAGACATACTGCAATGTTTATATTCAAATAAACACAAACCACAACAGTCATTACAATCCCACAAAAATCTCTAATAATTCCCAAATAATTACCTACTGTTTTAAAGTCTTTTAAAAGCTGTGTTCCTTTACTTACCTGAGGTTACCATTTTTACCATTTGTTACCATTTTTAACCTGCAGAGCGTTCTTAACCCCAAAAAGTGGCAAAACTGGCAGCAATTTTTAAGAGAGTGAGAGAGGAGAGAGAGAGCACATATGCCTTTCTCTTCTACCACAGCCAACCGACGAATTTCGACTTTTGTTTTACGATTATTTCACAATGAAGAAAAAATGGACGAAAACAGAAAAAAAGTCGAACGCTGACAAAACTAAACTTAAAACTGTGAAATAAAAGACGAAAATTAATTTTTTTACGTTTTTTTTTGACATTGCTACCAGATCTAACATTTTTCCGTTCCTTTACTTTTCTGGTAAAAATGTCCATGAGAGAGCAATTTTGAGCAATTTCGACACTTTTCTCTTTTACCACTTTTACCATTTTAAGTCACTAGCAAAGAAGAAAACAAACGTCATCTGAATTATTCATCGGCTCATGAAGTGTTCCTTTCCCCCGGACATTTGGCATCCATACACCACAACAAATATATTGATATTATTTTCAAATAAAAATTAGTTTTTCTATACAGTATTTCCCGGATATAAGCACTGTGGGAAATGCAAGCAAAGCAGTTCAAATAAGCGGGGGATTCATATATCGAAATCCCGTTTATAAGCACTATCGGTGCATATATAAAAATTCCCCATATACAAATTTTCATTAAAATTGCAATTTATTAGTTTTTAATCAATCAAAAAGAAACCATTTCATTTTTAAGAAAACATCTCACTTCTTTGTGTAGTATTAGGCTCAGATATCAATAGAAGTTTCGTATATTTAAAGAGAGAAGGTACGTAATTATTTTTATTCTTAAACAAGTAAAAAGCGTTAAGTTCGGCTGGGCCGAACCATAAAATAGTCTGAACTTATATAGAATAATTAGTTTTCTTGCTGTTACGAAAGCACCAATGTCCACAATTTTAGGAAGAGAAGTCTTTTTACCACTTAGAATCCCAAATACCTAATTTTAGCTAATTCGGTCAGCTAAAAGTTTGAAAATATCTGAAATCGGGCGGCAACTTTATTTGGGGCTATTCCAAAACATGGGCTTATGTACACAATTTTGGATAGATAAGTTTTTTCACCACTAGGAGCCATAAATACCAAATTATAGCTAATTCGGTCTGAAAATGTAGCTGAAAACGTCAAAATACATAAAATCGGATGGTACCGTTATATGCGGGCTATACCAAAATTCGAACAGCAAACAAAAGACTCATCTTTCCGAAATTTCAGCATTCAATCTCTATTTTTGTGGATGCTAGAGTGATTACCACAGAAAGAGGAATGGATATGCATAGATCGAACCCGAATTTTACCCTGATAAAGAATATTTATTGGTCTGTTCCAGAACTGCAAGAATTTACTAATTTTTACTATTTTTTCCGATAACATAAAGGAAAAAATGTTATCGTAGTAAGAAATAGTAGCTTCTTGCAGTTTCTGGAACAGAGCATATCACGAATATTGTCAAATATTTCATATTCCATTTCAGAAAAAAAGAATACATTTTTTTTTTGATATGTAGGTTAAGAAAAAAATTCCCAGTATGAATCTGGTCGCGAGCCAATTTTTGGTTGTTGCGGACAAAAGTTATGGCGCTTTTATTTCGCCTTTTAAGAAAGAAAATATTATAAAAACGCTAATTATTTCAATGAGCACAATTGTTATAAAAAAGTTCTCTCGAAGTGACTTCAGCTAGTAGATTGCATAATACCTGCAAAATGTTACACAGAATTCGCGGAATGTACATAAAATTGGTAAATTATTGAATATAAGTCAAATTTTTTCAAAATTAAGGCCCATTTAGTGGTCATAAAATTAACTAAAAATGTGTTGTGGATCAAAACTTCACGGCGAATCAAATGAGACTACAATCGTACATATTGGTGTTATAGTTTTGATGTTACAGCCAAAATAAGCACATATTTTGGCCAAAAAAGAATTTTTTTATTTGACAAAATATTTATTCACATGAATTATGTAGTAGAAAATATTGGAAAAATCTATAGAAATACTTCCTTCATTTTGCTTAAATCTCCCAATAAAATAGACGGATTTTGCTTTATTGACATTCATATTAAGGCTTTCTCATTAGGGAACGTAACTGGGTTGATGAGAATACATCTCAAAACTTCTGAAATGGAAACAGAGGTCAAATAACCCATTTTAATTTATATGAATTTTAAAATACGTGTAAATCGCGTAATTATCAAAATCATTTTGTCCGCATGTGATTTTCATGTACAGCAATACCATATCTTTTAATTTGTATACATTTTTCGAAATTTAATTTGGAGGCTAAGATGTAGCATCGGCTGCATCTAAGCACTAAAAAACCTATAAAATATCGCTAACTTGCGCAAAGTGCATACAATTTTTGTCCGATTTCAGTGTTCACCATGAAAATCTATATCGAAATATATCTATTTCAAGGCGATCAATCAAGAACCGTGGATGTAGCATCACACACTATTTTTTCGGATAAAATGAATGTAGCTCCCTTATCAGTGAAGTTTTCAAATCTCTATTTCCGCTAAAACGAAGATGCTGTACTAGTTTTTTCATTGCAGTGGAAACGAACCGTAGAAAACGTGACAAACTACGCGATACATATTTCCAAAAACAATTTTAGATGATTTTTCTACTTTGGAATTTCTTGTAACTCGCGTTTTAGTAGATGGATTTTCACGGGGAATGATTTATTAGATCAGGAACGTAAAAAACTAAAATGTGCAATCAAATACGAATAAATCGAATGACAATTGTTAAAATTAGGCCCGAAAAATACGATTTTTAGAAAAATGTTCGCACAAAATTTTCGCATATGGATGCAGATTTCTATGAATCTGTGCAGACTACATTCACAATATTCATATCAAATAACTCAGAATCGCAAGTACTACAATCCTATATATGGTTTTTTGAATAACCTGTTTGCGGAATGAAATTAGAAGAAAATTTAAAAAAAAACACTGTAAATCTGGCTTCAAAATGTCAGCATCATTTAATGGTAGAAGCAGACGAAATTTTGAAAAGTAATACATTAGTGAGATGATCCTTATTTAGTTTGCTTCTGCTTTTACTTTGACAGGAAACTCGAGAGAAGTGTGGTTTACTCACAAATCGAGGGAAAACAAAAAAAGACATGGTGGCTTCAACCCATTTTCACAATTTTTTTAACATAAATATAGCCACAGCTTCCACGCAAATTATCTTTTAAGGCCAATATTTTTTGCCATGTCCAAAAACATTTCATTTTATCCAAAAGTATTTAATTTGTATAATATACAATCACGAGTCGCGTGTTCTAAAAGGGTTAACTTTGGCTTCAGCTATACTTTATAGTGTTGCAAGTGATTACTTCAATGATTTACAAAGGAAAAACAAAGTTAATACACCCTTCATCCTATGGTGGAGGGTATAAAAAGTCCGTTAATTTTGCCTGTACATTGTCTAAAATAGAATTGCTCTATGTTTTTTATTTAATGAAGAAATTTATTGGTTGGCATTACAGCCTTACGAATAATATTTATTAAACTTAAAACTTCTTTTTTTAAAGGAAATCTTATTTTCTGCACAATCGTTTTTATATAATTCATTATTCTCCGACAACAGATGGAGTAAATGGCTTATTTATTTTTATTGCAATTAGCTCAGCATTCTCTAAGAGCATATTGCCTGAAAAAACAGCTCCAAACCAATGCATTTCGAAGACTGCCTGTTCATTTTGCGCTTTATATTGAGATTTCTTGACAAGTTTTTCTCCATTTAACTGTTCTTTTCACGTATATGCTTGTTATATTTAACGCCTATGAAAAATTTTACTATCATCCAAATTATTATGAGCCGGTCCATATAAACGATTTTTTTTAAGCCAAAATGAAAGAATGATGACCAAAGTTCAAGTGCTTATAAGGGGGGGATGCATATAAGCGGGATGCATATATCGAAATAATGTCAATGCATTTTGAACCAAAAATAACATTTGCACAAATTTCAGTGCTGTATTGAATGGAAAGAGGATATACGAAAAATTTACTATTTATGCAGAGAGCGAACGATATTCACAAGAAAATGATAGACTGAAATGTTTTATTGAAAGAAAAGGAAACAACGAACGAAGTGAACGACACGGATCTTTTTGAACCGAATGAAAAGGAACGATCCGCTCAATGAACGAGATTGCCCAACACTAACAGAAATATTACAGATAAAATCTCTTGATAAATGGACTGAAAAAGTGAAATAGAAAATACCTATTTTGAATTGGAATGTATAAAGACCATAGAAAACAAAGCGATGGGTCAGCAACGCGGACTAGGCTCTAGCGATAGGTAAGTCGATTTCGATTAATCGATTTTTTGCAGTTAGAATTCTAAAAGTCGAAGTCGACTTTTGGCTGGAGGGAAAATCGCATAATCGATTATTTTGTGTTCGACTTTGCCCATAGACTTTAAGCCTAGTACACAGTGACCAACAAAACTGACAATCATCGCGGTCTATTTCGTTCATACCAAAGTCTTATGGGTACTTTACACGATATGCTCTTTTACATATCTGTTGTCATTTTACATATACATTTTGTATATAAAAAGTTACAACCCATATGTAAAAAACATAACGTGTAAAATACCCATAACTGAATATAACAAAACCATAAGTTTTTTTTGCCAAAATATTGTGCTAATAGTACGTTGACAGTCAGTTTTGAAAGTCGAAAGTAGAGTTAAAGTACAACTGAAATAATCGCGACACCGAAAAATCGCATTTTTAGTTTTAGACCAAAATCGAAAAGTCGAAAAATCGATTATTGATTTTTATTACTTATCCCAACCCTAGTATTTAATAGACCAAAATCGAAAAGATAAAAAAATAAAAAAGATAAAATTATTGAATATCGATGCATTACTTCCTCAACCTCGTATCTTAAAAATATGCGATTTCGACTTTTTCATATCAAACGATTGCTATTTGTGTGTTTTATTACTGCAACCACTTATTATCTCAATACGTTGTCGCGGTTCTCTATATATTAACAAAATATATTCTCGTATCTCGTTCATTCCTATTTTCATAACTGCCTTAAACACGTATCTTAATACCTGAGCAATGATGTCTGACTGACAATCAATGCCTAGGCGAAACGGCGGAACCTAGGATCTTGAATTTTGGTTTAGGGGAGTAGTTGGTCGATTTGGCTGGGTTTTTGAAAATTCGTAATAGCATGGTTATGAAAAGAACTTACATTCTGTTTCACTATGTCGAACGAAAATGAAAACGAAAGAAAAACTACTAACCTCGTGTATGATTTTCTAATTTTGTAGTTGTTTCGAAGCAAAAACAAAGTCAATATTTCCATGAAAAGCAAAGTTTAGTTGTTTTTCGTTCGCATTCATTTTCTTTCGACATAGTGAAACAGGCCCTTAAATGTACTATAATTTGTACTATTTGAGTGACTTACTGGTAATCATCGTCGAGGCGAAACAGGTAAATCTAGAGCCTTGAAATCCTGAGTGAGGGTTTCTATTGATGTGTAGGTGTGTTTGTAAGAGAAAATTACTAAAATGTACAAACAGTTTTTCCTATAAATGCAATTCTGAGCTGAAAATTGGGACAGGGACGGGAAATTCGAACAATATGTTTACGATAAGTACTAAAAGTATTAAAAGTGTACCACTTGTATTATACGAAGGAACAAAGTTAAAATCATAAAAATTATTATGCTATTATCGGTTTATGTAAGGAAGTAATTTGGAAATGTGGACAAATATATACGAAAAGTACTAAATGGTACTAAATATAGAATATTTGGTATTGGGTGAACGGATACAAGTGGAATACATACATACACATGTTTCCACAACACCCCCTAAGGGACAAGGGGGACTTCTCCCCTATCAATGAGTGCACGCCAATTAATGTTGGCTCAATGGTGTGGACTTACTTCTTATCGCCGAGTCCGAACGGCATGTTTTACGACACCACTTTTCAGTGAAGTTTTTCATGGCTGAACAACTGTGGAAATGTAAGCCGATATTACACTGACGGGATTTGCCACCGCCGAAAATTTTGATGTTCTGGTCAGGGATTGAACCGCAAACCATCTGAGTGCTTACCACTGCATATGCAACATTTACCATAAAATCAACAGTCTATATGGAGGTAAGTGGACAATAAAAGCGGAATAATGACATTTAGTATCTACGTTACTGATTGTGTGCATGGTTGAATCTTTTCTTTGTTTTCATTTTTTGGTGGATGAATTGACTTAAAAATAAAAAAATTTAAGCGATGTAACGAGGATGTGATTTACGTTTATTTAACAATGTGGCCGCATCTGAATGGTTAAGGAACAGAATGTGAGTGAGTGGGGAATGAAATGAAGAAAATGAATTATAAAAATGCACGACTGGAACTATATGAAATAAAGGAACTATATAAATGCAAGAACCGGATATAGTTCCAATAGTTCCTTGTCCGGAATATTTCCTTGGGACTACAGAACTCTACGTTTTTCGCTATCACATTCACTTTTGCTGTTATGGGCCCCCAAAGATTAGATTTTATTTACTGCCTCAACTCGTATCTCAATAAATGCGTTTCATGCCTTAACTAAAAAAGATTAGCATATTATTCCTACTAATATGCATAGATGTACTCAATTCCCTAATAATTGCCTGTTACACTTTTACCCAAACACCGATGTATCAAAAGATAAATCGTTTTTAGTCTCTCCTGAAAAGTTGTATTTTTTTAAGTTACGGGGTTGAGGAAGTAAGGCATCGATATATACAACAACACAAATATAATAAAACGGAACCATAAACTATTATAATAAAGTGAACAACTTAAAAGGAGTATTTATTTCTTATTTGTTACAGTTTGATATAGTGGAAAATGGCATTCAAATTTCGAAGCTCATGCAAATTTTTTCCCAGCAAGCAGTCATGATAGATGCCCTTATTTCACATTTCACAGAGCTTATAAAGAAAAGAAAACAGAACAACACAACGGATGAAATTCACAATGGTGTGTATACTGTAGTATATTATTCATTAGTATATTACACTCGTGTGACCTTACTGTAAGGGTGCACTGTTGTGTGTAGGCATTGTTGTTCGCCTGATGACAACAATTTCCAACATAGCTACATACAACATCTGTGGTACATACCAGGGTTTCGGAGTCGGAGTCTACGAGTCGGAGTCGAGCAATTTTGCTGGAGTGGGAGTCGGAGTCTGAGTCGAAAAAAATAACTCGACTCCGACTCCGGCCGAAATTTTTTCCACGTTATAGAAATATAATATTAAATTTGGAACAAGAACATTTTTTAAAAAATCATTATTTATTTTAAAAGAACACATATATGCAAACGGTATATTATACTAAGTTAAAGGACAGTTCACGGGATATTTACTATCCTCTGAAGTGTAGTCTATTCATCCTTATTTTGTTGATCTAATTGATTCTTTACAAAAGTAAAGTTCTATGACAATCGAATTAAGATTGGACCTTTAACCTCTTTCGTCAGAAGTCTTACTGGTCTTCTCACAAAGGTCTATTGGTATTCTCATCTTGTTATACCCTCAGCATTTATGCTAACGAGGGTCACGGTGCGCCTTAACCAAATTTAAATGGAAGGTGCTTACACCTGGGAAGTTTTTGCATATTCTGAAACTACAATGCTCATAGATGAGAAATATCAAGAAACGAAGAAATCGCCGGAGGGATTTTCAAATAAATCGCGATTTAAGTTTACATTTCTAGGGGTTCTTTAGGTTTTCACGATTTTGCATGGAAAACGCGAGTCCAATGTAAATGGGCCTAAAGAAAATGTTATAGCTGTGAAAATTCTCCACAAGATTGACCTTTATGATATTTTCGTAGGTTTTACCGTTTTTGAGATATATAAGTTCAAATTGAGACAATGCACTGACTGTATCGCCTCCTTATAAAACAATATCATGCTCAGTGCGCCTTAACTAACTTTTGATGAAAACCGCTTACACATAGGAAGATTTCGCGGATTCTGAAACAGCAATGTTCATAGATAAGAAAACTGAAAAAACAGAAAAAATCGGCGGAGGGATTTTTAAATAAATCGCGATCAAAATTCACAATTTTAGGATTTTTCAGGTTTTCACGATTTTACTTGGAAACCGCAAGTCGTATCGAAATGAGTCTAAAGAAAATATTGTAGCTGTGAAAATTCTCTACAAGAATGACATTTAGGTTTTTTCGTAGGTTTTACCATTTTTGAGATATAGAGGTTCAGTTAAAACTTTTAGGTTTTTATCTTAAGTCTTCAAGATTTTGCTTGGAAACCGCAAGTCATATCAAAATGGGGCTAATGAAAATGTTGAAGCTGTGAAAATTCTCTACAAGATTGGATGATTTATTTTTTCCTAGGTTGTACGGTTTTCAAGATATATAAGTTTAATTTGGAAAATTGCTGTAATGGCATTGTTTTATAAGGAGGCGATAGAGTCAGTGCATTGTCTCAATTTGTACTTCTATATCTCAAAAACGGTAAAACCTACGAAAATATCATAAAGGTCTTTAGGCCCATTTACATACGACTCACGGTTTCAACGCAAAATCGTGAAACCCTAAAGAACCCCTAAATATGTGGACTTAAATCGCGATTTATTTGAAAATCCCTCCGGCGATTTTTTTG
This sequence comes from Musca autumnalis, assembly GCF_047663935.1. NCBI lineage: Eukaryota > Metazoa > Arthropoda > Insecta > Diptera > Muscidae > Musca > Musca autumnalis. The sequence continues at coordinate 139,762,365 of NW_027411644.1, forward strand.
TTTCTTGATATTTCTCATCTATGAGCATTGTAGTTTCAGAATCTGCAAAAACTTCCCAGGTGTAAGCACCTTCCATTTAAATTTGGTTAAGGCACGCCGTGGGGTATATACACTTTCATATCGGCAAAATGTGCCTCATCGAAAAAATGATGTTAGACCCCAAGTATGTTTGAACGAAATGTGTTACAGACAATTTAGAGTTGATTTAGCTATGTCCGTCTGTCTGACTGGCTGGAGCGCACGATAACTCTCGAACGGATCAACCGATTCGGTCCAAATTTGGCTTTCGTAATATTTTGTTCAAACTTAGTTTAAGTTCGAAGATGCGTTATATCGGTCCACTCCTTCCGTTACCTCCTCCACAAAAGTTAGAAAATATTCGCTAAAATGCTACGCGCGATTTATCATCGACGTAGCAACCGACTTGGTCCAAACTTTGGATCTCTAAATATGTCGAAACTTAGCTTATGTTCAAATTTGGGCCCTCTATGTCCAATCCTTGTGGTACCACCCACACAAATGTTCAACAGTTTTGTGTGGTTAAGGGTCTGTTCGAGGATCCTTTGGACATTTTCACCGAAGGTTTTCCTAGTGGCCCTTTTTACAGCGATATTGTGTTTTTCGTAGGCTAGTGTGATAAAAAAGTTCTATCTATCGATATCCCCGCAAATTTTTGAGCTTTAATCCTAATCCGCCTAAATAATTTTTAGTGATATAGGAATTCACTCCCGGAGTCGACCCGGAGTCGGAGCCGGAGTCGTGAAAAAAACTCGTCTGGAGTCGGAGTCGAGCCAAAAATACCTCGACTCCGAAACCATGGTACGTACGTTGGCACATGCAGATAAGAAATTTATAAGGAAATAAACGAACAAAAAGAAGAGAAACTAACACTATGTTTTATCTATATATACGAGGAAATGGTGTTAGTTACTAAGCTAATAACTCAAGAACGGCTGAACTGATTCTAAATTCGCATCAATTCGGAATAGCATTATGACAAAAAAGGATAAAACCTAAAACATCGCCTCAAACAGACGAAAAAATTGCAATTAAATAAAAATAATTATCTAGGCGGGTTTCTTTCGATCTTTTATTGTTGATTTATGTTTTTGCATTTCTTTTATTAATTTTTTATGCGAACCATGTAAATATGTGCACAAACATATTTTTTGATTAGGTTTGTCAATATTTGAAAGTTAAACAATATTTTAGATACGACAATCATTTTAATTTGCATTTTAAAGAAAGGATGAAATAAAAGCTAGCCAAATTTAAAAAGATTAATAGTGGTTTCGGGTAACGCAACGATTTTTATGGATTATTGGGTAACTAAAAACATTTTGTTGTTAGTGTCATATGTTGTAACCGTTAGTAAGGATAAAAATGTTTTTTATGTTGTTGTGGAATGTATTCACATATTCCTATCCGCGAGTCAGAAAATCGGAAAGTACATCTATCAACTTTATATAAATGACAATGATTTTGCTTAAATAAACAGGGCCACAAATTTTCTGAAAAAAAAGGTTTGCGAAGAACATCAGGCAATACCATTATATTGGTGCTTCGATAAAGCACTGGAGCTTTATCGAAAAATTTATGCAGGAATAGTTTGTACCTCCACAACAGTCCACGAAGCACAAAATACCGGAAATGTGGAAGTGTCGTGGCTATTTCAAAACATGAACCGATATGATCCATCTACAATACAAAAAATTCCTACGTTTTATATAGTTTTTAAGTCCTAATAGTTACATAATGTACTTTGAAAGCTTTACCATCATTTCAACAGATGAACGGACTGAGGTACCACACCGATTACATGGAAGTTTTCCATTGCAGTAAATATAACATATTTGTTTAAGGATTTGTATAAGTTTGATACGTTTCAACTCAACTTCCAGACCTCAGACGATCACGGACTCTGATTGACATCATCAGGACCTCCTCTGCACGTTCCCTCTGCGGGCACCGTAGAGGGCAGATGCCAACGAGCAGTGGTTGTTGAGTTTTCTCTCATTGGAAAATGCGATTGTAGTAGTATAAATCTACTCAGATACTCTGCGACCACTGCAATCCTCTGCGATTGCAAGAATCTCTGCGTTCACTTGTCGACCAACTTTCGTAGAGTACATTTATCGCGTACGAACCGAAGGACCTCGCGTTTACTAAACGGCCTCTGTCGCCACCCCAGATTGCAAAGGGTGAACTTGTTATTACTAACAGGCCTCGCCACCCCAGATTACAAGGTAATCTTTGTTGTTGTAAGAAATCAAATACACCAAATAAATGTCAATCATATTTATATTAGGAATTAATACTGGTTGTTATATCCTACACCACTATGTGGAAAGGGTATTATAAGTTTGTTTTGGTAAAAATTCATGTAGCACCGCGAAATATTCGTCGGAGACCACCAATGTGGTGTACCAATCTTCATATCCCGGCGAGATAAAGCAATTTTGAGATGTGTGTCCGTCCGTCCGTGTGTCCGTCTGTCCATTATAAATTGTAATCAAACTCCAGGCCGCAATTATGGACCGATCGTCACGAAATTTGGCATGGAGGTCGGTTTCACATCAGAATAGATCGCTATATTAATTGGTGATGATTGTGAAATATTTAGCGGGTGAAATGGACCAAAAACATAATTTTTATCCGATTTTGTAGCTGCTCTGTAGGTCGCAATAATAGTCCGATCGCCTCGAAATTTTAAATAAGATAAGAGTATATGACAAAGAAGAAACTTGCAATTTGAGATAGCGATCAGATAATATTTAGAGCGGTAAATGGACCACAACTTTTGTGTGAAAATTGTGAACATTTTTAATATACACCTTATAACTTTTTTCCTGGAAGAGACATTCCGGCCAAGTGAGCTATTCTTGGAAGAGGAACGCTTGACCTTTCTATTGATTTCAATTGTGTTGGTGTTCATGATAAGATAACAGAGTTACAGTCTAATATACCCAGTTATTTGTTTGTGGTGTTATCATAATCACGCTAGAGTTCGCAATTATGGCTCAATAATCACGAAAGTTTGCACGAGGTAAGAGTTTAGGTAGAAGAAAATGATTACAATTTTGGATGATGATCTGATATTATTTAGCGGGTGAAATGGACCATTATTTTTGTATGAAATATACAAAAAAAAATATTTTTGGTCTATATTTTATTTCCTGGAGGGCATATGCCGGTAAAGTAGACTACATAGAACTACTGATCTTCCCCCTGATGCAAACTGCAATCACGTGCCTGCTAGATAACGGGTATACTACTTAATATATAATGTGTTTTGTGTAGAGAACCACATTTTCCTATTCCCAGTTTTTGCATTATTGCAAATTACATGGTGCCCTAAAGTTTTAATTTTCCAATTGAATTTTTATACACACACAAGGTGTCAGACTCGGAGATAAGCTGTGGGTCCCATATCATTGAGCGAATATGAATCGCGGTACACTCACTCGATGATATAAGATAAGTCTCCCTTGTCCATTCTGAGATGTTTGTGAAATAATTATTATATTATTACTTAAGCTTGGTGTGATACGGTACCAGAATCCACAAAGTTATTTCTTACAATAAGTTTATTTTTTCCATTAAGACATGTTAATTTGTGAAAAGCTAGTTCCCAATGGTAAAGGTGTAGTGTATCACATGGTCGGCCCCGTTCGACTATAGCCTTGGCTTACTTGTTTTTATTTATTCTTTTCTCCCTCCACTGCTAAACAATCGGTAACTGAGTTATAGTTGAATAAGTCCTATGGATTGGCTCGAAGTACCAAATGTTTAGGTGAGGCAGGAGAAGTCCATAGGCTTCTTCAACGATAGCAAAGGAAACGATTGATGAGCAGTGAAGGTGAAAAGAATAATATAAAACATCTTCTTCTCGTCAAACAACAATAATGATTATCACAAAATTGGAATAAAATTTAATTAAATGTTAGTTAAATGTTATCAAGGTAATAACTTCGATATACGATAGATTCAATTGTGCTATGTAGGTGAGTCATTTAAATATTCAGTATTCCATAAGTAGTACGAGCAATATCTATATATATAAATGAGCTTGGTGATAAGTGATTGACTGACTGACTGACTGACTCATCATCAACGCCCAGCCAAAACGGCTAAAGGTAGGAGCTTGAAATTTTACCAGTGGGTCACTGTTGATGCAAATGTGCGAGATAAGGCCGGGTTTTAGAAAATTCGTCCTGGAACCACAAAAAATAACAACAACAAAAATCCTTATTTTTCATTATTATTACGTACTTATCCACTTAGTTGGCCCTCTGCAAGACATGTGTCAAATTAACAATGCTATAATTTCATGATACCGTAAACGATCACCCATAATTTCAAATTTTGTAGTTTACTTCTAGGCGCACTTATTTTATCGTAAACCACTAAATAATAGAAAGACAAGACATTTGTTATCTTCCATTGCAACAGATGTCGCAGTTGGTGATAATGGTATAAACCGATTTTGATTTTGTTTTCACATAACAGGTGTCGCACAAAAGATTTTCATTCGTTAAAATCCAGTTAGAAAAAATGATTACAAACGATGCATTTGTAAAAATTTTGATTTTCAATTTAAAATTAAAACAAAAACTCTTTCAATAAATAATGTTGGGTTTGTTGAACAAATGAGTTGATGTTGAAGACAACATTAGGGGAACAAATCAATAATAGGCCCCAGGAATATAGGAATTTGGTATGGAAATCAAAGTTGGGAAGTGGTGCTTCTAAAAGGAAATGGTTTGGAAAATTACCAATCATGTGTACGAAAAGTACTAAATGGTACTAAATTTGGTACAATAGGGATTTGGGTGAACGGATAGAGCTGGAATCCTGAAATTTGGAATTAAGGTTACTGTTGTAGTGTAGGATTGAGATATGAGGGTAGTTTTGGAAATTCGTGCTTATGTGTACGAAAAGTACTAAATAGTACTAAATTTGGTACAATAGGGATTTGGGTGAACGGATAGAGCTGGAATCCTGATATTTGGAATTGAGATTACTGTTGGAGTGTAGGATTGAAGAACTTTTGGAAATTCGTACTTATGTGTATGAAAAGTACTAAATGGTACTAAATTTGATACAATGGGGATTTGGGTGAACGGATAATAGCTGGAATCTCGAAATTTGGAATTGAGATTACTGGTGGGGTGTAGGATTGAGGTAGTTTTGAAAATTCGTACTTATGGGTACGAAAAGTACTAAATGGTACTAAATTTAGTACAATTTGGATTTGAATGAACGGATTGAACTGGAATCCTGATTTTTAGTATTTTAATTTTATTTATTTTAATTTATAGTATGAATTTTAGTAAACGAAAAGAGTTAGAATTTGCAACCCGTTCGCGGTAGGCTATAGAGGTAGAATTTGGATTTGGGTGACGGATAGTGTTTGAGTCCTGAAATTTGAAATTAGGATAACTATTGGAGTGTAGGACTGAGGTAGTAAGGGTACGAAAATTACTAAGTGGTACTACCTGTGGTACAATTTTGATTTGGGGGAACGGATAGAGCTGGAATCCTGGAATTCGGTCAGACTGCTGTTGGAGTATAAGATTGAGATGGAAGTAGTTTTTGAAATACGTACTTATGGGTACGAAATGTACCAAATGGTACAACTTGGATTTGAGTGCACGGATAGCGCTGGAATCCTGTTATTTGGAATTATGGTTACTGTTTAAGTGAAGGATTAAGGTTGTTTTGGAAAATCGAATTGTACAGAATTTGGTACAATTTGTTTTTGTGTAAAGGGGTTTTTGGATATTCGGCGTAGAAAGGTACGAAAAGTACTAAAGTGTACTAAATATGGAATCCATTGTATTAGGCAAACGCGAAGAGCTAGAATTCTGAAATTTTGAACGAGTGGTCATTGATGGAGAGTTAGGAAGATGTACCAAAGGGTATTTAGAAACTCGACCTATAAGTGTACGAAAAGTACTAAAAGTTTCTAAATTTGGTACCAATTGCATATTTTTAATGGATAAAGCTAGAATCTTCAAATTTGGTATGGGAATCAAGGTTGGGAAATGGCGTTGAAATAAGGATATGGTTTTGGAAGTTCGTATTTATGATTACGAGCAGTAATAAATTTGGATTTGGGTGAACGGATAGAGCTGGAATCCTAAAGTTTTGAATTAAGATTACTGTAGGGGTGTAGTATTGAGATAGTTTTGGAAATTCGTACCTTTGGGTACGAAAAGTACTAAATGGTACTAAATTTGGTACAATTTGGATTTGGATGAACGGAACTAAGATTACCGCCGGACAGTAGAATTGAGGTAGTTTTGGAAATTCGTACTTATGGGTACAGAAAGCACTAAATTTGGTACAATTTGAATTTTAGTAAACGGATAGTGTTGGAATTAGGAATTAAGATTACTGTATAAGTGTAGTATTGAGGAAATTTTGAAAAGTCGTACGTATGGGTACGAGAAGTACTAAATAGTACTAAATATGGTACAATATGGATTTGGGTGAACGGGTAGAGCTGGAATCCTGAAATTTTTGTTTGGGAAAGAAATGGTACTAAATTTGATACAATTTGGATTCGGGTGAATTAATAGAGCTGGAATCCTGAAATTTGGATTTACGATTACAGTCGAAGAGTAGGATTCAGGTTGTTTTGAAAAAGCAAGCTTATGGTACTAAATTTCATACAATTTGTATGTAGGTGAACGGATAGCGGTGGAATCCTGCAATTTGAAAGTATGATTATTGTAGCCCTGTTGCGTTGAGGAAGTTTTGAAAATTGGTACGAAAATTCTAAATGGTTCTAAATATAGTAAAATTTTAATTTGGTTTAAAGGATAGAGTTTGAATCCTGAAATTTGGAAGTAAGATTACTACTAAAGTGAAGGGTTGAGGTAGTTTTGGAAAATCATACTTATGGGTACGAAGAGTTCGACTTGATACTAAGTTTGGTATAATTTGGAATTGGACGAACGGATACAGCTGGAATCTTGAGATTTGGAATTACTGTAATTATTATGGAATTTACTGTAATTATTTTGTATTAATGTCCGTGTATGGCTGAGATATGTCGTCGAAATACGTACCATAAGTATACGAAAATTACTTAATGGTACTCAATTTGTTTTTGGGTGTAGGAACAGTGCTGGAATTTTTATTTTTTGGAGTTAGGGTGTGTATTAGTGTTCAACGTTGATCTCGCTGTTAATGTGTAATGGTGAGATACGGCTGATCTTTTTGAAAATCGAACTTAAGGGGTACGTACAGTACTAAGATAAAAATAAATATTGATTAAAATTGGTGTTATTGCAACCAAATTTTCAGTGTTTGTCATTTCCATATTATATATTGTTTATTTGTTTTTTATATCCTTTCCGCATACGAAGTAGCGGGCATTTTGCTAGTGTTTTATAAATTTGTTAGTGGTCGATTTCAAGTTTCAATCTCGAGTGCGGTATTAAGTGCTGAGGACAGGAGAAACTGAGCCGGTAAGAAGGTAACCGAAAATAGATTTTTGGCCAAGCAACGAATTTAAAAGGACTTTAGGAGGTTCAACTTCAATAATGTGAGGATATAAGTCAGCACCAAGTAGCAAGTCTATTTGGGTTTACTGGAAGAGGATCTGGCAGACAAGTAGAAAACCAAGACCACGTGTTAAACAAATAATTCAACAATTATACTTTTTACTAATCGAGAATTTGTCCTCTAACGAAAGTTCTTTGAACCGGGGGCAGAGACCCAGAATATGGGTCTGGTAAGGACAAATTGGGCAGCAAGATTTCTGGCCTAATTTATTCGATGAAGTTTTTGATTTGGACAAAGTTTTATTGGGGGATATAGATGGAGCAACATTCATGGGTGACGATTGTGTGAGTTGATTCCCGTGCATGTTGTGGATACAAACCAATGTTTGTATATTCTCTGTGAGGAAAGCATCTAAGTCATTCCAAGAAGGCAACGACGATTTATTTTTGATGGTTTGCTCCCAAAGGGCCAAAGTCAATTTTGGTCAAAGCGCTGCAAACAAATACAAACTATTATTGGAGCCCATCCGTGACGACGTCATAGACCACGTTGCAGCAAGACAACTACTAATCCCACGCTGGATAGTTTTCAAACCCAAAACTGTTTCTTTATAGAAAGAAGGGAGATAGAGCAATTGATTTATGTGGCTATTCACCAGAATGCGTTTATTGTCGTACGTTTCCGACAAGGCACCGATCTTCACCGATGGTTTTCTGCACTAAATAGCAGAGCCGTTCAACGTCTGACAGACACGAATTTTCAACAAATAGGGTGGTGAACAGATCCCTGAAGGTGGACCAAGATATTAAGTTTCCAGCATAAACATCAATGTCGATAGGTGGCAATGGTAAGCTCTGGGTATATACAGGGGATTTATCAACAGTGCCACTGGTGTTAGAAGAAGCTTCAGGTGGAGCTTGCTAATTGTTCAAGCATGTTGGGCGAATCAGACTGCACAAAATCCAAAGCTAATGAGTTACTCGAAAGCAAACCTGGAGATTGTGTTTCTTTTGAAACGTTCAATAAATTTAGTGGATGTGGCGAGATAGAAGAAGCTATAGCAGGTGATGAATACCGGAGATAAGAAATGTAGGATGTACCACATTTTTCCTCAACGACATCAATAACATCAGCCTATGCAGTCTCGGATGTCGTGAGGTAGTAGGGTGAATTTGTCTAAAAATGCAAAAAACTATACGGCAAGTTAATTTTCAAAATTAATTATTCAAAATTTACAATTTGTTTTGTTTCACACCACTGAGCTAACCCATCAACAGATATTGAAATACTCTCTCATCGTGAAGTTGAAAGCAGCAAATGATGCGACGGACTCCTCTTCGCATCACAACAGCAACATAACTACTATATAAATACAGAAATAACTGAAAAAACTTTCATTTTATAACTTTTCGTGGTTTTTTCCACTTTTTCGAAGCAAGTCCTTGTCCTTGCAATTTATGTTGCCTGCTGCGAATTTATAGTGTGCCCAACGTAAGTAAGGGGTCGCTTATAGTAAGAAATTGGTCTATATAAAATCTATTGCTCCGGATTCTTTTCCAACATTTGTTGTTTCCTGTACTTTTCCCGCCTTGTGGTAGCAGGTGGAACGCGCATTCCATATAACTATTTTTTTTTTTCAATTTTCAATTCAATAAACTTTATTTTTTCGAAATCGTTATAATACATAAAATATTTTATATGAATACTAGCAAGTGCCCGCTACTTCGTTAGCGGAGAATTCACACCAATATAAAGGAGGATAATAAATAAATAAATTGAAATGCAGAGTATAGTTTCACCCGTTCCTATTTACAAATTCTTTATCCAGTAAAGTACGACAGTTTAAGGCTTTACCACATATTCTTTCTAAAAATCATACCTGTGGTTTTCAAATAGAACTACATAAATCGATTAATCAATTTGTGTTAATTTTGCTTTATGGATGCCGCGTAGAAGTAGCTAGAAGCTATCAACATCAAAATTTTGTTTTCAAAAAATGTGGGCCGTAGTATTTTTAAAACTATATTCTCAACGACTGTTGTAAAAACTACATATTCCTTTAACATTTGGTTGTTTGGTGGATAGAATATACGGAATCGGGAGAATATATGGGAGCTATATCCAAATCTCAACTGATTCTCGTCAATAGCAATAGCTATAGTCCTTTGGTCAAAATTGCGACCATCATAAATTTTAACCCGGATAGGATAATAAATGCGACAAAAGTGCATTAACGGATGGACGGGAACGTATAAATGGACTCAGAATGTGATGCTATGTAGATCTTCGAAAGCAACCATTGACCTATTTCGTTTCCTTTTGCATGTTACATACAAATGCACATATTGATAATACCCCTTAACACAGTGTGGTGTAGGGTATAACAAAAAATTCTAAAATCGACAAACTTTATCATAAGAAGATTTATGTCCAGTTTCATTAATACGATAAATATACAAATTCGTTCAAACTACTACCAAACTTTTTTTTTTTTGAGAAATATATAAAAATTTATGAGTCATGTTTGTTTTCAGTCAAACGAATATTTTCTACAACAACAGGAGTTTGGTTGCTAGTAATTCGAACGGACTTGATTTCGAATCATTTTAGAGAAACAAGTCATTAATTAATTATTTTGTCTTAAAATATTCAGCTTAATAGAAATCTACTATACTATAATCATTCAATAACCATTATTCAAAAACGCAGATTTTTTTCACTGAATAGTAAATGTATTGAAAATTGCAATTTTTCTGCAGAGCAAAATATGTGTTATAGCAAAATGCCCGCTACTTCGTATGCGGAAAGGATATAAAAAAACAAATAAACAATATATAATATGGAAATGACAAACACTGAAAATTTGGTCGCACTAATACCAATTTTAATAAATATTTATTTTTATCTTAGTACTGTACGTACCCCTTAAGTTCGTTTTTAAAAAAGATCAGCCGTATCTCACCCTTACATATTAACAGCGAGATCAACGTTGCACACCAATACACACCCTAACTCCAAAAAATAAAAATTCCAGCACTGTCCCTACACCCAAAAACAAATTGAGTACCATTAAGTAATTTTCGTATACTTATGGTACGTATTTCGACGACATATCTCAGCCATACACGGACATTAATACAAAATAATTACAGTAAATTCCATAATAATTACAGATCTCAAGATTCCAGCTGTAGCCGTTCGTCCAATTCCAAATTGTACCAAACTTAGTATCAAGTCGAACTCTTCGTACCCATAAGTAAGATTTTCCAAAACTACCTCAATCCTTCACTTTAGTAGTAATCTTACTTCAAAATTTCAGGATTCAAACTCTATCCGTTAAACCACCGCTATCCGTTCACCTACATACAAATTGTACTAAATTTAGTACCATTTAGTGCTTTTCGTAACCATAAGTTTGCTTTTTCAAAACAATCTGAATCCTACTCTTCGACTGTAATCGTAATTCCAAATTTCAGGATTCCAGCTCTATTAATTCACCCGAATCCAAATTGTATCAAATTTAGTACCATTTCTTTCCCAAACACAAATTTCAGGATTCCAGCTCTACCCGTTCACCCAAATCCATATTGTACCATATTTAGTACCATTTAGTACTTCTCTTACCCATACGTACGACTTTTCAAAATTTCCTCAATACTACACTCCTACAGTAATCTTAATTCCTAATTCCAACACTATCCGTTTACTAAAATTCAAATTGTACCAAATTTAGTGCTTTCTGTACCCATAAGTACGAATTTCAAAAACTACCTCAATTCTACTGTCCGGCAGTAATGTTAGTTCCAAATTTCAGAATTCCAGCTCTATCCGTTCATCCAAATCCAAATTGTACCAAATTTAGTACCATTTAGTACTTTTCGTACCCAAAGGTACGAATTTCCAAAACTATCTCAATCCTACACCCCTACAGTAATCTTAATTCAAAACTTTAGGATTCCAGCTCTATCCGTTCACCCAAATCCAAATTTAGTACTGCTCGTAATCATAAATACGAACTTCCAAAACCATTTCCTTATTTCAACGCCATTTCCCAACCTTGATTCCCATACCAAATTTAAAGATTCTAGCTTTATCCATTAAAAATATGCAATTGGTACCAAATTTAGAAACTTTTAGTACTTTTCGTACACTTATAGGTCGAGTTTCTAAATACCCTTTGGTACATCTTCCTAACTCTCCATCAATGACCATTCGTTCAAAATTTCAGATTTCTAGCTCTTCGCGTTTGCCTAATACAATGGATTCCATATTTAGTACACTTTAGCACTTTTCTTACCTTTCTACGACGAATTTCCAAAAACCCCTTTACACAAAAACAAATTATACCAAATTCTGTACAATTCGATTTTCCAAAACAACCTTAATCCTTCACTTCAACAGTAACCATAATTCCAAATAACAGGATTCCAGCGCTATCCGTGCACTCAAATCCAAGTTGTACCATTTGGTACATTTCGTACCCATAAGTACGAATTTCAGAAACTACTTCCATCTCAATCCTATACTCCAACAGCATTCTGACCAAATTCCAGGATTCCAGCTCTATCCGTTCCCCCAAATCCAAATTGTACCACAGGTAGTACCACTTAGTACTTTTCGTACCCTTACTACCTCAGTCCTACACTCCAATAGTAATCCTAATTTCAAATTTCAGGACTCTATCACTATCCGTCACCAAAATCCAAATTCTACCTCTATAGCCTACCGCGAACGGGTTGCAAATTCTAACTCTTTCCGTTTACAAAAATTCATACTTTAAATTAAAATAAATAAAATTAAAATACTTAAAATTCAGGATTCCAGTTCTATCCGTTCACCCAAATCCAAATTGTAATAAATTTAGTACCATTTAGTACTTTTCGTACACATAAATACGAATTTCCAAAATTTCCCCAATCCTATGCTCCAACAGTAATCTCAATTTCAAATTTCAGGATTCCAGCTCTGTCCGTTCACTCGAATCCCTATTGTACCAAATTTAGTACTTTTCGAACACATAAGTACGAATTTCCAAAACCACCCTCATATCTCAGTCCTACACTTCACAGTAATCTTAATTTCAAATTTCAGGTTTCCAGCTACATACATACGTTCACCCAAATCCAAATTGTACTAAGTTTAGTACCATTTAGTACTTTTCGTACCCATAAGTACGAATTTTCAAAACTACCTCAATTCTACACCCCACCAGTAATCTCAATTCCAAGTTTCGAGATTCCAACTATATCCGTTCACCCAAATCCCCATTGTCCCAAATTTAGTACCATTTAGTACTTTTCATTCACATAAGTAAGAATTTCCAAAACTTCCCCAGTCCTACACTCCAACAGTAATATCAATTCCAAATTTCAGGAATCCAGCTCTATCCGTTCACCCAAATCAAAATTGTACTAAATTTAGTACCATTTAGTACTTTTCGTACACTCAAGTTTCCAAAAACCCTTTGGTGCATCTTTCTTACTCTTCATCAGTGATCCTCAGTCCAAATTTGAGGAATCAAGCTCTATCCGTTCACCCAAATCGAAACTGTACCAAATTTAGTGCTATTTAGGATTTTTCGTACCCTATGTACGAATTTCCAAAACTTCCACAATACTAAACTCCACCAGTAATCTCAGTTCCAAATTTAGAGATTCCAGCGCTATCCGTTCACCCAAATCCCCATTATACAAAATTTAGTTCCATTTAGTACTTTCCGTACACATAAGTACTAATTTCCAAAACCACCCTCATATCTCAATCCTACACTTCAACAGTAATATTAATTCCAAATTTCAGGTTTCCAGCTCTATCCGTTCATTCAAATCCAAATTGTACTAAATTTAGTACCATTTAGTACTTTCCGTACCCATAAGTACGAATTTTCAAAACTACCTCAATCCTACACCCCACCAGTAATCTCAATTCCAAATTTCGAGATTCCAGCTATTATCCGTTCACCCAAATCCCCATTGTATCAAATTTAGTACCATTTAGTACTTTTCATACACATAAGTACGAATTTCCAAAAGTTCTTCAATCCTACACTCCAACAGTAATCTCAATTCCAAATATCAGGATTCCAGCTCTATCCGTTCACCCAAATTACTATTGTACCAAATTTAGTACTATTAAGTACTTTTCGTACACATAAGCACGAATTTCCAAAACTACCCTCATATCTCAATCCTACACTACAACAGTAACCTTAATTCCAAATTTCAGGTTTCCAGCTATTTACGTTCACCAAAATCTAAATTGTACTAAATTTAGTACCATTTAGTACTTTTCTTACACATGATTGGTAATTTTGCAAACCATATATGTTTACTGAAAGACATTTTGGGCGTTAATAAGATACCAAGGTATTTATATTCATTGACAACTCTAAGGGTATTTCCCTTATATTCCCATTTATCGCTTGCACTCATTCTGCCTCCGTTTCGAAAAATCATTATTTCTGATTTTGTTTGGTTGACTTCCATTCCCCATTTTTCACAATACACAACCAGATTATCGATCATATTTTGCAGTACAAGGGGGTTATCTGCCAGAATGACGATGTCATCTGCATACATTAAGATTCTGATATTCATTTTATCAATGTAAAGACCGCCGCCAAGGGCATCATGCAAGTCGTTCAGATATAATGCAAATAAGGTAGGGGACAATAGACATCCTTGCTTCACTCCCGATTTCGTCTCAAAATATGCAGATAGATTCTCTCCTGACCATACTGAAGATTTTGTGTCCATATATACTTTCTCTATAAAGTTCAGAATTTTATTAGAAAGCCCACATTCATATTATTTATATATTAGTAGGCCGCGAGGTACTCTATCAAACGCTGCCTTGAAATCGACAAAAAATGCATATACTTTTTTGTTTTCTGTAAATTTCAGATTTATGATTGACACTAAATTAAATATATTATCTGTGGTTGAATATCCTTTGCGAAAGCCAGCTTGGTATTCATTGATAACATTGTTTCTGTTTATCCAATCAGATATTCTATTATTTAACATACCCATCATGATTTTTGCTATGCAATTCCTCTATAGTTGCCCGGATCATTTGGGTCACCTTTTTTGTGAATTGGATAAATAATGCTAGACCGAAACATCTCGAAATCATCGTGACCGTTAAATATCTTCGAGTACGAATCACACAGCGACGTTAGAGATTCATTAGTCGCATGAATAAAAAATTCATATGGAATCCTATCTATTCCGGCCGCTTTGTTTTCTTTTAGCGTTTTAAGGATTTCCGTTATTTCTATAAGAGAAAAATTTCTGTCCAACATACTGTCTCTTACTTCGTTTTGTACGTAGTACAGATCTGGGGTTTGTATGGGAGGATTAAGTAGCAGATCAAAATGTTCTTTTAAGTCCTCTGCTGATATATTGCATCCAATTATTATTTTGCCTTATTTCTTTCACCATATTCCACCATGTTTTACTATCATTTATTGTATCCAACCTGTTTTCAATTCCGCGGTAATAATCTCTTTGTTTCTGGGCGCATAACTTCTGGTAAATATTCTTCCGCGCGACGTAAGCTTCTCTATCTTTGGGGTCTTGAGTCGATCTGAACGTGTTTAATTTTCTCATTGATTTTTTTCTGGCTTTTAAACACTCCTTATCAAACAATTTGTTATGGAAATGTGATTGCTTCCTTTGCGTGTTTGATGGATAAGATTTCTCAATCAATGAAATAAAATCGTGCATGTTTGAACTTTTTTGTAAGAGGTGCCTATTATTATTCAGGGTTTGTTTGTAGTATACTTCATTGTATTTATTCCATTTAAGTTTCGGTAACAGTTTCAAATTTTCTGAATTATTGTGACCAACATTTGATGTTTTTATTTGGAGAGTTATCGGAAGATGATCCGACCAAATCTTGCTTTCAACAGCAAACGACTGTATGTCATGTATTAGATCCATTGACACTGCACACAGATCTATAACAGAGCTGCCATTATTGTTCACGAATGTGAAACAACCTTCTTAATCTCCTACAACTCTACCATTTAGAATAACAAGCCCGTTATTGTTACAAAATTCAATATACATATTTTTTGCCGTTTGCATTTACTATTTTGTCTCTAGACTTTCTTGAATTTGTTACAGTGTGGAATTCTTCTAATAGTTCTTTGGACATTTTTTGTTCTTCACCAATGCGAATATTGTGATCGCCTATTACAATTTTGCACACATCATTACATTCCACTGCCTTCTTTGCTTGTTCAAAATCCTCCATCCAGTTTGAACCACGTAGGTAAATGGGAATTGTTTCAAATTTTAATGAATTTACTGAACAGCACAATATATCACAGCTTTCCCTGGTGATCATTTCATATTTGAATCCTTTTTCCATCAAACTCTTTTTTACTCCGCAAAGTATTCCTCCAATGCCTCGACCTCGATTATGATTTCTAGACGCAAACCTCCAATGAGTTTTGAAATTAATAAATTTGTTTCTATAGTTATTTTGATTTTTTTCTTCTACATGTGTCTCTAACAATATAAATATATCGAAGCTTTCAAGATATTCATAAAACTGGTTGTGGAGATATTTGTTTGATAAGCCATGAATATTATATGCTACTAAATTAATTATTGACTTATTTTTACATTCATGTTTGGAACAATTTTTGCTTTTCTTTTTACTATTAAGTTTTGTATTTGATTTTAAAAGTTTTTTGAATTAATTTTTGCAAGAATTACGTTATAATCTAAATCAACACTCTTTATTTTCTCTCCATAAATTTTCACCAGTGCACTTTCTGCTTCTTCTTTATCACACTTAAGTTCTTTCTTTGCATTCCAATATAACACTTTTCCCTCAAAAACCAACTGATCACCACGAACGCCAATCTTCTTTTCTTTGTTGATTTTTTGGATTTCTTTTTTCAGCTGCAGCATCACTTTTTTCTTTTCCAGCCGAGATCCACATAAATCTCTCTCTATAAAAATGTTTGATCCTGCTAGTAGTTTTGTGTTTCTCATTATTTCGGTTACCATTTTGGAAGATTTTAGTTCTACAAGTACGGTCATCTTTTCGCCTTGTTGATGTAGTTTTTTCCCATGCTCAATATCCACATCAGACTTCATTTTCAAATTATTTTTGAAAAGCTTTCTAACGGCTGCATATAATGAATTTTGGTTTCCCAGTCCACGTATAATTATTTTCTTTCTCCCTAGTTCCTCCTCAAGCCATTCAATGCGGGGACTATCAACCTCTTTTTCTTCTCTCAGCTTCTGCACTTCCGTTCAGATTTCAATATTCTCTTCCTTCAATCTATCTACCTCGATTTTGACGTTTTCGATTGCGTTTTTCACCTCAGCAATATCAGATTTTGTTGCAAGGTTCTCCAGTTTCTCATCTAAAAGCCTCGACATGGAATAATGCATAAGCTGCATAAGCTCCGTCGTTGACATATTCCTAACAACAGCTGTTTGATCTGGTGATGGTTCTGCCAGTTTGCGTTTTGGAATTTGCACATCGTGAGACAATGAGCCAGTTGGAGTGTTGGCAAAACTACCGGTTTTATTCGATATATTTCAAAATATTTTTGCCACACGTCGATATATAAGGTGGAGTCACACGTCAAAATACAAGGTTCTGCCACAGGACTATGTTCAAGGTCATGGTAGAACAAGAAAAGGTAGCAGCAATACCCAGCTGACTGAACTGGGTTGTAGTGTTAGTGTCAAATTCCATTCGACATTTTATGTATTTATTTCTATGTTCGATGTATATTAGGGATATATATTTTTGAAGAACAAATTTATTCATCAGAAAAAAAAACTATTTCCCATAAAGACGGTTTCATATCATTGACATGTAACCTCCTCCAGGTCCGAACGACATGCCGCACACTAAAACATCGCTTATAGAGGCGGTACAATATTTGTTAATATGTATGGTATTTTGTTAAACTTGAAAAGAATAAAGCCCTAATAAGCATGTGCTTTTTTGTTTTTTGTTTTGCAAATGATTGAAACATCTTCTCTTTTTTCAATGAATTACCAGCGACCCGAAACATTTTTGCAAGTATTCTACTTTCTGCGAGAAATTATGCATTTAGTGGAATGATATGGAAACATTCAAATTGAAAATCTAACGAGTTTTCATTCATGTTTTCCAAAATATTCAATCAAATGTGAAAAATATTAGTTTTTTAAATTCCAATAATTTATAGACATTTCCTTGTTTTGTTTACATTTACGTTGACACTAAGGTTTACAAACAAAAACAAATTCCTTTGTGGTTGTTGTTCGAGTTGTATTTGTTGTAGTATTAATTTTACCTTGTATTTGTTCTACCATGGTTCAAGGTGTACTCTCCAAAAATAACCCAGTATTTGTAGGAAAGAAATAAACACAGCTGAGTATGTTTGTTATTGTCAGTGCTCTTTTATCTTTTGAGCAAAATTGATTATAAACTTTCCAATGAAAATTAAAAATTTTTGTATATTTTGCGTTAATTATTTAATAAAAAATACGCGATCTTTTATGAAAGTGGTGTTACTGTTTTGCGGAGCGTGTGCAGAAAGTGATCGTTAATTGATGAAAACAAATGTCTGTGTTTAATGTGCCGGTAAGCGCGTTTACGTATGGAAAAACTATAGAGCTCAATAATACACGTCTACTCCCGTATAAAGTTCACTCAAAATCCATATAACTAAATTCCATATTCCATATAAATAAAGAATCATTTCCTATATATACTTCAAGTCTTGCTTTTTTCTGGAAATCAATCACTTCTCACTTTTTCGGAGCAAATCTTTTCCGAAGAGCTTATTCCTCTTTTTAAGCCACACAGATTATTATTTCCGAAGAAACATTTACGATTTCTGCTTCGAAGATTCCATTGGAAAACGAGAATATTACTTTTTCTCGTTTCCTTTTTCCACTCACACAACATATCAGTCCTTTTCCTAACATTTTCCTGCCTTAACGCAACCGCTAGAGGAAGTTTTCATATAAATACATATTGGAAATCGAGAACATTACTTTTTGTCGTTTCCTTCTCCAATTCATTTACTTCCTACGGTACGAGTTCATCCATCCAGTGTTCGTGGTTCATTTACTTCTCTCCCCTGTAAGCAAAAGAGATCCCGATCAGAGAGTGCTCATATTAGGCAAGCAAATAGTCCATATTTCCATTATATATCTGTTATATAACTTGGACATTTCTTAAGCTATTCTTGTTTTTGAAAGTTCTACTGTCAATATAAAAGTTTTTATTCTATTAGCTTTATTTTCCTTTGAATCTTTGTACGTCCATAAAAACTTTTTCAGGCTATAAGATTAAAAACAGGAAACTAGTGGCTATTTCGGAACGCTAGGTTAGGTTGAAAATAGGGGCGATATAAGAATCGCCACATGCCGGAATGGACATACACTTAAGCCAGTATAGGCCTGTTGTGCGCTCTAATTGCGGAAGCCTAAGGGGAATAAATTTTTTTTATTGCTTAATTTATTGAAAGAAAATAAATTTATCAGTTAAGAAATTCTGTGCCATTGACATAATCTCTTAAGTTTTTGAACTCGCTTGCCCTAATTTGGTGGAGTTCTAGCATAGTGTTATTTCCTAGAAATTGGTTTCTTAGCGTCGCGAAGGCTGGGCAATGACAGAGATAGTGTTCCAACGTTTCGTCGTCCTCTCCTCATGCTCTGCATTCGTTGCTTTCTGCACAACCAATTTTGTGCAGGTGTGCTTGTAGCCCTAGGTGTCCTATAAGGATGCCGGTCAGTCTACTAATGTCCTTTTTACTCATTTGAAGGAGTTCCTTTGTTTTATCCTCGTCTGGGTTTCCCCAGAGGATTTTTGTATTTTTCCCTTTCTCTTCAGTGTTCCAGAGGGATGTATGGGCGTTTTCTGCCCATGCCTTTAACTCTAGACGCACCGCTTTTAAAGGCTTAGCTTTATCTAAGCTTATCGTAGTTTGCTCCCTTGCTTGCATTGCCAAGGAGTTAGTTATCTCGCTCCCTTTATGTCCTGGTACCCATATAATGTTAACCGAACCATGGTGGGAGTAGTCGTTGATTGATTTTTTGCACTGCAGGACCTTTTTTGATTTCACCGTCTTGCTTGTTATTGCTTTAATAGCTGCTTTACTGTCCGTTAGGATGTTTACAGTGATTGACCTTGTGTTAGCTTTAAACCAGTTCAGACACTCTGTGATCGCTCGGATTTCGGCCTGAATTTCTAGTTGGGTGGACAAATAAAATTGTCTCTAAAGCCCTAGTTGGCGCAGTCCTCATTGCCCCGCTAATACTTAAGCAGCACATTCTTTGGACTTTTTGCAGTACTTTTACGTTGCATTTCTTGTCCGTAGCTTTCCACCATACCACAGAAGCGTAAGTTAGAATCGGTCTAATTACGCTTCTGTATAACCAGTGTGTCATCCTAGGATTGAAACCCCATTTTGAGCCTATAGCCCTTCTGCAGGTTGACCAACATCTATGGGCTTTATTAGCCCTTTCCTGAATATGGTTTCTACATTTAAGTTTCCTGTCTAGAATTACTCCCAGGTACTTAATTGTTGGAGAAATGTTTATCATCTTATCTAATATAGATAATATAGTTAATAGATATAGTTCTGTTTTTTCCGGGTTGACATTTAGACCTCTCGGTCTAGCCCAGTTGTATGCTATTTTTAGAGCCGTTTCGGCCCTTCTACAGAGTATATTTGGATTCTTTCCCCTAAGAAGTATTATAACGTGGTCTGCATAGCAGATGGGTTCAAATCCCCCGTCGGTTAAGATCCTTAGTAGACTATTTATGGTGGTAGCCCATAGGAGAGGTGATAGTATTCCCCCCTGTGGCGTCCCCTGACCAACTTTTTCTCTTTTTGTTACGTCTTGTAGCGCGCAGCTTATCCATCTATTCCTTAGCATGTGGTCTATCCAGTGCCTCAAGGCCCGGTTTACCTGAAACTCGTCTAAGGAGTGGATTAGCGTTTCGGTGCTGACGTTGTTGAACGCTACTTCGATGTCGATGCAAACTGCGAGTGTATACATCTTCATCTCGAAGGTTCTCTCTATATGGTGTACTACCTCATGTAATGCATGTTGTTTGTACTTGAGCATATCGCTAGAGATGTTACTCTTTATCATGGTGTCGTCCGTCCGTTCCATTGTTTTGAGTAAGAATGAAGTTAAACTTATCGGACCATAAGGTTTGGGTATTGCATAACTTGACTTGCCGGGCTTGGGAATATATACTACCCTTGCCTCTTGCCAGGCCAATGGAGTATACGCAAAGTTTAAGCAAGCATTGAAAATCTCGATCAGATTGGACGAAATGTAGTCCACTTCCCTTTGAAGTAAGGCTGGGAAGATCTGGTCTGGTCCCGCTGCTTTATATGGTGAGAAGCTCATTATTGCTTCTTTAATCATCAAGTTGTCGATTTTTGGTGCTTCTTCTGATGCATAAGCTATCTCCATCGGTGACACTGTGTGTGCCGTAGTACTCGACGGGAAGTGCGTTCTCATCAGAAGGCTAAGAGTTTCATCGGCTGTTGCCTTCTTTTTACCCGTCTCATCAACCATAAACTCGGGTTGTGAGTGAGTTTTAGATAGAAACATTTTAATTTTAGAGAAGTCATTTACGCTGTCTACCTGTTCACAAAAAAGCTTCCAGGAGTTACTTTTGGCGTTTCTTGTCATTTTGTTGTATTCCTTTAGTTTTATTTGGCAGTTGTCGCAGTATACAGCTGCTTTTTACGCCTTCGGACCTCTTTGCCTTTATTACGAATTTCCCCTGACATCCAGGGTTTTTCGTAGGCAGATTTCCTCTCTCGAAGTGGACAACTTTCTTCGAAAGACCTTACTAGAGCCTCTGTTAGTTTATTGACATTTCTATCTATATCTTCTTTGCTTAGGCAAACCTCAACTTCTTGCCCTAGTCTATTTTTAAAAATTCTAGAAGGGCTTGACCCCTCTTGTTAGTGTTAGTACTACCCCACAAAATATGGTGAGAGTTAGCATCGCTACCTACTAGTACTTCGTTAACTGTTTGCTTGATTTTCCTCACCAGTTGCTGCAGCTCCGACGAAGGTGGGAATGTCGGCGAGTCGAACGGCAGGTAAATTGATGCTAGGTATATATTACCATTCCCTTGCTTCAACTCTGTGGCGTCCGAGGTTGTCAACTCTTGGGAGAAAAGAAAGCCTAAGTTTTTATGGCATATAATACAGGTCCTCGGTTGGTTTCCTGTATTAGCGTAAAAGAGTTGGTAATTAATGTGGTTTAGTCCTTGTTCTTTACGGTCCAAGGTTCCTGGATTGAACCGATGTGTATATTACCTTTGTTTATTTTATCCATCAGGGCTTGAGTTGCCGTTTCGCTCTGATGGAGGTTTATCTGGATGACCACAATCATGAGTCATCCAGTAAGCGGGCTTCTTGGGAGTCGCTGATGGCTTACGATTGGTGGGCATCCTTCTCTTCTTCCCCGACTCGTGCCCTTCCAACTTTAAAGGTGACTGCATTAGATATGTAATACGCCTTTGTAAGACTGGCTAGTGAGAGGTCGTCAATTCCAACCACAAGGAGAGTGCCATCCTCTTTCTCCTCCCTGTGGAATACTTCCCACCTCTTCACTTCCAAGGTCTCATTTTGCTTGCCAAAGACCTCGAGCATGCGTTCTGTCTCGAACTTGCAGCCATACCCTTTGACGTAGTCAGGTGAGGAATCTCGTCCTTCCTCACCAGCTTCAAATTGCCGCCTTCCCAAGGAGTTGTCACACTGTTGATCACTTCCTCGAGAGCGGCCGGGTTCGCGTGCGATCCCAAGTGTTATACTAAGAGGTCCCCTTGAGCTCGCTGCTAATAATTTTTATTGGCCCACTCTTTAAAATGTGTTCCAGTATTTTATCGCTGACCATATTTTCTATGGCCTGCTGGTGTTCTTTAGGTAATCTGCCGGTCCCTCTACTGGTATCGATCACTGCATAGCACCTCTCGTCCCTGTAGTTCTTCCTGGCCACCTTGGCGTAAGTAGATGGCGGCTCCGAACCAGTCTCTGCGCCCATCTTCCTCTTCTGTAAGGCCCTGGGCTTCTTATCAGAGCCCTTGGAACTTCCGCTCACCTTCTTCGTGCCCTTCTTTTTGCTCTCCGTCGAAGGGTTCTTTGGGCAGTCTGCTTCGCGTGGGGTTTGCGAGGAATTGCATAGGGCATTTGATGGTGGGAAGCTCATTTTCTTCTTACTTGGTTTGGCGGTATTTTCTTCCTCCGGAGATCTGATACTCTTCGTCGCTTCCGAAGAAGTGGAGGGATTGTTGATCTCTTTTGGGGCGGCCCGCTGTTCTTTATTTAGCTGTGCCTGGATCCTCCTGTACCTACGTCTCTAGGCTCCAGTCCACCGAACTTTTTTCTCCGTTGTAAGTTTTGATATGCTTTCGATTACCTCTTCTACCATCTTGTGGACATCCTCGTTAACGGGCTTCTCCACAACGGTGGTGTTGATTTTGCAGCTGCTGTCTGATTCGGAGTCAGGGTCGCTCCCATCCTCGGATGGCTGGGTCCAGATAAAACTTTCCCTACGCTTCCCTTTCTCCTCATCTTTTTTACCTTTCGGTTGCGTGCTTGTAGCAGTACCGTCGACCACAGATGCCAAGGCACCCACATCTGTGGGAGATATTTGCTCACGATCGCTTGATGACGACGAGGTGTGACTCGCAGACAGATCACTATTCCCCGCCGGTACTGGGTTATTTAGGCCCTGCACCGTAACGTTTATTCCTTAGTTGTCCTCCATGTTTGTTTTTTGTTTTAGGGGAACACCCCCGTAGTCAGTTTTTTGTCCGCGGGAACCTCAGAGGTCCCAGAAGTAGGTGGTCGTGCCACTCTACCCTAGACTTGTCACAAGTGATTTCCCTCGTAAATGATAGAGTAGCACGACCATCCACCTCCCCCAATCCGCCGGTGGGGACGCGCCGACAAACAACCTCGGAACGCTATCATAAAGTTATAATCGGGACTCATCTTCTCAATTCCTAAGCATTCACAAAATGGCCTTTCAATCGTTCGTAAATTCAGTCAGACGACTTGTTCAGTTCAATTCTTCCATGAATAGTGGGATTATTCCACTAACTTCAGTTCTGCTGGTAGAAATCCACATAACAGAACTAGAATCCACATGGGATGAAGTGGAATCTGTCTACAATAAATGTGTTCAAGAGCAAATAAATACAAATTCTGGTCATTCTCTGAAGGTAGATATACTTAAGAGAAATTCCAATCGCTTACACAATTTATTTCACATGTTCAGCGAAATTGGAGGAAGTCATCGATTACTTTCCGAATCCAAATATCTCATCTACCTTACGTAGCATTCCAGACAAGACGACTTTATGCACTTCAACTATTTCCACCTTACTAAGAGCACAAGTTCTACTCCAAAATGCCGGCTATGTTCGTCGTCATTGCACTCGATCCGAAAATGTCCCTTATTCATTTCTATGGATCCACAACAACGTTCGGCAAAGATAAAAGAATTTGGTCTTTGCTGCAACTGCTTCTCCAAAACGCATCGAGTGAAAAATTGTCCATCCAAAAATAAGTGTGTCCATTGTCAAAAGCGACACTATTCTATGCTCCATTTTGATTCTGATAACACCTATTCATCAAATCAGTCACCTAGCGACAGTTCCAATCCTGGTTTGAATGTTGAATCCAATCCAAATTATTATTCTTCCATACAGTCCACTTGTTCCACTGAAGCATGTACTCCGAATTCCAAATGTGGTCTGTTAGGTTCTGATGATTTGGTGAATAGTTTTCCTGGCAGTGTTACTTTTCCAGTTCCTGCAATTATTGATTCCCATTCAAAAGAGCTCTCCATTTCCGAGGGGTACCCTTGTACGTCTATTCTTTCCTTCCGGTGTTACTCATCCATCTCAACTTCCTAGAGGTCTCCTTGTACATCCATTCTCCTTTTCCAGAATCAGTTTCCTTCCAGTGTTACTCACCCAGATCCTGTACTTCATTGTTCCTATCCAGAGAAGTCCTCCTTTCCCATTATTCCCTTCCAAAACATGAATTTTTTTGGTGTGATGGAGTGTGATAAATCAATTTCCAAATACATTGATCCACACAATGAACTTTCAACCCGTGGGTATTCTAAATTCGATCGAATACTCACCGGTTTCAAAGACAAGATTAATATTCCGCACTATACGGAATATGATAAACTAATTCCACAATTTATTCAACTGACAGAGACATTTCCAAATAAGCCTCTGTGTTCCAAGAAAAATTACTCCTTTCCGACAATCGCAACTAATGCGAATATTTCATCAAATACATTCCAACTGATTCCAGAGTTGAATTTGTTTTTTTTCGGCAATCAGACTCCAAATATGATCCAAAATTGAGGTTCTTAGGAAACAACTTCATCATCCATGTATCCAACATTCGTCATTCCAACCATACTCCATCCCAGATAATTCATTATAGCAACCACCCAAGTGACGAAAATTCATGAATTCCAGTTACATTGCTTGTCGCTCGTAAATCGTACCGGGCTATTTGCAACTTCCGTGGACGAACTGATTATCCTTTACTCCTACATCCTGGTGCAAGTAAAAGTCTGCGTGATGTACTTTGTAGTACACATTCGGATGAAACTTCAAGTCAATTCGAACATTATATGAATCCCGCTTTGCCATTAAATTTATGGGAACATCATCTGACTCCAGATTGGGTCAAGATTCCAAACCACTGCTATGACTACCTTACATTCACTGATGTACAGCCGTTCGGCTCCCACCAAGTTCCGAGAACCTCATCCGTTATAACGTTCTATCTGCGAATAGCCAAATGTACGTCCGTGTCCAGTCATATTGGGAGCACCAGGCAGAGCATTTCTACTTTAAGTTCTTAAGTTTTGAATTCAAATTTTTAATTCATCTCATAACTTATTTTAATCTTTATAATTCTTTACATTTATATTACGCAATGAGAGAATACACGGTACAACCGAGGCATATTTTATTGCAGTGGTACGACAATGGGCCCGGGATGTTCACGCCGGATTTCTCCAATCGGCAACCCTAATTCGCATTTTGCTATGTTCCGAAATATTGCATTCGGCATCCCATTATTGTTCTTGCTTTCAAATCCTAATACATTGCATTTTTTCTTTTCTCTTTTCCATTTCTATAATTCCTTGTGGATGAATCTTGAGGAAAATATTTCCATTACTGAAATATTTTCGAAGCTCACGGCAAGAATCCAACCACTGTCCATCTCAGCTATTTATTTATATCTAGAAGGAATTCGTGACTCCAACGAATCCCTCTTTGATTCCATACCCATATCTATTCTAATTTGTCGATGTAGTAAATCAAACTTTTTTATTGCATACCGCACACCTGAAGCGAATATACTATGCATTTCATATGGAAATTTTCCCATATCGCGGAGCTCCCTATCATTATCTAAAAAATCCCTTCTGACTTCCGTGAAGGAACTAGCAATTTTAAATAACCTTTCCCTAATAACACTATTCTGAGCAATTTTGCTCATTTCTAAAAATTCCAAAATTCATCTTGACGAAATAATATATTGTGCGCTTGAAGAAAACAAATTTAAACTATTTTGTGTTTCTTGTATACACATGTTAGAAACCCAACGTAGTCACTTTTTTCGTTTCACTACGTGTCACTAACACTATTGATTGGCCTAACACAGACTTTTTTCGACTATGCGCCTGCTATAACCTAACGCATAAACCTATCGTAGTCAGTCTTTCACTACGCGCCACAGTTCGAAAACTTCTTAGCCTAGTTTAAGTGTTTTGGAAACTTCCATCTCTGTTATGAACACATGTTAAATTTGGTTTCGATCTGGCAACTCCTTCATATAGAAACAGGTGTTCAAAAAAGACGCACCTGCAATTTTTTTACAATGGAAAAATTAGAAATGCGTGCTGTCATTAAATATTTACATAAAAAAAAGTTTATCGGGACAAGAAATTCATAATGATATGGTGAATGTGTTAGGTGAAAGTGCTCCTTCATATGCAACAGTAAACAATTGGGTTGCTGAATTTAAACGTGGCCGTACAAGCATTGAAGATGAACCACGTAGTGGACGTCCAAAAACAGCAACAACAACAGAAATTGTAGCCAAAGTTCATGATATGGTATTAAATGATCGACGAATAAAAGTGCGTGAAATTGCTAATATCATGGGCATCTCAAATGATCGAGTCCATTTAATTTTGCATGCAGAACTACAGATGAAAAAGCTTTCTGCAAGATGGGTGCCGCATTTGTTAACAGTCGATCAAAAACGCATAAGAATGAACATTTCTCAAGCTTCTTTGGATCGTTTAAAGCGAAATAAAATAGTTTTTAAGCGTCGTTTCATAACTGTTGATGAGACATGGATCCACCACTATACTCCAGAGACAAAAGAACAATCCAAACAATGGACTGAAGCTGGGGGAAGCGCCCCAAAGAAGGCGAAAACAATTCAATCGGCTGGTAAGGTTATGGCAACGGTTTTTTGGGACTTCAAAGGTATTTTATTGATTGACTATCTGCAAAAGGGTAAAACAATAAATTCAGAGTACTATTGCAACCTTTTGGATCAATTAAATGTACAAATTCGAGAAAAACGTGCTGGCTTACACACAAAAAATAATTTTTCATGAAGAGAACGCACCAGCGCACAAGAGTGTTTTAACAATGGCTAAAATCAACGAATTAAAGTACGAGTTGCTTAACCACCCACCTTATTCTCCTGATTTAGCTCCCAGTGACATTTACTTGTTCCCAAATCGAAAAAAATCCTTGCTGGGAAACGTTTTACCTCAAATGAAGATGCAATTACAGTTGTAAACCACTATTTTGAAGACCTTGAGGAAAACTATTTTAATCAAGGGATAGAATTGCTAGAAAAGCGTTGGACTAAATGTATTGAAGTTTAAGGAGTTTATATTGAAAAATAAAAATATTTTTAAAAAACTAACTATTATCTTTCATTGATAGGCTAAGAAGTTTCCGAACCGCCCTCGTATAACGTTATAATATAAAACGGATTCACTACAAAACTTTACTAAAGTGCTAGGGTATCACGTCACTTTAGTAGTGGATAAATCAAACGCAGCACATTTTTACTACGCGTAAACTACCACACTTTTCTTTCTTGAAAATGTGAGCCTACCACGTCACTACACTTAACACGAATAAACTAAATTTCTGTTTTGAAACCGAAAGCCTATCATGTCGGGGGTGACCAAATTATGCGACGGATTCCTCGTCGCATCACAAAGTGTAAACTAAGAAACCTACGGGAAACTAAAAACAAACACGCTGCGCACGATGTTTCTTCTTTCGTTGTTTCAGAGTGACTCATTTTTTATTCAGAATGATTTCTACAACTATGCCTTAAAATCTAAACTAAAGGAAATAGACGCACATATGCACGCTGTACCTAAAAATGCATTATGCAATTTATGGCCGATCACACAATGACCTCATGCGTTGCTGATTACAAATCTAACTGACTCCATTTACACAGAAAAACTGTTCAGATATAGCATAAAGAAGAATAAAACGCAAGCGACGTTAGTATAGAAATGGCTGTATGTAAGCAGCGAAGATCCCGCTAAACAAACGACTAAACAAGTGATCAGCAGAATTTTTTATAATGTAATCTACTGACTGGTATATCTGGTAGATATATTAGGATGGACCAAGTCGGTCCTTCCCTTCAAGAGTTCTCGTGCGCACAATTTTTTCGAAAATTTTTTGGACAAAATATTATGAAGGCCAAAATTTGTTTAAGCCTTTCAGGCTATTTTCTCAGGTAGTATGGTTTTGCTCCTGATGAAACTTGTACCGCCGTATGGGGGGCCGTGAATACAAGTTGTTACAATAAAAATCAAAACGATTCGAGAGCAGGTCCTAAACTGAACTTTTCAGATATTTTGTGTGGGATGTACCCGAAGGAGTGGACCGATTAAGTCCATATTGGAAATTCATCTAAGTCAGGTAGACATTTCACGATTTGCAAAGTATGGACCAAATCGGTAACTCACTTCAAGAGTTATCGTGCGAACAAATTTTCCGAACATTTTCGAACTTATGTGGGGGAGGTACCGGAAGGAGTGGACCGATATAACCCATCTTCGAACTTAAACTATGTTTGGACAAAATATTACGAAAGCTAAATTTTGGATCGAATCGATTGATCCGTTCGAGAGTTATCGTGTGCTCCAGCCAGACAGACTTGGGGTCTAAAACCATTATTTCGATGAGGCACATTTTGCCCGTATGAAAGTGTATATACCCTCGTCAGCATAAATGCTGAGGGTATAAAAATTGTGCATCGAATTTAATTCATTGGTGTAGGGAGATTGAAACTCGACCAATGATTTATTTTTTATTAATGTTCAAACGGTAAACGAAACGAAAAATACTAATACTCGCGGTAGCTCACATTTTATGGAAATCTGAGTTTACGTACCTGGTGTTAGTGTGGTGGTTTGTTGTCAGAGTGATGCAATGATCCCGTGCAATGCAACAACAAAATTTTAAATTCTTGTACAAGAGAGGGGGAACAACCACAAGGCTGGCTTCTATTCGGCTCCATAGGATTCTTCAACGATAGCTAATTAAACGGTTGATGAGCAATGGGGGTGAAAAGAATAAAATAAGACAACAAAAGCAGTATCAATTTAAATATAATAAATTATTGCCGTTTATTGTTCTTCTTCTTTTCAAACAACAATAAAGAATACCTTGTAATCTTTACGCGAGACGATTGGTTAATACGCGACAAGTTAACTATTCAAAGGTTGGTCGACAAGTAAATGCAGAGGTTCTTGCAATCGCAAAGGACTGCAATGATCGCAGAGGATCTGAGTCGATTTATACTACTACAATTACAAATTCCAATGAGAGAAAACTCAAGAACCACCGCCCGTTGGCATCTGTGCTCTACGGTGCCCGCAGGGGGAACGTTCAGAGGAGATGCCTGATGATGTCAATCAGCATCCGTGATCGACTGAGCTCTGGAGGTTAAGTTGGAACGTATCAAACTTCTACAGGATTAATATGGGTCCATTCAACATAAGTCTGTGTTAAATTTTTTAACTATCAGCGTTTTCTTTAAGTTAATTAACATAAAGAAATACCATTTAAAATCGTTTTCGGTGTGGCAACTTTTTCACCGTAACAACCTTAAATACGCGCTTTTGTTATTAAGACAATATTCACAATGCAGTGCTGATGTTTTATTTTATCCCTATTGTATACTGTACATGGTCTCATTTCGATGACAAATTTAATATATCATCCGATTGTATATTAATCAAAAAACATATCAACTATCGAGTAGCGTTTTATCATAATTGCATTATTGCGCAAGTGGTCTGGATTAATTTCGGCACATTGATGTTAGTTGGGGAAGCACATAATAACGGGGAGGAACCAGATTCACGTTTTCCCATATTTTTCAGTAATTAATTCATGAGCATTGAAATATGACAAAGATTAATGGATTCAATTCGAAATTAAAATTAATGATATTAGTCTTCTTTTGATTATATACAATTCTCGATTCTAAATTCTCCATCGAATTTGTAAAGTCCCCATGTCCACGGCACTGGGAACACAATCCACGTAACATTCGTATAAGATCAAAAATGTGTGCGTCAGTTGCCTCAATAGGAATATTCCCGTTTTTCTTAGATATTACCGAATTGCTCACCCGACTTTAAAATTTAAATATTCGACATTATATGAAACCATTTGCTTTCGACACAAAAATGTATAAATTTTGTTTTCCAAAACTTTTCATAATCTCAACGTGGTTCTAAACACAATTGTTACTAACAATAGCTACGATTACTTAAGTAAAAGATTATGGTTATTAAATATGTGAGGGCGAGAAAATATTATATTGAATACATAATGCTTTATTTGCAAATTACCCGAAATACCTGTTAGTACTTCCAACATTCTACGTCGTCCTAAATATATCAAATCAAGGAATTAACTGCAATGTGTATTTGACCACTGCAATGTGATAGCAATCTCATAGAAATGTTTGAACACAAATATTCAATTTATATTCACGTCCGCGAGACGAAGGTCGTCGCGTACACCAGTTTGATATAAATTTACATATTGTAAATTGTGGATTTATGTTATTATAGATAATTTTCTGTTAATTTAAAAATCTGAACTGTATCGTAAATTCAGATTTTTAATTCAGCTTACAACAAAAAATTATGTATAGAATTTTGTACAACCATTCCATTCCTACTTTTCATGTTTACTTTGTTACTGATGTAGATTTTCATATTCGTTTTACTAAGCTCATTCTAATAGATGAGATGTTACCAGATCTTTTTGATAGGAAAAATATAGAAAATTCGAGAAGACTTAAGCAGAGAATTGTAAAGTGTTCAATGAAAATTCGAGAAACCTGAAGAAGGATTTGGATGAGAACTCTGCCATGGTTTGTGTCTGGTTGGTTATGGCTGGTATAAGCTACCAATAACATTTTGTTATGTTGTCTTCGTTGAAACTCAACGACACATAACAGTGGAAAAAGGTTTAGCTTTGTTTTGCATACATTTTCGTCCGGGTTTTGTGATGTTGCCAAAGAAAAAGTTCTTATTGAAGTTTTTTTATTTTATTGAAAAATAACTTCGGTGGAGAATATTCACAAACAAAAAACAAGGGAACTGGTGAGATCCTGCGTAGGGTGTCCAAAACCGAAACCGGTTAACCGGTTTTGACTTACAAAACCGAAACCGGTTTTCGCCAAAAACGTCATTTTCGGTTAACCGAAAAAAACGGTTATTTGTGTCAGTTAATCGATTTTAAAAAAAGTAGTAATATTTTTAAAATTTCATTACAATTGTATTCTTGAAAGTAAACTAAACTTAACTAACAAAAAGTACGGCTCAATATAAATGTCAGATACCTTTAAACTTGAAAATATTTTTTGTAAAATGGCACAACTCCAATATAGTTCAATTGAACGATCTATAAAAAAAACTGCGTATACGTAATATCACACGGTTGTTTGAATGACGTTATTCATACGTTTTTGAATTATTACAGTAAACTAAGAACTTGTCGAATTTAAGGTTGTAAAGGGTAACGATAACAAAGTACATTCTGATTCCGGCACGATAATTTGAGGTTCTCAACGCAAGAAGGAGAATCCAGACTTAATAAAATGTAAATTTAATTCCTTTGGTACACAATCGTATATTTGTTCGGGATTTTACTATTCTTAGAGCACAATTTCTGACTTATGTTTGCTGTCTCCACTTTAAGGTTGAATGTTAAATAACAAGGATATTATCAGATAATTATATAATAACGAATTATTTATACTTAATTTACCCCTTGCCGCACATTTTTAATCAAATATTTATCAATTATGAGCAATTTTGTACCTATTTTACAAAACCGGTTTAAACCGGTTAACCGGTTTCGAAAATTTTTGAAAACTGTAAACCGGTTTTTGAAAAAACTGAAAATTTTGGTTAACCGAAAACCGTTTTGTTTGCAAAAACCGGTTTTTTGGACACCCTAATCCTGTGGCGAGTATCGAAACTAATCTTCCCTGCCTTATCCCTTGGCGAACAATGCCAGACCTTCTCCTCGAACAAATTAGTTGTTTTAAATATTAAAACAACAACAATGGGATTAAGCCAGACTATTTTGAAAGATCAAAATTGTAACCGCTTTCCCAATAAAAAACGCCACCAATGTTCTATTTGAGAAACACTGGCACGGTTTGTGTATGGTTGGTTTTGGCTAGTATAAGCTACCAACAACATTTTGTTATGCTGTCTTCGTTGAAACTCAACGACACATAATAGTGGAAGAAGTGTTTGCTTTGTAAACAGTTTCGTCGGGGTTGTGTGAGGTTGCCAAAGAAAAACTTCTCATTGCAATTTTTTCTTGGTTCGTCTTTATACTTCCAGCTTACGATTGATGTTTGGGTATAAAAAGTTTTTTGTTGAAGTTATTGAAAAATAACTTCGGTTGAGAATGTCCACAAACAAGAAACAAGGGAACTGATGAGATCCTCTGGCGACGATCAAAATTAGTCTTCCGTGCCTTACCCCTTGGCAAACAATGCCCAACCTTCTCCACTAATATATTTGTAATTTTAATTTTCTGACCGATATGTTCGTAAGTTTTGCAAAAAATAGCGTTTTTAAAGAATAGGGCCTAGGGGAGGTGCCCCGCCCACATCTTTACCCTATATTCACCACTGGCCATCCCTATACATTCTCTGAAATTTTAAAGTAAATCGGGTTAGTAGCTTCGGATATAAAACCTATTTGACAAAGTGGGCGTTCGTCAGTTTTGCTAAAATAGCGTCTTTAAAAAATAGGCCATAAGGGACGTACCGCGCCATCTCTGAAATTCAACAAAATATGTAACCTATTTACACCACCGGTCCTATCTGTACATTCTCTGAAATTTTCAGGAAAATAGGTTCAGTAGTTTTGGATATATAACATATCTAAAAAGTGGGCGTACTAAAATAGCGTTTTTGGAAAAGTAGGGTGTATAAGTTTGATATTTGTCCCTCAACTTCCCCTGCTCGATCAATCACGGAAGCTGATTGGCGCACTGGCATCTCCTCTACAACTCCCACTGCGGAGACCGTAGTGTGGGGATCGCCGCTGGGCATCGGTTGTTGTCGGTTTGCTCACTTTCACTGGAATAATTGTAATTGTATTAGTATAAGATATGGGATCCTCTGCTATCACTCAGAACCTCTGCGTTCACTTGTCAATAGTCATTTGTTGAAGAATAACGACTACACGTTATTGCTAAAAGGCCTCTGTCGCCACTACCACCGATTACAAAAGGTAATTTATTTTGTTGTATGAAAAGAGTCACCAATAAACAGCAATCATATTTATATTAAGAATTGATTCTGGTTGTTTTTATTTCTCTTGCTCCTTTCTCCCTCTACTGCTCATCAAACGGTATCCTGAGCTATTGTGTAAATACCTATGGATTTCCCCTCCCCTAGCTAAACATTTGGTCGCATCGAGCCGGATAAAGCCAGCCCTTTTGTTGTTGCCGCTCCATTTGTCAATTCCCCCTCTCTTGTATGAAATACAACGAGATTTGATGTCATCATTTGTTGTTGCTTTGAACGGATTTTGCATCATCATTCTAACATCAAATCACCATACTAACACCAGGTACGTAAACTCAGATTTCCAAAAAAGTGAGCTACCCGCGAATGTTAGTATTTTTCGTCTAGTTATCGGTTAATAATTTGAACAATAACAAAATCATTGGTCGAATTTCAATCACCCTACGCGAGTGCATTAAATTCGTTTCTTACATCTCCCCATATACAGTTCACACAAATTTTGTTGAAATCGTTGTGTACTGATCATCCAACGTCGCGTTTTTGTTATTCTGGTTAGATTTGCTCTAGATCAATTGGTCTCACCATAATAACCAACACGAAATAACTCAATTGCCTTTTCTCGTTGCAATTGCTAATTGTAGGTAAAAGTCACTTTGGTCGACTATTAGCATGAGTACCTGTGTGAAATTATTGCATTCCCCACACATCAGTCGTTTTGCTAAACGTGTTTATTTAATTTGTACTGATCACCCTACACTGCTTTGTTCATACAAAACTGTTCTCTACATAATATCACTCTACATGTTTATTTGTTGATCTCATTTGAAAGGCCGATACCTTTAGTGAGAATTCGCTGTGATATTTATAAAAACAAAACTCATATAAAAAATTTGAAAATTTGCACAGCCAAATTTGCAAATTCTCGCTTCTTTGGTTTATTTGTTGTACAGATCGTCCATCGTCAACCAAACACATTCGTCTGTTCTATTCTCCTACCTTTGTCTAATAGGTAATTATACTAATTCGAGAAATTATATGGTAATTCTACAACAACTTTCCGGCCTTTTTAAGCGTCCCTTACAAAGTTCTGTTGAGCTGCAGCACTCACTTGTTTGATCGTTTTAGACACTTAAAGAGTTCGGTTTTTCGCTAAAAAGGCATCATTTCAAAAACTGAGAAGCCAATTGATAATTCCCTTCACCGGGATGAAATCATGATATTGGTAGCGATCAGTACAATTTTGCAACACTGTCAGTTCGTTTTGAAAAACATTACTCTCTGTAATAGAGGGTAATAAATGAAGTTGAGCCAATGGGGGAATACTCCACTCAAGCAATCAAATGAGATTGAATCTTCAACAATAAACAAAACAAACAAAAAAACAGCGGAGGTACGTGCAAAGGGAAATTTGTTAAAAACAAAATTCCAACAACAACCTCACAGGCAATTGAGTTAATGTTCTTTTCAACAACTTCAACAATAAATAAAACAAACAATTTTGAAAAATAATTTTTCGATAATTTTTTGAAATCTAATTAATTGGCAGTAAGGATTTTGAAACTTTAAGACAAATTCACCCTACTTTCGGAATTTATTGCACATATTACTAGCGGAGAACATACGTGAAAAATAATTGTTTTTCGACATTTTCATATTGTTTTTGGAAATATTTGTTAAACATTTTGGAAAATTATTTGAGTCCCCGTAGGTGTTTCGGTCATTTTTAGACAAATACGCCCTACGTTTGGCGTACCTTGCACCAACGTGTCAAACAAATAAGACATATTTAATTAATTTCTCGTTGGAGTCGAGCTTGATGATCAATCAATAATGCAAGTGAAAAAGGAAAGCCGACGATTCGACTCCACACACCCACCACTATGTGACATGACATGTTTCGCCTTTGGTAATTAAGGCTCCTTAGACATATCGGATGTGGGACGGCTTCGCTATCATCTAACTTTTACCCTTGCAAATGCATTTGTTTTTTACAACAACATTGGGGATTTTCCCATTTAGTTGTGCTTTCATGACAGACGCTTAGTGCTGCCTTTGAATGTCCATAGCGTCCATACGCTACAAATATATTCCTCTGAATTTCAGAATTTGTGGAACAAGGCGAAAGTCGCCTATGAGGAGTGCTTAATCTATCTTACAACAAATAGTGGTGCAGAAATTGGTATTCCTGCGAAATACAAAAATTCCCACCAGGCATATCTTCATTGTTTATCGTCCATTGATCAGAAATCAAGAACATTTCAATCACCAGTTCATGGAAAACATTCTCCCCCATCAACCCCTTTAGACTTGTCACTTTCTTCTAACACCTCTTCTACATGCAGTTTCATCCAGGGTTTCGGAGTCGAGGTATTTTTGGCTCGACTCCAGACGTGTTTTTTCACGTCTCCGACTCCGGGTCGACTCCGAGAGTGAATTTCTATACCACTAAAAATGAATAAAATGTGCACAAAATTTTAACTTTTGCCTATATTTTAGCCTATATAGGCTAATGTGTTAGTTTTTCCTTACATATTCATTAGAAAGAGCATTCGTTCGAATACATTCCAACATATCAATATTGTCTCTGCCGAATCTTACATTGAAGTATAGCAAAGTTAGAAAGTTTTTGTCGGTTTTCCTTTTTTGCACTAGTATATTCTGGTCGAAATTCTTCTGCGTGAGAAAATCTTTAAGCTTTCAAAATATATTAAAAAAATGAAGGGATAATACAAATCATAAGGACTACATGTAATAAAAATTATAAGCAATTCATGACCAAGTTTCAAACTGCATGTAAGCCAACATTTTAGTGTGCTTAGCCTTCCAAGAAAACTACGTAACTTTATGGCAGATTTTTTTCTTCATCTGAAAGAGAAAAATAAAATAAATTGTTCCCATCCAACGCTCATATTAAGGCAATATTGTTCCGATCGACTTCAAAATTTGACCACATATTCTCTGCAACTTATACTTTCTACTTTTTTCTGAAATTTATAAGTAGGGATCACCCCTTGAACTAAAATTCAGCCCTCACATTCTGAACTTTGGTATGGAGTGGATAATTTTATTGAAATATTTTTAGATATATTGTGTACACCACCCAGCACGTAGGCAGATGGATTTTTTCTGGAACTGAAAAATTAGCACACGATGCGATTTCGTGCATGAAAATATTCTACAAAAATGTTGCTAGGAAAATGTTATGTAGGGTCGGTCCACTAGGACAAGACATCTATATTGTCATGCTTTCATTGTACTTTATCACTTTTACCCGATCCTTTCTCATGAAAACTCTATGATTATGTATTTAATTGAATTTCGTATATTCTATTGATTGTGTACAAAACTCGGATACACATGAACTATATCTGTTCCTGGCGGACAGACCCGTTTATTTGAATGTCTACATCTAAAGCCCTCATTGAGTATATAATGAATCCTAGAAGAATGATTCGCCGTTTGTCAGACTTCTGAGATATGGCGGGATGAATCTCTCTTTGACCAACAACGAATTTATGATGCCCTAATTCAGAATTCAGA
Source organism: Musca autumnalis (assembly GCF_047663935.1). Classification (NCBI taxonomy): domain Eukaryota; kingdom Metazoa; phylum Arthropoda; class Insecta; order Diptera; family Muscidae; genus Musca; species Musca autumnalis. The sequence goes on from NW_027411644.1 coordinate 139,799,311, forward strand.
AGTGTAACCATCCGAATTTCATATATACTTAATAGATTATGCGAAATTTGCCGAAATACGTAAAGTAACGGGTAAAACTGATAAAGGAAAATGAAAACTTGACAATATCGATGTCTTGGATATGGGAAACCTATATATAATTTCGGTGGAACATTGTTGTAGAAAATTTAATTTTGTTTTAATTTTGAGTTCAAGAACAAAAAGGACATGGACGCAACTGAGCTTGAAGGACAGAATATTCGACAGAAAGGTTCCTCTTTCTATTTAACTGAAAACATATCATCTAAAAATTATGAAACAATATCTCCAAACAGAGATATAAAGCTGCTTTCTCAATGACTGATGGGGGTCAATCAAAAAATTCATTATGTCATAACTCAGAAATATCAGTTATGGGATCCTTTGGAGTTCTTAATTGGGGCTTTCATTCCAATAGGAATTTTTCCACCCCCACATATTGACTTCCATTTTGTGTCACAGGGTATTCAGTAAGATTTCCCATAGAGGTCACAATGTCTTTAATAGAAGACAAGGATGACTTCACATAAAAAACAAGATGAGAATATCAACAGACCTTTGTGAGAAGACCAGTAACACTTCTGACGAAAGAGGTTAAAGATCCAATCTTAATTCGATTGTTATAGAACTTTATTTTTGTTTGCAAAAATGTAAAGAATCAATTCGATCAACAAAATAGGGATGAATAGACTACACTTCAGAGGATAGTAAATATCCTCTGAATTGTCCTTTAACTTAGTACAATATACCGTTTGCATATATGTTTTCTTATACCTTTCTTTTAAAACAAAGAATGATTTTTAAAAAATGTTCTTGTTAGAAATTTAATGTTATATTTTTATAACGTGGAAAACTTTTGCCGGATTCGGAGTAAAGTTATTTTTTCGACTCAGACTCCGACTCCAGCAAAATTGTTCGACTCCGACTCGTAGACTCAGACTCCGAAACCCTTGTTCCATCCTCCAAAAATCAACTAGCAGTACTTCACAACTCTGTTCATCACCATTGAATATTTGTCAAGAATCACAACCATCTGGTTCCCATTTGACCGAATCACTAGCTTTGGCTTCTGATCTCTCTTCCACCCACACTGTTGCAACTCAAATATCACCAGTTTTTAAAATTTAGAGAACCTGTAGTACCAGACTGATGACTTCGCCTTTTATTCTGAACCGGGTTCATCTGGTTTGCTATTAATGGAGTCTGTCCCTTTGCAGATTGATATACCACATGTCTGTCCGTCACCACCTCAAATCGCCCCTACCACAAATTGTTCTGCTGCCTCTCTTGCTAACCACTCCAAGTCAACTGTCGGTATCCATAGTCTCCTTTGTCAACTATTGACATTGATATTTTTGCTGGAAACTTCATGTCTTGGCCAACTTTTCGGGATATATTCACCACCCTATTTATTGAAAATTCGCGGCTTTCAGACGTTGAACGCTTCTGCTATTTAGTGCAGAAAACCACCGGTGAGGCTCGGGAAATCGTTTCGAGATTTCCATTCACCAATTCTAGTTTTCCCTTAGAGTGGAATACATTGTCGGATACGTATGACAATAAACGTATCGTGGTGAATAGTCACATCCAGCAATTGCTCAATCTCCCTTCTTTGAATAAAGAAACTTGTTCTGGTTTGAAAACCATCCAGCGTGGGATTAGTAGTTGTCTTGCTGCAATGACCGTCTATGACGTCATCACGGATCATTGGGATCCAATAATAGTTTGTATTTGTTTGCAGCGCTTGCCTAAATTGACATTGACTCTGTGGGAGCAAAGCATCAAAAACAAGTCGTCGTTGCCTTCTTTTCGAGACTTAGATGCTTTCGCCACAGAGAGGATACAAACATTGACTTGTACGGATATCAGGTCACAAAGAAAGTTGTCTCATCTCGCTCCTCCAATAAAGTGTTGTCGGTACATATATCTAACGATGTATCACCTCCTCGATCCATAAATTTGTTGACAAGTACTTGCCCATTTGTTCTGGCCAGAGCCACGTTCTTCGTCTCTGCCTCCAATTTGTTAAACTATCATTTGAGGACAAAGCATAATTATTGCATAAATGGCTGATGTCGTGGTCATGCTGTTAAGAAATGTTACAGCAAATATAGTTGCAACACATGCAAGCAAAGACGCCACAGCCTTCTCCATCGGCCACAAATTCGAAAACTTTTGCTTCGACAACGACGAAGACATCTGCGGTTTTTACTGATGTCAAAAGTCGAGAACTTAACTCTACTTTGTGGCAACCAAGTTCCGCTCCGGCTTTTAAATATGTGAACAATCGAGTTTATGGTTGGAAATTGGCGCCACCATAATCAGATCCGGCTTTTACTAAGGTCAAAAGTCGAGTATTTACTTCTTCTTTGTCACGCCCATGCCCCTCTCCGGCTTTTACAAACGTCAAAAGTCGAGAACCAGGTTATTCATCTGACAGAAGAAATATCTAGCACCCGGTTCCTAATTCCTCAGATAGTAACTTGCTTTTGGGAACCGCAAAAGTAAATATAGTTCATAATGGTAAATTGTACACTGCACGCGCAGTTGTTGACCCTTCGTCTGAGGTAACAATTTTATCTAAAAAACTTAAAAATTCAATCGGAATTTCGTCACTTCCTGTGACTAAAAACGCTAAATCTGCTACACCACGGGAAGTTTGTTATCTTATCTTGTCGTCCCCTAAAAATTCGTTTAGAATTATAGAAACATCGGCAGTAGTTTTACCTTACGTCAAACAGAAATTCTTCTCGCCTCCACATATGTCGAAATTGAAAGATCGGTTTCCTAATTTAGAATTAGCGGATTCTTTCGATGACAACCCAATAGAATTGCTACTTGGTGCTGATCTGTATCCCAAGATACTTGAAGCTGAACCTCCTTAAGTCATTTTAGATTCGTTGCTGACCGAAAAATCTTTTTTTGGGTACCTCTTCACCGGTTCGGTTCCTCTAGCCGCAAGTACTCGCACCTTACATTGAAATCGACCATTATAGTTAATTGTTGAAACAAATCGGTACGATGTTATCTTGCAAGCTGAAATTGAATTGTTCAATGACTCGTCTCCACATTCTTAAATCGAGCGAATATCGGAGTCGATCATTTCGTAGTTACTCGTATATAGAATTCGCTAATTTAAACTATAGCTCACTTGGGAATCTGAATTTACATTCATGAATCTTATTACTGACATATTTTTATAATATTATTAATCATTATCGTAATTATTCCTAGCTTTAATTTGTTGATCCACGTTTACGTGTATCAAGGTGGGCTGCAAGGTATAAGTTAGATACTTTGTCCCTCAACTTCCCCTGCTCGATCAATCACGGATGCTGATTGGCGCACTGGCATCTCCCCTACAACTCCCTTTGCGTTGACCGTAGTGTGCGGATCGCCGCTGGGCATCGGTTGTTGTCGGTTTGCTTCCTTTGTTACACTCTTACTCTCACTGGAATAATTGTAATTGTATTAGTATATGACATGGATTCCTCTGCGATCACTCAGAACCTCCGCGTTCACTTGTCATTAGTCATTTGTCGAGAAATAACGTCTACGCGTTATTACTAAAAGAAAATCCTTTGGTTCTTTTCTCCTTTCACTGCGCATCATACGGCATTCCCGTGTTATCGAAGAAACCTATGGATTTCCCCTCCATCACCTAAACAGGGCTTTTGGAAATTCGAACTACAAGCGTACTAAATGTTAATAAATTTGGTACCTATTGTACATTTTGAACGGGTATAGCAAGAATCTTGAAATTTGGTATGGGAATCAAGTTTGAGAAGTGGTGTCGATATAGGAAAGTGGGTTTGGAAATGCGTACTTGTGCGTACGAAAAGTACTAAATGGTACTAAATTTGGTACAGTTTGGATTTGGGTGAACGGACGGAGGTAGAACCCAGATTGACATATGGATGTAGGTTTGGAAATTCGTACTAAATGATACAAATTTTGATACAATTTGCATATGGGCGAACCGTTAGAACTGGAATCCTGAAATTAGGAACTAAGATTAGTCTTGGTTCAAAGAGTACTAAATTTGGTACAATTTAGATTTGGTTGTATAGAAAGAGCTGGAATCATGAAATTTAAATCTAAGATTACTGTTGGAATGTCTTAATGAGTTAGTTTTTTTTCGTACGAAATGTACTAAATGGTACATATTAAATCTAAGATTATTGTTGGAGGGTAGGATTGAGATAGGGATGCATTTGTGGAAATTATGTGTACGGAAGGAGCTGGAATCCCGAGCTTTTTCTTAAGATATCTGTTGGAGTTGAGGAATGAGTTGATTTGAGTTTTTTAAATTTATTTATTTAACAATTCATTACTTATTTGCACGAAAAGTAATAAATAGCACACTTTGGATTTGGGTGCGTGGATAGAGATGGATTTTTTGAAAATTAGAATTCATGTGGAATTGAGATATGAAAGTAGTTTTAGAACATTTTACTTATGTGTACGAAAAGTTATAATTGGTTTTGGGGGGACAGATAGAGCTGTAAATGAGTATCGGAGTTGGGACATAGTGTGTATATTGGAATATAATTTTTGAAACTTATAAGTACCAAATATAGTACCATTCTGTTACTGCATAAAGGTATATAGCTGGAATTTCGAATTTTTGTATTGGAGTCAGTGTTGGTGATGGTACTAAATTTGCTGTAGCGCGGAGCAATGAAGCTGTAATTATATAATTAGTGTGCGAAAAGTACTAAAGTGCAATAAATCTGGTATTAGGCTAAGGAATAGAGGTGGAATTCTGATTTATTTGTCAGTTTCACTGTTAGAGGTGATTGTACGATAAGTGTACTAGAAATATTAAATAATACTAAACATTGAAGCACTGGTGTTGAGTGAACCGATAAATGAAAATTTTATGAAATACGTCTAAAAAATGTATGAAATGAACAAGTAGAGCTAAAACTGTAAAATTTGACTTAAGGATTTGAAAAATGTACTGAATAGTGTACTCTTGGTATTACGTTAACGCGAACGCGGTTCCTATATAATAAACTGAAATCAAGTAGTCAAATGTATCTTTTCAACAAAATTTGTATTGCGAACGTTTTAATAAATTTATTTCAAAACGTAGATCTAAGCGACAATTGTTTTAGAAGAACAAAAAGGCCTAAATTGAAAGGTCAAAAAAATTGTTGTTTTATAGGGACCATGTCTAAGCGTGCACATTAAGTAAAACTCACAAATTCCGAAATTAAAAGTAATTCGTTTGGAAATGTGGAAAAAAAACTTTAAAATACCCATAAACGGTGTAAGGTTCTAATAAAACATGGAAATTACGTTTTTAGTGTGGAAATTCGAACTAACGTGGTATGAACAGAACTTAAATGAAATTTAATATCAAGTATTGATTTTCCTGCTGAATTATAGCTGAATTGACCATATTTATACATTCTTCTTGAAACTTCATAATATAAATCCACGTTTTGTCATAAGACTCGTGCAATGGTATTTCCAGGTTTTCGACAGGAAATCTTCATAATTCATTCATATCGTAAATTCTTTCAAGTAATAGTTGGAATTATAGATATTTTACTGTACTCAAAAACATTATATATGAGTCATTCCAAGTATTGAAATCAATATTCAGGTGTTTTTGTAGTCTCACTTCTAAATTTAAATATCTAATCTGTAATTATAAAGTTTCCAAAAAGGAAAGCGACCGCGGTATTCTGATTCCAAAACAACTATTACTGACAGAACTCAAACTCAAACTCTACGTAAAAAATTTCATCATATTCGGTCAAGCCGTTTGATATAAAATAAGGAGATTAATACATTATAATACATATATTGATATAAAATAAGGAGAAATTGATACATAATGCTAAAATACATAATAATCTAATAATAATATAATTGTTCCACAAACATCCCATAAGGGACATGGGAGACTTCTCTCATATCAATGAGTGCACCCCGATTCATATTAGCTCAATGATATGGAACCTACAGTTTATCGCCGAGTCCGAACGGCGTGTCTAAGACACCACTTTTGTAGAGAAGTTTTGCATGGCTGAAATACTCAGGAAATGTCGCCAACATTACTGAGGGGTATTTTGCCACCGTAGAAAAATGTTTTGATGTTGCCTGGCCGGGGAATCGAACCCACGACCTTATGTGTGCAAGGCGGGTGTGCATCGCACCACGTTGGCACCCTATGCTAAAATGCTAAAATACATACTGTTGCAAAATTTAAAAATCAAATTCTACGTTTAAAAATATCGATCCTATTCATGAAATGGCATTTCGGATCTTGTCGTAATGAAGGATCCCAGAACCAAGTGTTTTTGCTGTTTTGGTTTCATTACTTACATCAATTCGAACATGATCGATAATATCCAAAATGATCGCCCTCGTAAGATTGATACTCTATAAAGCAGTTTTCATTTTAGATAAATAAAAGGAGAGAAAATAAAACACAAGTTTGTATAAATAATAATATTAGTGTGGGTGATTTATTAAGGCGAAAAGTACTGATGACTCTACCTGGTGTGGGTGAGACGAGTTACAATTCGCGTGTAAACAGAGAGGTACGTCCGCACCGATGAAGTGTTGACTGATTAGTCTATAGAAACCGAAAGTGCATTTAGGCTGAGGCAATCACTGCTTATTGGAAAGTTCTTACTGCGATCCGAACGGAGCGAACATAGTTCCAGGGAGGAGTTGCAGAGAAGTTCCACTACGAAGAGAGTACTCGCTACGATTCGCGCTGAGCGAACATAGTCTCCGATAAAATTTGTAGGGCAATGATTGGAAATATCATCCTACGGTCCGCCGTAAGCGAACATAGTTTCTCTGAGGGTTTGTAGAGAACACATAAGGAAGGGTGATCTCTCTGTGATCCGAACAAAGGCTCCTTGTAGATTTGCAGTGAAAATACCAATAGAGAGTTTCTAACTTAAACACTAACAATGTTGTAAAATATTCCAGTAATATTATACATTTCTTTATTATTACTTTTGGGACCCAACTCAAAGAAGATGTGAGAAGGCTCCGCTGATAATATTACGGGCGCTCCTTACGTCGTGACCCTTGCTCATTAAAAAGGCTTTTATATGCGATACATCGGTAATGTAAATTTTAAATTGCTACGCTGTAATTCCTATATGTTTTTAGTTAAGAGGTATGATAACATATTTTGTTAATCTTTGTGTTTATTTCAGCTTGAGTCCATATTTTGTTGTAATTCAATTGTTTGAATAACAACAAAATATTTTAAAGTGGATATGAAATTGATTAGTTGCGGGCGAAGGGTAGGGAATACTATAGTTTCAGTTGTCACCAAACAACTTCATCAGTTCCCTTTTTTCGCCGACTCTGTATCGATAAACAGGTCAATAAAGCCATCTAGCAAATTAAACAAAATGAGAAAATTGCTGTATGGCCCTAAAGCTGTTTACCCTACAATTTGAGTCGAACTAAATAATTTCATATCCACCACTGTTTTTATGTCGTCTTTGCTTCGCAAAGAATACGAACATAGGAATGTTGCTTCAATAAGCGGGGGTAAAAACAACAAGAAAGTTGTTTTTGCATTACGCATTGGTCAACAAGGCCGTGCTGATGCCTATTATTGTTGTTGGCGTTTTTTTATTGTTGGGCTGCAGAATTTTACATCTTTGTGTTTATTTCAGCTTGAGTCCATATTTTGTTGTAATTCAATTGTTTGAATAACAACAAAATATTTTAAAGTGGATATGAAATTGATTAGTTGCGGGCGAAGGGTGGGGAATACTATAGTTTCAGTTGTCACCAAACAACTTCATCAGTTCCCTTTTTTCGCCGACTCTGTATCGATAAACAGATCAATAAAGCCATCTAGCAAATTAAACAAAATGAGAAAATTGCTGTATGGCCCTAAATCTGTTTACCCTACAATTTGAGTCGAACTAAATAATTTGATATCCACCACTGTTTTTATGTCGTCTTTGCTTCGCAAAGAATACGAACATAGGAATGTTGCTTCAATAAGCGAGGATAAAAACAACAAGAAAGTTGTTTTTGCATTACGCATTGGTCAACAAGGCCGTGCTGATGCCTATTATTGTTGTTGGCGTTTTTTTACTGTTGGACTGCAGAATTTTACATCTTTGTGTTTATTTCAGCTTGAGTCCATATTTTGTTGTAATTCAATTGTTTGAATAACAACAAAATATTTTAAAGTGGATATGAAATTGATTAGTTGCGGGCGAAGGGTAGGGAATACTATAGTTTCAGTTGTCACCAAACAACTTCATCAGTTCCCTTTTTTCGTCGACTTTGTTAATATCGAAGTACTTTTCTGTACAATTCAACATTTTTAATCATGGGTGAGATTTCACCTTTATGATGAGATTTAAAACTAAAATCTTCAACTGGAAACTGTTTATTTATATTATTTATATTTTATTAATATTATCCAACATTTAAGCAACATTCCTGGCATCAGATATAAAAATTGGTAGCGGGTTTGGTACAGCTTGATTCGGTTCTGCTGGATCTGCTACACCGATGTTATTTTCATTTCCCATAGATGACAATACACTAAATCGGTTTGATGTGGACGGTTGATTTTCATCAACAGATTGCTTCCTTTTTGACGAATTACTTTAAGGAGGGTTCACAGGTAGTTTTCTCTTGTTTGACACTTCCTGCCACTTTTCGTCTTGTAACACTCATTGTGGATATTTTTTTTGTTAGTGTTATTTTTTGTGTTGTGTTCAATTAAGGTTTTGCTGGCAAAGCAATTAATGCACGCATGCAAAAAACGGGATCACAGCAAGACAGTGCACTGTCTTTTTGTTTGTTAAAATTATAGAACAAAAAAGAAACCGTTGCAATATTTTTAGGATATTCTTGTTAACGAAATAATGCCGTTTTAAGAAGTAACACGTCTCGCTAGTAGCAAAGTTAAAACAACGACTGGAGGAACATTTGAACGCAAATTCAAATGAACCAATCAGATTTGGAAAAACTTGGAGAATACTGTTTTTTGACTCGATATTGCCATATTTTTACAGAGTTTTATTTAACTTGCTTTGGTTCCTCCTTTTTAGTTCAAGTCTAGTAACTCATTTTTAACCCAGTTGCAGTTGACCAATCGAACAGAAACTTTGCACACTTTTCATATTTGGATGACAATACATGAATATGAAACCAAACCCCATATAGCGGTACTTACCGAATTCAGGTGTTTTAAGGATTTCGTCTTAATTGGTAGTCCGAATTGGCTGTAACTTGGCATTTGAAGTTCCCATACAGAAACTTCCCCACCGACAATTGTGGACATGATCAGATTTTGGTGTAGCCCCCCATATAACGGTAACACCCGATTTCAGGCAATTTAAAGTTTTTATCTACATTTTGAGCCTAAATTTACTGTAATTTGGTATTGGACTTCTCAGTGATCAACAAATTTATTTACTAAACAGTTAAAAATAAAACCAAATAAGAGATTAAGTTTCAGTTTTATTTATATATGCATTTAAAACTAAAAAAATAATTAGTCGTGTAGCCTCAATAAGTATATTCTTCCTCACGATGGAATCAAAATTAAACGGCAAGCATTTTATTTGGGAGGTTCTATCACGAGGAAGAATATACTTATAGAGGATAAGCGACAAATTATTTTCTAGTTTTAAGTGCATTTATAAATAAAACACTGACACTTAATTTTGTTTTTTTTATTATATAAAATAATTTTAATGTTAAATGGATGCAGATGATTTGTCACAGTGACGATAACTAAAATAAAAATCGTCAAATCTATTTTATAAAATAGTCAACAATTAAACAAACACATTTTTACTTCAAATCAGTAAATTAAAATTATGTATTTATGTTTGCCTGTTACCGCGATGCTGATCATATGATAGAATTTTTTAATTATTTTTCCCTTTCAAGATCAGCTAAAGATTTTATAACAAGTCGGGCCTAATCAATATGTCTGTTCCAGAGCCTGCAAAAATCTACAAATTTTACTACGATAAATCTTAGTTCACGAAATTCTGAATCCAATGTTTGCTCACAAAATGTGAAAATTCTTCTGTTGTAGAACCTTCAAGAATCTACTAACTATTTTTTCGATATTGTAGCGTACACTTTTTCCTTCCAAAATATTTCTCAAAAACCAAAATATATCTTAAACGAAGTAGGACGCAGGTGCCATTGATTGGGCTATCATACAGTCTGTGGGGGGTTCTTGTCCTCCTCATTGAGCATCTAATTGGCACAACACAATAAAATATTATTACAGACTCCTAATTTTTATTCAAAACAAACTAACAAATGCACCATATTTGAAACAAACTAAACCCCCCTTTAATTAAATGGAAACCCAAAACGATATCCAGATAAAGCCTTATTCTTGTTCTCAGATGTTGTGAGAACTATTGCCTCATAACCCCCCTACCTTCGTTTTAGTGGCAGTAATTTTACTAAAACCCCAAAACTAAAATATATGCTATTCGCTAAATAATCAACTGTCCATTACCACGAAACGAAATACCCATAAATAATGAATTATTCACAGAACATCTTAAGTTCATACATACATTCAATGCAAACATTTAATTGGAAAAAATTCAACGATATCTTATATTAATTATTTGTATCTAATTTTCAAATTCATTCAAATTTATTTTACAAAATCTCCTCTTCTGTGTAACTATCCAATTATATATAAAACAATAATACTAATACCGTACTATAGGATCATTTAATTATTTAAAAAAAAAAAGTTTGTGAATTTTTCTTTTGGGCAAAGGAAATTTACAAACTAATGTTACAATTTGAGAACTATGATGACTAGCAAAAACAAAAGTCTCTTTAATAATGCATTTGCACAAAACCAGATCATCATAATTATTTTATTTTTTTTTATTTTATTTATAATTCCATTTCTTAATACTGAAGCCTGCAAGGCCAATAAATAGTATTAACAAAAACAAAAAAATGTCTAAGTAGAACTAAAACTAAAAATACTTAAACTCTACTAGCTAATATAATTTATATAATTGGCTCCCCAGCCGTAACTACGAAAAACAAGAAATATGAAGTCAAAGCCATGATAAACAACTAAGTCGCATGTAAATAATTGCCACCTTATACATTCGTAAAATAATAAACTCAAAAAAACCAACAAATACGCAAAGGCATTACCAAAAAAAACGTAACAGATTGGAATTGGAATCAAGCCCAAGGTAATTATGTACAATCTTAACCAATATTAGTTTCCAAACTACAAAAATGATTTAAAACCTTTACCCGAAAGGCATTATTGGTATGAGAGAATATTCTGAGCTCTAGAGGCAAATAGTTCCACATTCGTGCAACACGTATTAAAAAAGAGTTCTCAAACATTGTATTATATATTCTGGGTATAGATATCTGAGTAGATCTTGTAAATATAGAAAATCTGAACATACTCGATAATAGATGAGGTACTCCAGTTTTAATTACTTTATAAAACGAGCATAAAATCCTCACGGATACAAATATTTCAAAGTCAACCCCTAGAAAAAGCTTGACATAACTAGAGATATGTTCATGTCTTCTAATACCAAACACGAAACGAGCAATACAGTTAACTACCCGCTGTAGTTTCGAGAACACCCGGTCTATAGTGCCAGATACGACCTCCAAACCATAGTTAATCTGAGGCATAAGAAGAGCATATGCCAATCTCCTTTTAACCCATACAGGAAGAAATACATTAGCGGAAAATAACCGACGCAAAATACCACATACTTTCCGGTGTATAAAATCAATATGGGTATCAAAAGACAATTTGTCATCCACAAAAACACCCAAAATTGTATGACAATTGACAAATTCAATTCGATTCTGGTTAATAAAGATATCATAATCATATGCCGGACTTCCAAATCTTATAGCTTTCGTCTTCATATGATTTACAGCGAGACAGTTATCTAAGGACCACTGCTGAAATAGAGCAAGACTATGATTTATATCACGCTCAAACTCACTTGAAGAGAGTCTATTATCATTAAAAACGAGATAAACATCATCAGCAAATAAGAGCGGGACACAACACCCACCGAGGAAACAATCATTCAAACTATTCATGTACAAAATGAAGAATAAAGGACCTAACACAGAGCCCTGTGGTACACCGCATCTAACAGCAAGAGTCCCAGAAGATTTACCATTTATACAAACGAATTGTGTTCTGTCACGCAAATAAGATGCAACAAGTTTACAGGCAGTAGCCGAAAAATTGAACTCATTCTTAGGCTTCATGATTAACAGCTGATGTTCAATAGTATTGAACGCTTTGGCTAAATCTAATGATATAACTACACTGTTATTGTTACTATTTGCTTCGTTTCTAATCATATCCGTCAAATACAGCAGTAAACTAGTAGTACTATGATTTTTTCGAAAAACGAACTGACCACTATATATGCGTTCACTTACATGAGCCAAAATTTGATCCTTCATTATATGCTCACAAAGTTTAGACAGCACCGGGAGAATTGAAATGGGTCTAAGATCATCAGGACTGTTTACATTATGACATTTAGGAATTGGAACAACACGAGATTTTTTCCATAGGTTCGGATAAACCGATGATGTCAAAATAGAATTGATCAAATCTAGAATCACATCAGAAATATATGGAAAAATTAGTTTTAAAAAATCCACAGGTATTCCATCAACACCTATGGATTTAGATTTAATATTGCTTAATGCAGAAACAACATCATCAATATAAACGCACCTAAAAGAAAAGGCATTATCCAATTCATCCTATGTTTGGAAATCAATATCACAATCAAGTGAGTTATTTGAAACAAATGATCTATTAACGATATCAACATTAAAATTAAACAATGTCTCATCGCCACTAGTACATCCTGATTCTCTAAGGAAGCGCCAAAGAGCAGTAGAACCCATAGTATAAATTTTCTAGAGTAATACCTCCTTCGCTCGCGTCTAATTGCAGACTTAGCTTTGTTTCTGTACAGTTTTCACGACTCTTATTTTGTTGGTAGGCTTTAAAGGCCAGGTCACGAAGCGATCGGGCCAAGGTGATTTGATTCACATTTATCCAATTTTCATCAGATCGAACTTTTCTGCGCACAGTAGGAACTGACTCGAATAAATCCAATATAAAAGAAGATATCGCAGAGCACTTTTCGTCACTATCAACGGTCTCAAGCATATCAACGTCAAAAGCCGTTAAAGAGGAGAAGAATCTATCCCAGTCCATATTTGCATAATCGCGATATTCGATAAAGTCTGTGTAAGTATTAAAGCAGAGATCAATAGCGGCAAAAATAAGTACATGATCAGATATAGATGGGCAAATCGCTTGATCACAGACAAGGACAGTACATGGATCACTGACCAAGAAAAAGTCGATCAAAGAAGAAGAGCTATGAGAAACGGCAAAGTGAGTAGGTTTGCAATTATGTAGAATTGATAAATTTAGCCTGAAACACGATGAGCGGACAGAGGAAGCCTTATGGGGGTCAAACAAATTGGAATTGAAGTCACCAACTATAACCACCTCTGAATATGACATAAGCAGATTAGCATGAACATCTTCAAAATAAGAAAAGTCTCCAGGAGGAGGTAAATACACAACACCTTCCAAAATCTTAGCAGCACCGGAAAGTATTTCAATAAACATCGTCTCACATTTTCCCAACACTGACAATTTAAAAACAATTTTATACTTAATTCCTCGTAAAATGTACATACCAACACCACCACCTCTCGAGTTTCTGCGATCATTCCTCACAAGTCTATACCCAGGTATATCTATAGCACGACTTGAGACATTAGGCTTGAGCCAGGTTTCCGAGACTGCAAGAATATTCAATCCTGAACCACATATAATTGATTTAAGTTCATGAAATTTAATAGAATTCGAAGATGGTCTTATACTCCGACAATTTAAGTGAGCAATATTGAGCTTGTCATAATAAGGATGCAAAACTGAGCTAATGTACATGTTGCTGCTTATCACTGGCCCAAGATTGTCATTAAAAGACATCAAAAACGAGGAAAGAAGAAACAGTGGGGAACCAAATATAATAAATCATGAATGTTTTATTATCATGAACCATTATACAATTCAATAATAATAATATCTCCAACTCAGTACAGCTGATCAAAGCAAGAATAAAAAAAAACAATTAGATTAAACAAAATAAAAGAGATCAAAAATTTGAACTTCCGTTATACTCTATAGATAATATAAAATATTAGCAAGCAATTAGATATTTAGAATTCGATAAGCAATAATAAAGTTCGAAAAGCTAGTATTGAAATTTATACTGCTTCAGCATCGCGAAGAAGTGCAGCACACTGACTAGCATTATACGTGTCATCTCTTCCATCAGGAAATAAGAGCCAGGCTCTAAGATTGTCGGTATTTAAGATTTTAAATTTCTTTACCACATTCAATCGACGTAGCTTTTTGCAAACAAAGTTCAAATTTGCAGCCGCGGGTGAATAATGATCATTAAGATACACACGAGCATTCAGATTTTCACCACTCAATAAATCAGAAACCTTTAAATTGCGAGTCTTATAATACTCTCTCATAAGGGCGTCACGTTTCAACACCTTATTGAATTTAACCAAAATTTGCTTTCTTCGATTTATATAACATACTTGATTTATATCCGGACTAGAAATCGGAACATTATAAAAATTGCCCAAAGCTATTATAGGTGCTTCCAGGTCATCCAAGCCTTCAGGCAGACCCCCAATGAGTATATCTGATCGATTTAACCTTCTATGTAATATGTTGTCTTCTTTATCAAGATCAGCAAATTTAGTAGTGGTAGTCACTTCAACCCGATGGACATTGTCACTGCATTTCTTGATGTCTTCTTTCATCTCCACCAAACACAAGCTCATTTCCTTCTTCATTTCATCCAACACCGTCGCAATACGATTTTGCTCTGCCTGACTATTTCGCATAAAATTCCGAAATTCATCTGTCAAACTATCAATCTTCTTAAGGACAACATCATTTGTTGTTTTATTCCTTAGATTGGGCTCACAAGAAGAACATATATATGCAAACGATTTTTCGTTTCTTAAAACATTAAGATTCTTTTCATCGATCTGAGCACACGCTGCATGGAATTATAAAGATCATCAAACAAAAAAAAAAAAAAAAAAAAAAAAAAAAAAGAACTAAGTTGACTGTTGTAGTCAAAAAGGCAAAAACAATAAAAACAAATATTGTAAACAAAAACAAATCACTCACCCATTTGTATTGATGTCCATCGTCGCAAAACAGGGCCCTTTTCTGCGTGATGATTTGCTGAGCATTGTGGACTAAAGTTTATGAGAAACTAGCGGACCCGGCGAACTTCGTCTCGCTATTAAGGAATAAAATTTCATACAAAAACTCAATTTTCGATTTTTTCCAATTTTCCGACTTTTCCAGAGAGATTTTCCAAAATTTTCTTCCGTAAAGACCTTCTCCTCGAAAATACGAATAAGTGACAAAAAAAATTACAGAAATCGGCCTAGCCGTTCTCATTTTATGAATTACTATACATTTTTTACACCATTTTTATATATATAGATAAGAAATTTCGGTAAACTTAATTCTACGCTTAACTATATTGAGAAAGATAAAAATGTGATAAGAATTTAAGTTGAAGATGTTCGTAACACAAAACCTGTGACGAGTTGCTTGCACTTTACATATTCCGTTTAACCTCTGACTGGTCATCTGCAGCTTAGATTATGCAAAGTAGTGATCAAAACAAAACATTATTATGATGACGAGAATTGTGTTTGATCAGAACAATCGATAAATGTCAATGTAAAACTCAATCTTGTGGCTATGCGGAATTGTTGGATACTGAGGGGATGTGCGGAAGTAGTTGATAAGCAATGCAATTACCACAGTTGCTTGTCCGTCTGATTGATTAATAGTTGTTGTTGCTTTATTTGCTGGGATTATATAAGTAGTGTTGCTGTTTCTAAGATAATATTTTTGAGGTTGACACTGGGATTTTTTTTGTTTCCATGAACTTATGTTCGGTGTAGGCCAGTGTGGCTGAAGTAGTAGTAGTGGATACCTGCTCCCAGATTATGATGATCAAATATAGGAATACGCTTATCGTTGTTGTTTTACCTTTATTTCGTGACGGTCACACTGGTCTACGTTCATGAAATCTGCCCGTATTTAAGCAGCAGCCCACCATTAGATGTTTTACATGAACTCAATTTGTTTTTAGAAGCAAACTGTACGTCGTAAAAATACTTTTGTGTGATCGCTGATTTACGAATTTCTGTTTGATTTTGATTGCTCATTTTGTAAATTAAGTTGCGATTGAGAACTGGATATGAATTTGTATTGGCTAACATTGCTGTCGTAGGCATCTTTAACATATTTTCTGGTACCTAAATGTTGTAGGTGCAAAGCATCATCTTTTACTAAATGAACACTTGGGTCATTTAAAAGTTGAAGATTCCGTAGTAATTGATATGTCGAGCAGTGTGTTATCATATCAATGCTGGAGTGCTTCGAATAGTTTCATGGTATGAATTCCTTAAGGCGCAGCTAATTTCGCTTATGGTTTCATCACATTTTTGAGATAGGCTCTTATTCCGGGAATAAGGGAGCGATTTACCCTTTCCGATGCGTTGCTTTGAAGCGAATACTCGTATAATGCCGTATATATATGTTGAATTCCGTTGTCACTCACGATACTTTCAGGGACTCCATACAAATGTAAGATTTCACCTTCTAGGTCAATGCGGTTTTTGTTTCAAAAGATCTTAATTTACACAGCCAGTGAAGTGGTCAAGTACAATAAAAAGGCCTACATAAACGGTCTTAATTCGAGGGTAGGGACCCAAAAAACTCAATGTAAAGCCTTTGATTGGTTTGGTTTCATTGTGAAATTTGGTGCTTTCGTGGTTTTGCACGTTTCACAATTTTTTACGTAATCTCGCAAGTCTTTCACCATTCCTGGCCAAAAGAAATTGCATCGGAGGAGATGAAGAGTTTTCGTCATACCTACGTGTGAGCAAACAGGTGAATCATGTGCTCTATTTAAAACTCCTCGACGCATTTTAAGAGGAATCCAAAGTTTCCAACACCTGTTTTCTTGTTCCTCTTCTCCAAGATAGTGTTCTCTCCTGATATACACGTAGTTATCCACCAAGTTTATATCTGGGTCATGGCACAATTACCCAGGCAGTGGCATCGTAAAATTTTGAATATGTTATGTCAAAACCTTCTTTATGCTGTTGTGGAAATTACAACAAAAATAATTTTTTATAAAGGTATTTTACTTTTCATATTCGATCATGGTGTGATACCACTACCTGGTAGTTCTGCCATGATCTGGGTATTGGGATTGATTGAACGTGATTGTGCTCTTTAGGACTTGATAATCCGAGTCGTTGAATGGGGAAGATTGATAGAAGAAATTTCCTGTTCGCGTATGCGTGACAAGGCGTCAGGTACAATATTATCTATTCCTTTCCTATGATTTATCGTAAAGTTATAGGATTGTAGTTTAAAACCCCACCTAGCAAGTCGGCCACTTAGGTCAGGTTGTTTAAGAAGCCATAACAAGCCATAGTTGTCTGTTATAACCTCAAACTCCTGCATTTCAATATAACAGCGAAATTTGTGAATAGCCTCGATTGCAGCAAGACATTATCGATCTATGATGCTGTAATTACGTTGGGCGGTATTAAGTAGTGTTTCTGTTACTAAGATAATATTTTTTGAGGTTGACAATGAGATTTTTGTTGTTTCCATAGTGGAGGAGGCCAGTGTGGCTGAAGTAGAAGTTGTGGATACCTGCTCCCAGATTATGATGATCAAATATGGGAATACGCTTATCGTTGTTGTTTTACCTTTATTTCGTCACGGTTACACTGGTCTACGATCATGCAATCTGCCCGTATTTAAGCAGCCCACCATTAGATGTTTTACATGAACTCAAGTTGTTTTTAGGAGCAAACTGAACGTCGTAAAAAGACTTTTGTGTGATCGCATTGCAATTTTAATGTTCACGCTTCTGCTGATAATGTAGAAAGGAAGTTTCTACTATCTTTCATTTAGAACGAAATGTCCTGTGGAGTTGGCTGAGTAGTCAATAATCAGCAGCGACTAAACTGTCGTAAACGTATTTGTTTACCGAATTACATTGTTGAGTTCAGTTGTAATGCAATGCACTGTTTATCAAACCAAAAAGGGGTTAAAGCGTTAAGTTTAAATTAAAACTTATGACGAATAAATTGGTTGTCTGATTTTTTTTATAAAACATGGATTTATAAGTTATCGATGTTTAAGGAAGTAAGCCAAAAATACGAAAGGAAAAATAGAATAGATTTTTTTATTTAAAAAATAATATGAAAGTTAATATGAAATTGGAAACGACC
Source organism: Musca autumnalis (assembly GCF_047663935.1). Taxonomy (NCBI): domain Eukaryota; kingdom Metazoa; phylum Arthropoda; class Insecta; order Diptera; family Muscidae; genus Musca; species Musca autumnalis. The sequence continues at coordinate 139,817,734 of NW_027411644.1, forward strand.
ATAGCAAAACCTTATAATTCTATACTTATTGTACGAAGAATTAGCAGGAAAAAGGGAGTAATGTTTAGGTAAGTTTATGGACGGATGTCATTGGTATGATAAGTACCATCCAATTTGCCTTGTAAATCCTCAAAAGCATAATAATTATGACCCAATTTTTCTCTAACTCTGGCCTTAATAAACATAGGAGAAAGCTTAGCATTGAATTTCTTTTCGGCTGACCTTTCTGTCGTGGGCATCTTTAGCATATTTTCTGATATCTAAATGTTGTAGGTGTAAAGCATAATTTTTTTTATGTTTGGTTTTTGTTGATGGGCTTTTTTTGGTCAGTTTTGATTAAATGAAAATAAAAACTAGGATTTTATTTCATTTTCCACCCGACGTTTCGTTGGATTTTTTCCAACTTTTTCAAGAGTGTGGTTTTTATTGAAGGAATTCTAGTTACAAAATTAGAAAAATAATAAACATTCATTTAACATATTTTTTAAATTCTGTACATTTTGCACTAGTTTTCACTTTTATTATTTAGATCATATAATTTATATTTATTTTGTGTATTAAAAAACGGGACTGCACACACATAAATTAATATAATAATAAATAAATAAATAATTAAAGTCAAAACTAAGGCTAATATCACAGATCTGCTGCTATTGAATTGCAATGGAATACTGGAGTTTAGTATTGTCTTTGTCCTCCTTTGTATTTATTGATTTGTCAGTTCTTTGTTGAATCCGTAAGCTCTCCAGTGTGTAACGTCGATTTTCTTTTTTTAATAATAATAATATTTTTACATTGATCAGATCAGGTGTTTGTCTTTTTTATTTTGCATGCTGAGAGAGTGCTGTTTTTCCATTCCTTTTGTTATGTCTGACTTATGTTCATTTATCCTAACACTTAGCTTTCGTTTTGTTGTCCCCACATAGACTTTGCCGCATTGTTCGTTGTCATTGCCTTTACATGATATCTCGTATACCACGTTGTTTTGTTGTAATTTATCTACCTTCGATCTTTCTCGTCTAAACAGTGTTTGGAGTGTTACATTTAATTTGAATGCTAGTGTTGTTGTTGTGTCGTTTATGACCTTCTTCATATATTTGGCGTCTGTAAATTTTGGTACATATTGTACACTCAGAAAAAAGTCATTTTTCTTTTCATTATTTTTCATGACATTATTTTTGGTTAGTGTGGAGTTTACTATTTGGTGTATTAGAGTTCGGGGAAAGCAATTTTTGGTCAAAATCTGTTTAAATTTGGTTATATTTTTATGCCGAAATTCTTCTTCGCTTAAAAATAGAATTTTATTAAGAAGACTTTTTGCAGTATTAACATTCATATTTTGTGGTTGTGTCGAGTGGAAGTTTATTATACGTCCAGAATAGGTTTCTTTGGTATACCAGTCAGTTATTAGTTTTCTTCCTTGTCTAATTATTTCCATATCCAGGTATGCGAGTTTTTGGTTTTCTTCTTTTTCACACGGTAAGTATGAGTTTAAAAGATGTAAAATTAGTTGTTCATCATTTTTGTTTATAATGGCGAAAATGTCATCAACGTATTTGGTCAATAGTTTTGTTTTCACTCCTTTTTCCTTTAGTTCCGTTATGACGTCATCTAATAATGCGTCAAGTACGATACTATCGTATACGCTATCGTAGGTGACAATGCGTTGCCCATTGGCATGCCATAAGTCTGGAGGTAAAATTTGTCGTCGCATTTGAAGTAATTGTTATCTATTAAGATAAAATTCAAAATTTTCAAGAATTGCTGCTTAGTAATCGCTGTTTTTTCTTTTATGATACTCCATTTGTCCATTATGTTCCTAATAGCTAAGTGTGTTGGAATGTTTGTGAACAGTGACACCACGTCAAATGATACTATTATTTCGTCCTTATCCAAGTCTATATTGTTGATCATTTCTTTGAGTTCATACGAGTTTTTTTATATTATAGTTGGGTGAAATTAAAGTTTTTAGAATTTTTCCAACGTATTGGGCTAATTTGTAGCATGGAACGTTCATGGATGAAGAGATCGGTCTTAGGGGCATGTTATCTTTATGGATTTTTGGTAGTCCATATAATTCCGGCGCACTTGTTGTCGTACATGATATTTGGGATTTTTCCCATTTTGTAATTTGATTTTTCTTTAGAAGATCTGCTGCTATATTGTTGTTAATTCTTTGTAGTTTTTTCGTCGGGTCATCTCTGATTTTTTATAAGTTGTTTTATCTTCCAGTAATTTGTTTTGCTTTTCGGTGTATTCTTTCTTACACATAATCACCGTTTTATTTCCTTTGTCTGCAGTAGTTATAAGAATTTTTTCCCCAATGCTGTTTACAAATTGCTTCGTGTCTTCAAATATTGCAGTGATAAATCGTTCTTTTTCATTGTTATATATGTTTCTCTTGTATGTCGAAATTCTATTTGCTAGTTTTGCCCATTGACAGTATCCATTTTTGTTCTCTGTTGAACTCGATGTCAGTTTTGTTGATAAACCAATCTTCGTTGGATATAAGATTGTGCTTGTTAAATGTATACGTTTATTTCCGATATGGTGTGCTTTGTTGTCGTTATTTTAATATGTGTTTCTTTAATTTCTATGTTGAGTAGTTTTGTTTTGAAATTGCTTCTTACTCTCTTTGCTTCGTTGTTGGTTTTTGTATGTGAAAATAACTTCTTTGTCTGTTGTATTGAGTGAGAAACGTGGTGGGGAGAATTTGCATATCTTCTACAAGTTTGCACATAGTTGGATCTCTCTATTAATTTTGGTAACCTTTGTATGGATCAGCAGTAGTGCTTTAGTGTTGTTGTTGTTTTTTTGTTGTATTTATATTTAATATGTTGAAAGAAGTATCTCATTTTTACTGTTGTTACTTTTTTTATGTTGTTTTTTCTAGTTTCCTCCGTGTTCTTGTTTTTCGGCTGGCACTCCGATATTGTTTTTTTATTTTTATTTGTTGATCAATTTCTTTTTGTTTATGCTTGATTTTTGTTGATGGACTTTTTTGGTCAGTTTTGATTAAATGAAAATAAAAACTAGGATTTTATTTCATTTTCCACCCGACGTTTCGTTGGCTTTTTTCCAACTTTTTGAAGAGTGTGGTTTTTTTTGAAGGAATTCTAGTAACAAAATTAGAAAAACAATAAACATTCATTTAACATATTTCTTAAATTCTGTAAATATTGCACTAGTTTTCACTTACATTATTTAAATCATATCATTTATATTTATTTTGTATACTAGAAAACGGGACTGCACACACATAAATTAATATAATAATAAATAAATAAAATAAATAAATAATTAAAGTCAAAACTAAGGCTAATAACACAGAACTGTTGCTATTGAATTGCAATGGAATACTGGAGTTTAGTATTGTCTTTGTCCTCCTTTGTATTTATTGATTTGTCAATTCTTTGTTGAATCCGTAAGCTCTCCAGAGTGTAACGTCGATTTTCTTTTTTCTATCGGTCTAATATTTTTACATTATATACATAACTAGCAAATGCCCGCTACTTCGTATGCGGAAAGGGCATAAAATATATATGAACAACATTTAAAATGGAAGTGGTGAACGCTGACGATTCTGTTGTACTAAACCCAATTTTTAATACCAACATTTTTTTGTTTGTTATACTTCGAATTACCAAAAACCTTTCATTGTTACTTTTCATCAGTGACTCTCATTTCAAATTTAAGGATTCCATATATATCCGTTCATTCAAATCCAAATTGTACTAAATTAAGTACCATTTGGTACTTTTTGTGCGCTTATAGTTCGAATTTTCTAAAACCTTTCTTTGTTACTTTCCATCAGTGAACCTCATTCCAAATTTCAGGATCCCGGCTCTGTCTGTTCACCGAAATCCAAATTGTACTACATTTAGTACCATTTAGCACTTTTCCTACCCTTATAGTTCGAATTTCCAAAAACCTTTCATCGTTACTCGTCATCAGTGACCCTCATTCCAAATTTCAGGATTCCAGATCTATCCGTTCACCCCAATCCAAATTGTACTAAATTGAGTACCATTTAGTACTTTTCGTACACTAATAGGTAGAATTTCCAAAAACCTTTCTTTGTTACTCTCCATTAGTAACTCCCATTCCAAATTTTAGGATTACAGCTCTATCCGTTCACCCAAATCCAAATTGTACTAAATTTAGTACCATTTAGTACTTTTCGTACACTTATAGTTTGAATTTCCAAAAACCTTTCTTTGTTTCTCTCCATCAGTGACCCCTCATTCCAATTTTCAGTTTTCCAGCTCTACCCGTTCACCCGAATCCAAATTGTACTAAATTTAGTACCATTTAGTACTTTTGTTAATCTCCATCAGTGATCCTCATTCCAAATTTCAGGATTCCAGCTCAATCCGTTCACCCAAATCCAAATTGTACTAAATTTAATACCATTTAGTACTTTTCGTACACTAATAGGTCGACTTTCCAAAAACATTTCATTGTTACTTTTCATCAGTGACCTTCATTACAAATTTCAGTATTCCAGCTCTATCCGCTCACCCAAATCCAAATTGTACTAAATTTAGTACTTTTCGTGCACTTACAGTTCGAATTTCCAAAAACTTTTCTTTGTTACTCTCCATCTCCAAATTGTACAAAATTTAGTACCATTTAGTACTTTTCGTACACTAGTAGGTCGACTTTCCAAAAACCTTTCATTGTTTCTTTTCATCACTGACCTTCATTCCAAATTTCAGTATTCCAGCTCTATCCGTTCACCCAAATCCAAATTGTACTTAATTTAGTACTTTTCGTGCACATACAGTTCGAATTTCCAAAAACTTTTCTTTGTTACTCTCCATCAGTGGCCCTCATTCCAAATTTTAGGATTCCAGCTCAATCCGTTCTCCGAAATTCAAATTGTACTAAATTTAGTACCATTTAGTACTTTTCGTACACCTATAGTTCGAATTTCCAAATGCCTTTCATCGCTACTCTTCATCAGTGACCCTCATTCCAAATTTCAAGATTCCAGCTCTATCCGTTCACGCAAATCAAAATAGTACTAAATTGAGTACGATTTAGTACTTTTCGTACACTAATAGGTGGAATTTCCAATTTGTTACTCTCCATTAGTAACTCCCATTTCAAATTTCAGGATTCCACCTCTATCCGTTCACCCAAATGCAAATTGTACTAAATTTAGTACCATTTAGTACTTTTCGTACCCTTATAGTTCGAATTTCCAAAAACCTTTCATCGTTATTCTTCATCAGTGACTCTCATTTCAAATTTCAGGATTCCATCTGTATCCGTTCACCGAAATCCAAATTGTACTAAATTTAGTACCATTTAGTACTTTTCGTACCCTTATAGTTCGAATTTTCAAAAACCTTTCATCGTTACTCTTCATCAGTGACTCTCTTTCCAAATTTCAAGATTTCAGCTCTATCTGTTCACCCAAATCTCAATTGTACTAAATTTAGTACCCTTTTGTACTTTTCGTACACTTATAGTTCGAATTTCCAAAAACCCTTTGGTACATATTTCTAGCTCTCCATCAGTTACCCTCATTCCAAATTTCAGAGTTCTAGCTCTGCGCGTTCGCGTAATACAAAGGGTACCATATTTAGTACCTTTTGGTACTTTTCGTACCCTTTCAGTTCGAATTTCGAAAAATCCAGCCTTATCTCACCCCTACACACCAACAGCAACCTACACTAAAAATTTCAAGTTTCTAGCTTCAGCCGTTTCGTCTGGGCGTTGATGAATCAGTCAGTCAATCAGTCAGTCAGTCACTCACCTCACTACTCTTTTATATATATAGATTTTTTACTAAATGAAATTGGTTTATTCAAAAGTTGAAGATTCCGGAGTAATTAACAGCGCAGCTAATTGCGCTTATGGCTTCATCACATTTTTGATGCTTTTTTGAGATAGGCTCTTATTCCGGGAATAAGGGAGCGATTTACCCTTTCCGATGCGTTGCTTTGAGGCGAATATAATGTCGTATATATATGTTGAATGCCATACGAAGTTAAAAACGCATTAAAATCTTCGCTCGGAACTGAGATCCGTTGTCACTCACAATACTGTAAGGGACTCCATAAAAATGAAAGATTTGACTTTCTAGGAAATCAATAATGGTTTTTGTTTTAAAAGATCTTAGTTTGCACAGCTAGTGAAATTTGCTGAAGTGGTCAAGTACAATAAAAAAGCCTACTTACATACTTCGAGGGTAGGGACCCAAAAAACTCAATGTAAAGCCTTTGAAAGGGGCGATACGAAGTTATTTGGTTTCCCATGGGCGGTTTCATTGTGAAATTTGGTGCTTTCGTGGTTTTGCACGTTTCACAATTTTTTACGTAATCTCGCACGTCTTTCACCATTCCTGGCCAAACGAAATTGCATCGGAGGAGATGAAGAGTTTTCGTCATACCTCCGTGTACGCAAACAGGTGACTCATGTGCTCTATTTAAAAATCCTCGACGCATTTTAAGAGGAATCCAAAGTTTTTGGTCAGTTTTGATTAAATGAAAATAAAATCTAGGATTTTATTTCACTTTCCACCCGACGTTTCGTTGGCTTTTTTCCAACTTTGTCAAGAGTGTGGTTTTTATTGAAGGAATTCTAGTAACAAAATTAGAAAAACAATAAACATTCATTTAACATATTTTTTAAATTCTGTAAATATTGCACTAGTTTTCACTTACATTATTTAAATCATATCATTTATATTTATTTTGTATATTAGAAAACGGGACTGCACACACATAAATTAATATAATAATAAATAAATAAAATAAATAAATAATTAAAGTCAAAACTAATGCTAACACTATGCAACACTGAAAATGCAAACAACTTCTAGTATGCATTTTTGGAAAGTACATATTTAGACTACAAAAACCCTAGTAGGGTTTTGTCCTGTCAGATCCAGTTCAGATTTTATGGCCTCATCTAAACCGGGCTAAATCTACACTTTTTTGCATTTATCAGGCCTTTATCTCAGAAACGAATAGGAATTTGGGCTTGCTGTCTTTAGCAATATTGTAGCCCTAAACTAGTAGAACTTATCATTTGAAAAAACCACATAAGAAAAACTCCATCTAGGGCATCAAAATATAGAAAATTTTACATAATTGCTGAAATTCCGGTCAGTATCGGCTAAACTATTAGGAGCTCAACCAAGTAACCTTTTGCAAAAATCTTCCAAATAAAGTTCTCAACAATTCTTTAGAACATTCTGAAACTCTAAAATGCTTACTTCATGTTGTTTCAGCCGTATTTTGCATCATATCTTTTACAACACGTATTTCAAACACAGTTCACACCAATAGTTTATTCTCGCATTTCGGATTTCACTCCATTATTGACATTTTTATTAAATCGTCGTTGAAAAATGTACTGAAAACAACGGCATAGAGACATTTTACAACAATGACATGTTCTAAAGAGTTGTGTATTACATTTCACGGAATATTTTTCCAAACGAAAGTATTCAGAAAAAATTAACGGTTTTGGAGATACGGTGCGAAATGTATAAAAATTGTGGAATTTTTGCATATATTTTGAAATTTGAGACAATAAATGTAGTTTTTTGAGTTCATTTTTTCTCCAAATATTTTATTCTTTTCCTTATCTACGAATTTTCTTTAGAGGTTAAAAGAAGATTCGCATTGGTTTCAGAGATATAGCCCCGAATTTCTTTAAAACTCAATATTTAACTATGTTTAGATGGGGCCATAAAATCCGAGTTGGATCTGACACAACAAAACCCAGCTAGGCTTTCTTGTCTTTTGGGTCTGTACTTTCAAAAAATCCCCAGCTCGAATTGTTTGCACAAGATCACTTTAAAAATGTTGCACAGTGTAATATTACAGAACTGTTGCTATTGAATTGCAATGGAATACTGGAGTTTAGTATTGTCCTCCTTTGTATTTATTGATTTGTCAATTCTTTGTTGAATCCGTAAGCTCTCCAGTGTGTAACGTCGATTTTCTTTTTTCTATCGGTCTAATATTTTTACATTATATACATAATTTTTTACTAAACGAAATTGGTTCATTCAATAGTTGAAGATTCCGGAGTAATTAACAGCGCAGCTAATTGCGCTTATGGCTTCATCACATTTTTGATGCTTTTTTGAGATAGGCTTTTATCCGGGAATAAGGGAGGGATTTACCCTTTCCGATGCGTTGCTTTGAGGCGAATATACTGTCGTATATATGTATATGTTGAATGCCATACGAAGTTAAAAACGCATTAAAATCTTCGCTCGGAACTGAGTTCCGTTGTCACTCACAATACTGTAAGGGACTCCATAAAAATGAAAGATTTGACTTTCTAGGAAATCAATAATGGTTTTTGTTTTAAAAGATCTTAGTTTGCACAGCTAGTGAAATTTGCTGAAGTGGTCAAGTACAATAAAAAGGCCTACTTACTTACTTCGAGGGCAGGGACCCAAAAAACTCAATGTAAAGCCTTTGAAAGGGGCGATACGAAGTTATTTGGTTTCCCATGGGCGGTTTCATTGTGAAATTTGGTGCTTTCGTGGTTTTGCACGTTTCACAATTTTTTACGTAACCTCGCACGTCTTTCACCATTCCTGGCCAAAAGAAACTGCATCGGAGGAGATGAAAAGTTTTCGTCATACCTCCGTGTACGCAAACAGGTGAATCATGTGCTCTATTTAAAAATCCTCTACGTATTTTAAGAGGAATCCAAAGTTTCCAACACCTATTTTCTTGCTCCTCTTCTCCTATATTGTGTTCTCTCCTGATATACACGTAGTTAACCACAAAATTTATACCTGGGTATTGGGATTGATTGGACGCGATTTTGCTCTGATTTTTCGGCTCATGTAGGCTATTGGCCTCTCGTAACCTTTATCGTCTAGTTGTACGAGAACCGCGCCGATTCCGTAATTACTGGCATCACAGTGAACGATTTTTTTTTGCTGAAATCGGGGTTAGCTAGGACAGGTGCTCTTGTGAACAACTTTTTCACTTTGTCAAATACTTTTTCAATTTGTCAGAAGTTGTCAACAAAGCGACGATACCATTCTGTTAAGCTTAAAAATCCTCTCAGCTCTTTTATTTTTTTGGAACAGGCCAATTCAGAACTGCCGCCACCTTGTCTAGATCGGTGGATATGTCCCCATTTCGAGTAATATAACCGAGGTACTTTACTTGGACCACGCAAAGTTTACTTTTGGCCACATTTATGGTCAAATTGGTTTTCTTAAACTGAGCAGCAATGCGCACCAAAAACACTGTTTTTCAAATCCGCTTGAATAAACTGGTCCATTAACTTGCACATTGTTCGGGGAGCCTTGCAAACTCCAAATGGCATTACCACAAACGGTATAGGTTTTCGAATCGTCTTCTAAAGCGATTTGCCAATACGCGTCTTCGAGATCCAATTTGGAGATTAAATGAGATTTTGGTAACCTGGCGAATATTATATCTATGTTGGGGAGGGGTAAGCATATTTTTGGGTTACCGCATCCAAATATAGACGGACCTTTCCTGGCTTCAACACTTGCCTCATGGGCGAACTCCATGGGGAATTCGACGGCTCAATCACACCCAGGTCTAACATTCGATCAACCTTTTTGTAGATGATTTTCTCCACCGCGGAAGATACAGGGTAAAATCGTAGGATTTGCATTTCCTATATTAATTTTATGTTTTATGAGGCTTGTTTTACCAAGACCTTGTTTCTCAACGTTTGGAACATGGATATAATGAGGTCTAATTTTGATCGTTGATCAGAAGTCAACGGATAGTAGGCCTTTTTATTGCAAAGCCCAGGATTTATCTTTGTCCCTCTCTCATCTCAAGTGCACACTGACCTCCCCGTGGTGTCACCTGGGGAACTGCCTTTAACACCCGTTAAAGGTAGTGAGCTAACATGTGGCGCGCGTTCACCCATAAGAACGTTAAAAATTTGGGTTTGGGCGTGGGGTTAGTAACCCTCCCCTAGAAAAAACAGCCCACAATGAAAAACGAAAGAAAAGAAAAACAAACCCTTCTACAGTTGACGAACCCCCCAAACATTTTAAGGACCATGATCTGCGAATCTGCACCTGGAATGTTCGCACTCTTTATAGAGTAGTTGCAGTTTATGCATTGGCAGATGTACTTAAAAAGTACAAGGCTGACATTACTGCCATACAGGAAATACGATGGAACGGGAAAGGCGTCACAACAACACCTAAAGGTGACGCACTGTATTATAGCTTCCATGACACAAAGCATGAGTTTGGTTGCGGATTTGTGGTTGGTCGGAGGTTAAAACATGTGGTCTCCAGCTCCATCTGGCAGGAAGAACGCGTACCCGACGATTGGAACGTGAGCATCCTGTGTTCCGTCCACAAGAAAGGAGATAGGACTTTATGCTCCAACTATAGGAGCATAAGTCTTCTCCCTTTCGCCTACAAATAGTGATAGGGATATTGTGCGAACGACTAAAGCCCATGGTCAACAAAATAACCGTAAACACAACAAACGACATCAGTTGTGAAATAAAAAGAAGAAGTGTATTTGCCAACAGATGCTGCTTTGGCTTAAGTAAGCACTTCAAAAACAAAGCCGCAACTCGTCAAACAAAAATAACGCTTTACAAAAGACTGATGACGTGCTGATGTATGGTTCGGAAGCCTGGGTACTTGCGCAAGCAGATAAGGCAGTGCTTGGCGTGTTTGAGAGAAAAATTCTTCGAAAGATCTACGGACCAATCTGCGTTGACGGTAATAATTCAGAACCAAACTCATAACTTTCAAAGGCTACGCTAAGCGTTTGTCATGAAAGTCAAATTGCATTTGAAAGAGGAAAAAAGTTAGATGATAGCGAAGCCGCCCCACAATCGATGTGTCTGAGGAACCTTCCTAAACCAAAGGCGAAACATGTCATGTCACACAGTGGTGGTTGTGTGGGTTCGTATCGTCGGCTTTCCTTTTTCAAAAAGCATCTTGGTCAGTAAGCTCGTTTCTAACGAGAAATTAATTAAAAATTAATAAAAAATGACCTTCGCCTAATAGGCAAAATTTTCAAATAAAATAAAAAGGTAAATATCGACGTCGTATGAACCACGAGCTGTGTCTGCTATGCAACGACATCAATATAGTTAAACGTATCGAGATGCAGCGATTGCGTTGGCTAGGCCATATAATAAGAATGAACGATGATGAACCCGCTAAAAAGGCGTATAAACTCGAAGCACTAAACAGAGATAATTGGAGATATTTTCTTAGTTCGGTCTATGGAACAAATGTTCTGTAATGGGCCAGCTAAGTAAGTTAACCCTGGCCTGTCTGTCTACTTCTATCCAACCTTTTACCTTTTGATTTCGACAAAAGATTTACATTTCACGAAATTTGGGTAATGGTGAAAAGGATGGTCGGCTAGATCAGCTTCCACACCGCTAATGTTGGCGCCTGCGACCAGGAAAGTAAACGAAAGTATTTTCTTTGCCGTAAAGTATAGCGTTTAGGTTTTTGAACATTATCTTCAGGATTTTTAACTTGGTTATGATTGGTTTTAAAATCGTTTGTATTGAAATCATCAGTTTGTGAAAATTGTTTTACAATTCCATGGGCTATTGAGTTTTCTTTGGGAAGTTTCCCGGTCGAAAATTCTTTTGAAACTTTGGCTTTGCCTCTGTCATATCAGAAAACTGTTCGCTCGTTCAAGCAATTTTCCCAGAAATGAAATTTTTATCGGAATTCCAGTATCGTGATTCTTGATACATTTTTTGAATTGCGTCAATGGATCATCTTCCGAATCTATGGATTGTCTGAGATATCTGCGATTTGTCTTTTCTTTGGGTATGAACTTGCATGTATAAAAGTTGTTTCCTCACATAGTCATCGTTCAAAAAGTTTTCTCTCATGTGAACCAACTTTCGTAGATGGACAAGAGAGTTAATCGGAATATAGAGTCACAAAAGTCCTCCCATATGATGGGATTGACATTTTTTCAGTATCGCCAATTCCATTCACGTGCTTTTCCGGATAATTGTATATTGAGGTTCCGACAAATAAGGGAAAAATCTCCGTTAAATGTGTCCTCAGTCAACGTAGTGAATCGGTATAAAAATTCGTCAACGGTCAAACCCGTTGGAGAACCATCGAATTTTAAATGCCCATTTTGGATTATTGTAGTGATTTTGTCAGGTTGAAGAGGTACATTTAAGAGAGAAAAGGGGGAGGGTGGATTTGACGATCGATGTTGGTTTTGTGATTGTCCTTGTTGCAATGGGGGTAATACTTGTGGTGGAGATGGTAACGGTAGTGATAGTGGTGGAAGTGGTAGGGGTGGTTGTGTCTGGGATTGTTGTTGTCGAGATTAGGAATTATGTTTATTGGCCTTCTTGGATTTGTTGTTAGACTGAATGTAATGCCATGTTTATATTATAGCCTTTTGCAGGGTTAACCTTCTCAATTAGGATTTATTTGACGTATACGCAAAGGAATTGACATTTGAAACCAGTGGGATTTGTTAAATCCGATTATATATAAACGTACTATAAGGGACATTATTAGAATTACTACAATTTTGATCGCTTCCGTTGGTGGGTAATATGTTCAATCGTGTTAATAAGTTACCAACACTTGTTTCTATCGTCTTCTGAATTTCGGTTTAATCTATTGAGCTAGTTAAATTTTTTGGTGAGCCTTTGTTGAGATGCGAAGGACTGAAACCTACAGCATCTTGCAAATCTACACTACTATCAAGTAAATTACTTTGTTTTTAAAACAATTTCTTTTTAGCGTACCTTGTGTTGTAGTGCTTAGACACCGCGCTACGACCTTTTCCTCTATACGAATTGTTTGGAAGACTTTTACAACCAATGGGCATAATTCTAAAATCTGATAACAGACAGGGTGTTTTACACGTTGTACACTCTGTAGCCGAGGACAAATGTTAACGAAAGACATTCTTGACTTTCTGTCAAGGATTCGTTGCAAATGATACAAACGGAAGAGTCATTGGTGGATATCGATGGGATCGAAAATAGAAGCTTCTCCAAGGGGTTATTTGTACTAGACTTAATATTTGGTGGAGTTCTATCTAAAGGCACTATTTCTTTCTATATATATGTCCACCGCCAATATTGAAGACGAAATTTGGACACGGTGAGAATTTTGACGACATTTTCGTTTTATGACGACGGTTTTCGAAATTGTATATGTCCAGCGATAATTTTAAAGACTTGAGAATTTTGGAAACTTTAAATTTACAATATGAGGCCACATGTTAAATATGAACATTTCGATAGTCTAAATCAATTTTTTATTCATATTTTGATATACACAGCCTAAAAATTCGAATTTTGATTAAAAATAAAATTTTTATTTCTGACAGGGTTGCCGTGTCTTATAAATATTCTGCCAAGTCTTGTGCTACCAAATTGACCTAAACACATATTCAAGTGTTCAGATGTAAAATTTCTATTGTGTTGGGGTCCATGAACAACGAAAATAACTTTGATTTCTTTAGGTCACTTCGTTTTTGTGTTTTATAACGGCAAATGTAGTGAATAACTGGATTTCCAAGATTTTCAATTTTAAACGATCATAACTTCTATTTGTCACAACGGATTTGAATTCGTGCTTTTAAAGGGGCGAGTAATATCTTTCAAAAAAGCCATTAAGTTTTGAAATTGGTTAATAAATGGCTAAGTTATAGTTGTTGAAGTGCGAAAAAAACGCATCAAAAAACGGGAAAATATATTTCCGCGTGCTTTTGTCGCCATAGAAGATACCAAACAGTACCATAATTTATTTTTACAAAAAAAGGAAATTAAGTTAGCTTTCACAAATATGAAAAACTAATCAAATCGGTTGAAATATAAATAAGTTATGCAATTTTTTTTTGTGTTGTTACTTTTTGGTTTTTTATGCAAGGCTGTCCCTCCGTCCGTTTGTGGTAATCACTCTAGCATCCACAAAAAAATTGAGATAGGACGCTGAAAGTTGGCAACGATGGGAATTTTGTTTCGGGGCCAGTCAAGTTAGAAGATGGATGAGTCCTCGTTTTGGTATAGCCCCCATAGAATATACCGCCCGATTTCAGGTTTTTTGACGATTTTAGCTACATTTTCAGACCGAAAAAAAATTATGGGTATATGAAGAATTATGGATCATGGAGAACCCTATGTGCCACATTATAGATGATCCGTCTAAAATCGTAGCCTAAAACGTTAAAATACCAGAAATCGGGAGGCATCAATTTATGGGGGCTATATAAAAACGTGGACCTAGGTCCATAAATTTTGGTGTAGAAATTTCTTGATCAAATTGATCCTTAAAAGTCAAACTATAGCTAATTCGGTCCGAAAATATAGTAAAAATCGTCAAAATGCATGAAATCGGGCTGTACCGTTATATGGAAGCTATTCCAAAACGTGGACCTATATAGTCCATCTTTGAACTAGACGTGCACCGAAACTAAAGACCCATTTTACCCAAATTTCAGCGTCCTATCTCAATTTTGGTTGATTACAACAGACGGACGGACGGACTGACTTGCATAAAAAACCGATTTCATTAGTTTTTCTCGTTTTTGGAAGCTAACTTAATTTCCTTTTGGTACAAATAAATCGTAACACTGCACACTGGTCCCAACCTGCGACAAAAATCGAAAAATCGATATCAGCAAATCTCTGCGACAAAACCTTAAAACATCAGTAAAGTTTTGACTCCTTACACGGCAAATAACTCAAAAATAGAAGGATAAAATTATTTTTTTCGAAAATGACGTTTTAGTACAAGGGTTTCTAATTACTTTTACATAAACATGTGTACAAATTATTTGCATAAAATGTGCTGGAAATCACATTTTTTATAATACTTTTTTGTGGACTTTTTCCAAGTCGAGTTTTACTAACTTCGCCATCCTTCGCCACTCTCCAAATTTTTTGAAGAATGTTCGAAATAGTGTCAAGTTTACATCAAATTTGGTTCCAGCTGCATATATTTGCATTTCCGTTTGTGACATTAATACTGACGATGCCTCTGGTCGTTTCAGTGAAACAAAAGAAAACAGAAGAAGTTGACATTTACGTATGATCTCTTAAAAGCTTTTAAAACATCAGTAAGGTTGTGGCTTTTTACAAGGCAAGGAACTCAGAATTGAAAGGATAACATTATTTTTTTCGAAATGGAAGTTTTTGTACAAGGTTTTCTGATTACTTTTACATAAAATTTTGTACACATTGTTCGCATAAAATGTGCTGGAAATCACATTTTTTATAATACTTTTTTATGGAATTTTTTTCCAAGTCCTAAAAATTGAAGTTGAGTTTTATTAACTTCGCCATCCTTCGCCACTCTCAATTTTTTTTGAAAAATGTTTGAAATGTCAAGTTTACAGAAAATTTGGTTCCAGCTGCATATATTTGCATTTCCGTGTGTGACATTAAAAATACTGACTTACTGGTCGTTTTAGTGAATATGCCGTATTACTGTATTCTCAGTTTCTTCTTTGTTTTGTGTTTTAATTGTTTGTTTTGGTTTTTTTTTAAAAAAATTTAGACATTTTTGCTTTGGGATCTACTTATGAGTGTATTTTTTACATTATATATTTGTGATATATTTATGATGCTACATATAATATGAAATACAAGTAAAAATGTAAAGTTCGGTCGCACCGAACTTTATTATATCCCCTACTATGAAATATTCTGACCTCAAAAGGAATTATTTGTTTCCTTTCCTGTCTACGATACCAGTCGGAGACGTTTTTTGACCAGTAGCAAATTAAAACCAATTCGAACCGAAAATGTAGATAAAAACCTCAAAATAACTGAAATAGAGAGGTACCGTAATATGATACGTAAAAAACAAAACCCACTGTTTTTTTAATTATTCTGACGTAAAGCCAAACAAAAAAATACATGTTTAAAACAGTCCAAAGGTCAACTATAAAAATAACAATAAAGTATTTTTTACTTATTTTTAGCATATACTGAAAAAATCAGATTGATCCGACGATTTTAAATATTTCTGTCGCACCTTCCAATACAAGTGGGACCACTGTGCACTGTTGAGTATCTTCTCAGCAGACTAGTGCAAGCGGAAAAGCATTTTCCCGTTTTTTTGATGCGTTTTTTCGCACTTCAACCACTATAACTTTGCAATTTATTATCCGATTTTAAAACTTAATGGATTGTTCGAAAGTTATTATTCATACATTCAAAATAAATCCATTGTGAAAAACAGAAGCTACGCCCGTTTAAATTTAAAAATTTCAACAACCAAATTGTTTACTACATTTACTGTTATAAAACAAAAAACGAAGTGGCCCAAAAGAACCAGAGGTATTTTCGTTGTCCATGGACCCCAACACGATAGAATTTTTGCATCAGAACACTTGAATATTTTTCGTGTAGCACGGTGTTATTTATTAGTTTAGTAAGCCAACCAAGGCATTATTGGTATAACTTGAAAATTTGTGATGACTATATTCTAAAATTCATAAGTTTTTGGGGGTGAACGGCCTTCGGCCGGGATTTTAAGACTTTCGCTTATGGACTCTTCTTTAAAAAGTAGACGTTTTCGTTGTTGGCAGGATTAATTAAGAAAAACTTAAAATTTTAAAGAATTTTTGGTTCCCATTTTTTCATGCGTCTTCTATTCTTTAGAAGTCAACATCACGTTTCGTCTTCTATTCTACAGAAGACAACATTTGTCGTCTTCCGTTCTATAGAACACAACATGTGTCGTCTTCCATTCTATAGAAGACAACATGCGTCGTCAACATGTGTTGAATAGAAGGCGCTAGATGTTGTCTTCTATAGAATAGAAGATGACAGATGTTGTCTTCTATAGAATAGAAGACGACACATGTTGTCTTCTATAAAAAAAATTCCGGCCTAATAAAACAACGCCAATATTTATCATCAAAAAAGTTTATTTTATTTCAAAGTATTCCCCAGCATGATTTATACACTTTTGCATGTGCTTATACTAATTGTTGAAGTACTTTTTTCACTCCCATTGAGAATAAAAAGTCATTGGGTGCCAAGTGTGGGCTGTACGACGGGTAACCCTTCAATTCCACGTTTGAATCGATGTGTGAGAGCTCGCATTTTCATGGTGCATACTGATTCATCTTGTTCGTTTTTCGGATTTCTCTTGAGACTCCAAACAAATTGTAGTGTACCACTCAGAATTTACAGAGCCACAGCCAGTTTTACTGAAGAAACAGGCGACTATTTGCTTCGAAGTGCTTGGTTCATTATTATACTCATAGATTCATGATTCGTCCTCTGTGACGTGCTTTAAATCATCGCCATCGCATTTTGAACACTTCTTTGTACCATTCGACACAAGCCTTTTTTGAGCGATTCTTAAATTCTGCTCCAACGAAAACAAACCTTTTTGACGGACAGGTGTTTATGCAATATCGAATGTTAGTTTGTGGAAGAAATGCCCAAGGATGTCTGTCCATATCAAATTAAATCCAATTGATTTCAGATGAGTTTTCATTTGACGTATACGCAAAGGAATTGACAGTTGAAATCGAGTGGATTTCGTAAATGTAAACTTACTGTTATATTTAGACAATAACGCATTTTACACTTGAACGCCTGTTAGGCTATGAACTTGTACTATGATTTAAACTGCCAATTCCATAGAATATACGTCAAATAAAATCCAGAGGATTTAGAACTACGATTTATATTACGTATATACTATGGAATTGACATTAGAAATCGAGTGGATTTATAAGTCTAAACGTACATGCGTCATTTAATTTGTCAATTCCATAGATTATCTGTCAAATAAATGACGTAAATTACCAAAACACCTGTTTTAAGTCTAAGTGTAAAATGGCTCCATGGTGGGTTTAAAAAATCCAATCGATCCAAATTACAACTTAATTTTCACACAATAGCTCTGTTCCTTTACGTGCAAGAATCTTCAAATTTTTCCACGTTTTACTCGAAAAGCGTTCCTTTACTTCAGACACGATAAAATCCATTGGATTTCGTAAATTTAAACGTTCTATAAAATAGGTTTAAACGCCTGTTATGCTTGGTTTACAACTATTTTGCTAAAATCCCATACAATAATTAATGTGTACTGATAAAACTTCATCAAGAAATATGGTTTACCATCGTGAAAGCTTATTTGCTTACTGTGATAACTTATAAGGATAGGAAATTAAGAGTAATATTGAAATTACAATCATTCAAAAAATGTGGAAATTAAAAAGCCTATTATTCGCGAATTAGTTAAAATCAGTTGATGCGCATGCGTTTTTGGATACAGCGTATCAATCTCTTTCAATATTTATGCATATTTCGATGTTTCACTCAGCCGCCAATGTGTGCCGCCAGTTGCACCGCAATTTGCATACGATTTTGATGCGCATCCGGTTTCAGTAGCACCCCAAATACGTCTATATACACACATTTCAAACGGATTCTTCAAGAACCGCGGATGAGTCTCCACATTCTATTTTTGGTAAAAAACCCATATTACTCGTGAATCTCTGTAATTTATGACACGCTAATCGCGTATAAAGGATTCCATTTACGTAAAAAATTTTAAAGAAGATCGCGGTTTAGTATGCGTATTTGTCAAAATAAATTTTTGCTGATTTTCCTATTTTTAGGGCATCTATATCCGCGATTTTAGTGGATGGATTCGATCGCGGATAGGCTCATTAGATCCGTCGCGTAAAAAACTAAATTCACGCAGGAAATTGAATGACACTTGTACATTTTAAACGCAAAAAATGTGTTTTTTTTAAAAAAATCACGCATCAAATATTGGCCTTTAGACTCCAATTACTAGGATGCTGTAAGGAGCACACTCATGAAATATGCATTAAACGACGCAAAATCACGAATTTTATAATCCTATTATTAGTTTTGAATATTATCTTGTTGCGCGTCCGAATTATTAAAAAAATTCAAAAAACCCCGAAATTCCGGCTTCAAACTGTCAGCATCAATTTTAGGTGGATGCAGTGGATATATCGAAAAATAATACACTAGTATCATATTGCCCATGAAGTATTCTTTGAGTCTTTCTTTGGGCATATGTCTATACAATTTAAGGTTAAGCCAGAAATCGGAAGGGAGCATAAAAAAACTTGTTGGCTTCAACCCATTTTTACCTATTTTTCTACATTGATGCCAACACAGCTTCCACGTAAATTAATTTTAATGGTCGACATTATGGGATCCCTCCTAAAACACTTCATATTAAAGAATGTATATCATACTATATAGAATATGTTAACAGTTCGCGAATTCTGAATGGGTGAAACTCGGATTCATCGATTGTAAAACATTTTTGGTTTTCGGCATATACCCTCGTTAGCATAAATGCTGAGGGTATGAAAACGCTAATTATTTTATTGAGCACAATTGTCACTAAAGAGTTATCACAAAGTGACGTCATTAGGTAGATTGCATAATATTTGTATAACGTTGCTCAGCATTCGTGGAATTTACAAAAAATTTACAAAATCTTAAATGTAATCCGAATTTTTTGAAAATATAGGTCCATTTATCCTTCAAAAATTACAAAAAATAACAGTTTTAAATAAAGACTCCACGGGGAATAAAATGAGACCAAACTTATAATCATCGGGATAGTAGTTAGGATATTATAGCCAAAATAAACACATATTTGTGTTACAAAAAAACAAATTTTGGTTTGGAATAAAGGCCTGGGTACATAAGCTGCTTCGCCTGCTTACCTTGCTTGCTTCTGATAAAAGAATAAAAAAGAAAAGGGCAAACTAGTTCGGAATTTGCTCGGCTTTCTTTATTCTTTTATTTTTATTATGTCAAAAATAAAGTTCCGTGTGGAGTTATTTTTTGTTAATTTTTTTTCTCCCATCGGACGCCTCTCCAGGTGGTGTATAGGGGAACGCTCATCAGATATGGCGGGTACCGCAAAAATAAAATATGCGGGGCGAACCAAAAAAAAAAAGGAAAAACAAAGGCAGCGTCTGATCAACAGTTGGCGGCAGCAAACAGCGTCTGAATTCCAGGAGGAGCGGCTGAATTGAAGAAGGAAAACTACAAACCCTTTAGATGGCAACGGGAAACCACTAAAGTAACATCCCTAGAAAATCATACAAATGCTATGGATATAAGAAATAACACACGGCCCTCAGTCTCCGGCCAATCGAGGGTGCTAAGAATCCCCGGAGGTAAAAATAAAACAAACATAAATATCGAAACTTGGAATGTAAGAAGCCTTTACGAACCAGGAAAACTAAACAATACCATACACGAAATGAAAAGAATGAAGATAGATATACTAGGAATCAGTGAAACATGGTGGACCGAAAGTGGCGAATTTAGATCACAGAATACGAAAGTATATCATTCGGGAAACAACGAGGGTGTTCACAGGAGAGGTGTTGCAATCATTGTAGAGAATAAAATAGCCGATTGTGTAAATGGATACATCCCATTATCGGAGAGAGTTATGATGATAAAAATATGTGCCAAACCACTTAATATAAATATTATCCAGGTCTATGCACCTACGTGTGATGCAAATAACGATGAAATAGAAACATTTTACAACGATGTTGAACAACTTATGAAAATGACAAAGCCACATGAGATCACGATTATCCAAGGAGATTTCAACGCCAAAGTGGGACAAATAGAAACAACCGATGTTACGGGAAAATTCGGACTAGGCACCAGAAATGAAAGAGAGGACAGGCTTATACAATTTTGCCAAGAGCACAAAATGAAAATAGCCAATACTCTATTCTGTCATCACCAAAGACGACTGTATACATGGAGATCGCCACAAGACAGTAGAGAAAATCCTGTTAGAAATCAAATCGACTATATAATAATAAATCGACGATACTGTTCTTGTGTTTTGAAATGTTCCACATATCCCGGAGCATAACCTCCTATTATGTAATATTCGCATAAAGTTGGGAATACCGAGAAAAAAGAACCAAAAAAGCAAACCTGATGTAGAAAAACTGAAGGATCCATCAATAAAACAAAGGGTAAAAGAATATATGAACACCGAACTTAATAGTGTCAACAGAGAATACACTGAAGATTTGTGGGACAAAATGAAAACAATTTTTAAAACAACCACAAATATCCTAGGAACAAAAGCAAACCAAAAGGAAGAATCCTGGATCACAGCAGAGATTCTAGAACTTCGAGAAAAACGAAAAATATACAAAAACAGCAACTACGAAACTTATTGGGAAATAAACCAAGAAATTAAAAACGCCACACGAGCTGCAAAGAACGCCCAGTTAAACAAACAATGCGAAGAAATTGAAAAGTTACAGAGTTTACATGACGACTTCAACTTACACAAAAAATTAAAAGAAGCATCCGGAATATACCGGAAAACTCATCCCGCTCTACTCATAGATGAAAACAAAAAAGCTATTTTCGAGACAGAAGAAAGAAAGTGTGTTTGGTACAAATATATTAAAACGACATTTACAGATGATGAAAGACCAGAAAATAACAGTATCACCGAATCGGACATGACAGGAAACCCGATCACCGAAGACGAAATTAA
Organism: Musca autumnalis; assembly: GCF_047663935.1. Taxonomy (NCBI): domain Eukaryota; kingdom Metazoa; phylum Arthropoda; class Insecta; order Diptera; family Muscidae; genus Musca; species Musca autumnalis. Next base: position 139,839,242 of record NW_027411644.1, read on the forward strand.
ATCGGCAATCCAATCAATGAAAGATAAAAAAGCCGCCGGCCCTGATGAAGTACCCGCTGAAATTCTGAAATTAATAGAAGATAACAACATTCAGCTACTGTTGAAACTCTGCAATCATATTTATGACACAGGACAATACCCAAATGACTGGCTAAAGTCCACGTTTATAGCTATACCAAAAAAAGCAAATGCCCGAACATGCGGTGATTACAGACTCATTAGTCTAATGTGCCATGTCCTAAAAAGATTCATTAAAATACTACACAAAAGGATATACCCCAAGTGTGAGGCATATATGGAGAAGACACAATTCGGCTTTAAAGAAGGCATGGGAACGCGAGAAGCACTGTTAATTATTCAAGTCCTTATCCAAAAATGCAGAGATGTCCAAAAAGATATTTTCTTATGTTTCGTCGACTACGAAAAAGCCTTCGACACGGTCGGGCATGGTATAGCAGAAAAGGAAATAAGATGCATAAAAAACCTTTATTGGCAGCAAACTGCAAGTATTCAAGTCGATGGAGAACTTAGTGACACTGTACTAATATCCAAAGGCGTTAGACAAGGATGCATCCTTTCACCATTATTATTCAACATATATTCCAATAAAATATTTCAAGAAGCAGTAGAAAACGAACAAATTGGTGTAAGGCTAAACTACTCTGAAGTAATAAATAATATACGATACGCTGACGACACAACATTAATTGCCAGTAGTCTACATGGCCTACAGAGACTAGTTACCTTACTCAATGAAAAAAGCGAATTTTACGGCCTAAAAATAAATATTAAGAAGACGAAATATATGGTAATAAGTAGAAGAAATAACCAAAACAGCACATCGCTCATAATAAAAAATGATGAAATAGAACGGGTAAGGAACTTTAAATACCTCGGGGTCCTCATAAATGACCAATGGGATGCGTCAAAGGAAATAATGTGCCGAATTGAAGTAGCCAGACAATCTTTTTTCAAATATTATAAAACATTAACATGTCATGACATCAACATTGCAACGAAGATGCGATTTATTAAATGCTACATATGGTCCACTTTACTTTATGCTTCCGAAACATGGACATTAAAATCAACGGACGAAAATAAATTGAACGCGTTTGAAATATGGATTTATCGCAAAACTCTAAAAATTCCATGGACAGAGCGTGTACCAAATGAAGAAGTGCTACGAAGAATGCACACAGAACGACAGCTGCTTGCCACCATAAAAAATAGGAAAACATCTTATTTCGGACACATAATGAGAAATGAAAAATACTCAATCATCCAGAACATAATAAAATGCCAAATTGAGGGAAAAAGGCCAAGAGGAAGAAGAGAAATGTCATGGATAAAAAATATTCTAGACTGGACAAATACGCCAGATGAGAACAACCTTATAAATGCTGCGAGGAATAGAGAACTCACCATTGCCGAATAAATTTACACAATAGATATTATATATACATCTAAAATATTCAACTTGTAATTGTATGATCTCCAAAATCCGAATACGGATCGGCAAATAAAGAAGAAGAAGAAGAAAAATAAAGTAGGACAGCAAGGCAACCAGGCGAGGCAGCTTATGTACCAAGGCCTTTATAGTTTTCACATGCATTCTTGAGTTGATAATATTGGAAAAATTCTATAGGAGTATTTCTTTTATTTTTCTTGAAACTCTCAAGAAAATGGGCGGATTTTGCTTTATCTACATTCACATGGAAGGTTTCCCATTGAGGAAAGTTATCGGGTTGATGAAATAAATCATTAGACTTCTTAAACGGAAATAGAGTTCAAATAAACCGCTTTAACTTATATGCATTATTAAAATATGTGTAAATCGCGTAATTATCAAAATCGTTTTGTCCGCATGTGATTTTCATGTACAGCTAGACCATATCTTTTAATTTGTATATTTTCGAAATATAACTTGGACGCTTAGATGTAGCATCGGCTGCATCTAAGCATTAAAAACCCTATAAAACATCTATAATTTGCGCAAGGTACAATAAATGTTGTTCTTCATCCGGTTTCAGTGTCACCACGAAATTCTACATCGATATATATCTATTTCAAGGCGATCAATCAGGAACCGTGGATGTAGCATCACACACTATTTTTTGGGATAAAATTAATGTAGTTCCCTTATCAGTGTAGTTTTTAAATCTCTGTTTCCACAAACACCAAGATGCTGCACTCGTTTTTTCATTGCATGCGCGATATTTTCGAAAACAATTTTTGGTGATTTTCCAACCTTGGAATTTCTCGTATCTCGCGTTTTAGTAGATGGAATTTCACGAGTAACAATTTATTAGATCCGCAACGTAAAAATCTAAAATTTGCAATAAAGTACGAGTAAATCGAATGACACTTGTAAAAATTAGGCCCGAAAATATGATTTTTAGAAAAATGTTCGCACAAAATGTTCGTATTTGGATGCAGATTTCTGCGAAGCTGTGTAGGCTACATTCACGACACATATATAAAATAACTCAGAATCGCGAGTTCTACAATCCTATATACGATTTTTTGAAAACACCTGTTTGCGGAACGAAATTAGAAGAAAATTTCAAAAAACACTTAAAATCTGACTTCAAAATGTCAGCATCATTTAATGGTAGACGCAGATCAAATTTTGAGAAGTTATACACTAGTGAGATGATCCATATTTAGTTGCCTTCTACTTTTACTTTGACGGGAAAATCGTGAAGAGTGTGGTTTAATCACAAATCGAGAGAAAACAAAAAAAGACACGTTGGCTTCAACCCATTTTTACCCATTATTTAACATAAATGTAGCCGCAGCTTACACGCAAATTAACTTTTAAAGCCAATATTTTTTGCCAAGTCTAAAAACATTTCATTTTATCCGAAAGCATTTAATTTGTATTAATTACATATATATTTCGAATTTTCTGACACGCGAGATGGAATATGTTAACACATATCACAACAACATAAAATACATTTACGTCATTACTTACAGTTACAACATATGGAATTAACAATAAAATGTTTTTATTTTCAAATAATCCCCCAACAATCGTTGCATTATCCGAAGCCACTAATAATATTTTGCAATTTCGATATTTTTCCTTTCTTTTAAATCATTTCAATGAAAATTAAATTGATTGTTGTAAATAAAATATTTTTGTAACTTTCATATCGTCGATTAAGCATTAAGCATGACGCTTAAGTGTTCCATACGCCATTTTTGACATTTTGAGTTACAGGTATCTTTCAAAGTTTTCAACCCTGCTCTTTTTGAATTTCTTGTCGGTTTTCCTCTATCTCTTATAGATATAGAAATATCAATATATTCCATATCCACTTTGAACGCAAAAAATCTGCTTTTTTGTTCCATATCCATAAAGTCTGGCGTATGGAACAAATAAACTTTGAACTTGTTTGTTCCATATCCGTACCGTTTGGTGTATGGAACAAAAGAATAAAAAACTAATTGTTCCTCTCAACAAATGATGGCGTTTGGAACAAAATATTGGCCAATTTTGTCAAGTTACGAACAATGTGGCGTATGGAAAAAAAATATTTTAAAGGACTAGGTCTAAAAACTGAAGAAGAATACTGTTAAAAACTAGATATTTTAAAATGTTGTATTGTTATATGAAACTAAAATTAATTTTTGATAAAATTTAACGCCTTCTGCTTAATAAAATACATGTAAGATAATTAAAATATCAGAAAATTAATTAAAATAGAATTTTATTGCCACTACCAATAGTTCAAAGAACTATTATTGCTTTTTCGAATGAATTAAACGATGAAATAAGACAATAAAAATAAGCTAAAACAATTTTATATTTTGAAAGTGGAGGATTCCACGCCTTAAATAAATGTAAAGGAAACATATAACAATGGTCCCTAAAGCATTTATTTTCTACTGCAACTGTTTTATTGAAGCCCCCGAATTTTCAGCTGTACAGCAGCACTTCACATAACGGAGGTGGAACACAATTGATCAAATGTTTGTTTGTTAAAATGTGACATAAAGTGTACCATGTGACACAAATTGCCAAAAACGTGAAAAAAAGATCCTATGGAACAAATCAACAACCTTTTGCATTTATAAAAATTGGCCATAACTTCTAGACTATAACAGATATCTGACTAAAATAAACTCCTCATATATTCTTTCAGTTTAGTTAAGTAGAACTGTACTCTTAAAGTATTGGATTTTTGCACCACATCTAGCCTGTATGGACTAAAACATTACCTAGAGTTTTTCTCGAATCAGGCAAATGGTGTATGGAACACTTAAGCATATTAATGTTATGAAGGCAAGTATATGGGTTATTATCAATCATATACGAAACGCTTGGTTTTGGGATCCGTCATTACAGCAAAATCAGCAATGTTATCACATTTTCCGAAATGCCTTTTCTTGAATAGAATCGTTATTTTTAACGTAGATGCTTGAAATTTTGTATTTTAGTCTGTATTAGATTCAATCAAAAAACTAATTTTGACTTTTTTGGAGATACGACTTTGAGCATTTATGGTGACGATATGTATGTGTATTGTTTTGAAAAATATGACAAAATATTTTAAACCTTTTAAAATTCAGTCGGAATAAATATTTTAATTACAACATTTATTGAAATGCAATTCATCAACATTGTGATGAAATAAACTTTTGAACATACACCATGGCAGAACTACCAGGTAGTGGTATCACACCAGCTGATCGAATATGAAAAGTCAAATCCATTTATAAAAAAATTATTTTTGTTGTAATTTCCCCAACAACATAAAGAAAGTTTTGACATAACATATTCAAAATTTTACGATGCCACTACCTGGGTAATTGTGCCATGACATACACATAAGCTGACTCTGTAACGAAAACTTTGCCTCCCATTCATTTTTCGCGTTTTTAGTTAATGACCCAACGAATCAAACGAACACTTCAACCAGTTGCATATTTATATATGTATTTTAAAACTGGCAGAATAAGCAAATACATCCAGGCCTTGTTTTTCACAATTTTTTCGAACCTGACCTACCTTCTATATTATTATACCATGGACATTATAAGATAATTATATAATAACGAAGTCGGTATACTAAACTTACCCTCTGCAGCACATTTTAATCAAATATTTATCAATTATGAGGAATTGTTGTATGAGAATTGTACCTATTTAACAAAACCGGATAACCGGTTTCGAATAATTTTGAAGACCGAAAACAGGTTTTTGAGAAAATTTAAAATTTCGGTTAACAGAAAACGGGTTTGTTTGGAAAACCCGGCTTTTTGACACCCTAATCAATGCTATGGGACCACAAAATTTTAGTGAAGTTTTAGATGGCTGAAATATTTAGGAAATGGCGTCAACATTACACTGACTCGTATTTTGCCGAATCGAACCCGAGATATTCAGCATACAATGCGGGTGGGCATACCATTGCACTACGCCATGTGACTAATCATTGTTTAGTTAAACAGAATCATCATTCATAAAATCGTGCATTTGAATTATTTATACTTTATTAATTTATATTTATTTGCAGATCCTAATCCGATACAAAACAGTGGTACAGGCGTTCTGTGCAATAAGCTATCCCGGTTAACTTTAGCATCTTTCGACGATGAAAGTCGATGCATTGGACAAATGGGATCTATATCAATCAGTTATTAAGTACTCATTTATTGTGAAAATGTAATATGCATAGTAAAGTAATTAAATTAATCATAAAGGTAAGTTATTAAAACGCAATGAAATTTACACGAAAACTTTCAAGTATATATTCTATGACGGGTAAGCAGCCGCCTGAAATTGTAGATAGCTAATGACTTCTCGTACAAATAAATTTTTTTTTTCATGACGTAGTAAAGAAGGAAGGACCATACAATTATACGATATTAGTTATATGAAGAGAGCCTAAGTTTCGCTTGGTACGTTGCACTCTTGGGCATAGGGAGAAATTGTACTAACAATTAGATATTCCCCACATCTCTCTTTGGGGCACATTTCTTTATTTACATTCACGGTAGAATGGAGAATTCACCGCTTTACAGTTTGAAGCGTTGTTGATATGTCGCGCCTTAACATTGTCCTTCGAACCGCAGTACTAACCATCTTTTTGTTGTTTTTCTCAGGTACTTTATATATCTTTTATTTGCTCGAAATATGTTACATTCTCACAGTGTGGTTGCAAACAAGTGACCGAACACGAACTGCTATGTAAAACTAGTTGCAAACATAAAAAACATTCAACTCCACCTGTTCACACAAGAATTGCTAACTAACAGAAAGTGCAGACAGAATGACAGAACTAAGCAGCAGAGCGCAGACCAACAGTCAAGCCCTCAACGTCATGCACGTAGTTATTAAGAAGATACAATATTAGTTTTAAACTCATCTCTAATATATGAAGTCCAATGTTTTTAATATGTAAAGTATAACAAAACTACGTAAGTGGCGCATATTAAGTGACCAAAATTGATGATCAGCAACTTAAACTTAACTCACTCAAAGCCACTGGTTGTTCAAAAGCCACAACGAATGGTTAAAAAATTGCGGTAAAATTCGGATATTTTCGACAAATTTTCTGTCGCTTCAAGTTTCTAAAGTTTCATTTGGCTTGTGCATTTTCACGCATTTAGCTTAAAACGCAAGATATTAAAAAGTCGAAATTTTTGTAATTTTCGTCTACATCCCTGTAAATGCAGGTGTTGAACCCAGTTCAACAAGTCCCACTTCCCCTACAACATATTTACTAGCCAGGGCGTACGAAGAGCGCCAATACTTACCACACACAACCTTTTTTTCTCTATTTATCATAAAATTCCACTCATGTAGAGCAAACTGAATTCCAATTTTATATACTCTACTATTCTCTGTATCTGTACTATTTAAACTCATTTCTTTTTTTTTTTTTTTGCTCATTATATATTTCTTTTTTTTTTCATTTAAAACTGTATCTATCTAAAACTGCGAACTGAATTTCTTTTTTTCTCTATTTATCATAAAATTCCACTCATGTAGAGCAAACTGAATTCCAATTTAACATACTCTACTATTCTCTGTATCTGTACTATTTGAACTCATTTCTTTTTTTTTTTTTTGCTCATTATATATTTCTATTTTTCATTTAAAACTGTATCTATCTAAAACAAAAAAACAAATAATTTTTCATATAGCCATTACATATGTACAAATAACATGTAACTATCCTGCTAAGCATATATGAATTTTGAAGTCAGTTAAGTTTGTCAAGTTTAAGCAATTGGTCAAGGAGACCTTAAATTGAATAAAACTTTTAAACCGAAGTCTCAAGTGTTCTTTTTGAGGTTTCCCCACTCATGGGCTTAAATAAAAAAGGTGCAAAGGGAGCCCAACATATGGTCCTTTACGAGCCTCCTAGAATTTGCTAGGAGTAGGAATTCCAGCGCAATCTACTGTCCATATTGCACCTCCTACTAGGTGTTAAGAAAAATTTGCGAAACTAACTAATCGGCGGAAACCTCTTGCAAAAGTTTCTCCGGTCGACTTCCCATAGACGGAGCAACAATTGTGTCCATTTTCTATCTCAAAAATAGGCAAAAATCCATCAAATACCTAAAAGTACGAAATCAACGCATGCTGGAAGAAGAGGTTGCTCATACCGGCAAAACCACCAGCAATAACACTGCTCAACAAAATTGAAAAAGTTGAATGTTTCAGACGAAGTTGCAGTTGTCCCGGTCCCGGTTTTTCTCCATCAGCTCTTGTTTTTGAGATATAGCTCAAAATCGGTTTTTGCGAGTTTAACCCAGACTTTCGTTATTTTCGGATACAAAATAATATTTTTTTGTGGGTTTTTCGCGATGAAAATTAACCTTCTGTGTGGAAATTTAATATGGATATTTCCTAAATCCTAAAAATAACTAATCAGCATGTTAAATATATTCCGCAACGAAAAAGCCCAAAACCACATTTTCAATAAATTTCTTTTCACATTTGACGGACTTTCCCTTAAATAATCATCGCTTCAGAGCAACCACCTTTGGCACATGTACACGGGTATTCACAATCTCCAGCTTTCGTACATATCACACACGTACATATCAACCACAACAACACAAACGACAGTCGCGAAAGGTAAAGGAAGAAAGAAAGGAAGCGCACAAACGATAGTTAATTAGTAAAGCTTAAAATACCGAGGAACCGAAAATAGGAATTCGAAACAGGGCAAAAAGGAAAAGTTCACAAAAGAAGAATTTAAAAGTGGTTGGTGCGTGGTAAATTGTAAGCGTCGCAGTTCTCTTCTAAATATTATCTAAATATAAAGAAAATATTCTACGGAAAAAACCTTATTTCAAAGAGCAATTATTAAATGATTTTCGAAACTTTCTGTCAGAACCAAGGCCAAATTAAGGGGTTACGGTGTGAGCAACCAATTAAAATTTCCTTTGCTAATTTACGGGAATTTAAAGAAAAATAGAAATAATAAACAAATCGATCGAATCTATCTACATGGAAAACACAATCTTTTTTTACCACCATTCTCTACGTGAAGGCCAAAAAATATCTTTCTCAGCTTGCGAATCAGTTGAAAGTGTGTGGGTGGTTTTCTTTAATGGGTAATCAAGGAAACTAGGCAAATCATCTAAACACTGTCCTAACATATTTTTTCAAAACAATTTATAGCGCTCGATTAAACTTCTCAAAGACGATGTATTCGAGAAGAAATTTTCTTTTCGACTACCACCAGGTAATCTACTTTTGCAAACAGTTCGAGAAGCTGGAGAGTGAACAACTCACCGTTCAGGTATTAGAGGTAAAAGATTTGGAACTTGAAAGAAGATGGGGACTTTTACTGTCAAGCGATGAAGCTCTGGTGTAAGAAGATGAGGCTGAAGAACACAACTTCGCTGATGCTAACGGCCAAAACTACGAAGACGCTAGTTCGGCACACCAGCTATGTAAAGGGAACATCATGATTTCGATTCGCGCGAAGACTCCCAAAAAACCTAGTGTGGAATCGCAAGACAAACCACGCGTTTCTTCGTTGAAACTACCTTCGTGCGATAATCCACCCTATATTCCAATGGCCAGCATTCAGAGACATTTTTACTGCGGTTTTCGGAGAGCATACAGAGTTATCATCCGCTCAAAAGCTTTATCACCTCCGCAGTAAAACAAGCGAAGAGGCATATGACATTGTAAAGAAATTCGACTTGGTAGACGCAAACTTCCATCTAGCTTGGAACGCCCTTAAGAAGCGGTACGAAAACGAAAGGATATTAGTGAACCAACAAATGAAAAAAAAACTCTTCTGTACTCCATTTGTTCAACACGAATCTTCTAAATCAATTAGACAAGTTCTGAGTTCAGTAAGCGACAGCTTAGAAATTTTCAAATCCTACAACATTCCGGTAGCAAATTGGTATCCAATTATAATCCACTTGGTTTCCACAAAGATTTCAGTCGATACTCTGCGAGCGTGGGAAGATTCATTAAGCAATCACAAAGATTTACCTAAATGGAGCGAAATGGAGGACTTCTTGTGGAAAAAGATAGAAAAATTAGAGACTTTTGTGGATTTTAGAGAGTTGCGAGAGACAGCCACGCAGTCCTTTTACACCCAATACGACACCGAAAAAATTTGAATTTCTGCAAACAATGCTATAATAATAATAATTGTTCCACAAACATCCCAGAAGGGACAGGGTAGACTTCTCTCATATCAATGAGTGCACCCCGATTCATATTAGCTCAATGATATGGGACCTACTGTTTATCGCCGAGTCCGAACGGCGTGTCTTACGACACCACTTTATAGAGAAGTTTTACATGGCTGAAATACTCAGGAAATGTCGCCAACATTACTGAGGGGTATTTTGCCACCGTTGAAAATGTTGATGTTGCCTGGCCGGGGAATCGAACCCACGACCTTCTGCGTGCAAGGCGGGTGTGCATACCATTGCACCACGGTGGCACCCAAACAATGCTATCAAACGAATAACTTGATGTAATGTAAATATTTCAAATCGTTGTCTCCACAAGATAGAATCAAGTACGTAATGACTAACAAAAAACGTCTCAATTGCCTTTCACTACATCATTTCAAACCTAGATGTAGCAGTACTAAAAAATTTAATATATGCAATCGTCAGCATCATACTATGCTCCACATCGAGAAACCCGACGAAAAATCAAATGCTTATTTCACCAACGACCAAAATATAGATCCACAAGATACGGAAGAACCATCACCATGCGTGGTAAAAAGTAAACGTCGCAGTTGTCTTCGCGAATAAAGGAATTTTCGAGACTCTCTACATGAAGTAAAATCAAACAGGGACCTTTAACCGAGCAAATCAATGCCAGCTTATGAGAAAATATTCTACGGAAAAAACCTTATTTCAAAGAGCAATTATTGAATGATTTTCGAAACTTTTTGCCCGAACCAAGGCCAAATTAAAGGGTTACGGTGCGAGCAACCAATTTAAATATCCTTTGCTAATTTACGGGAATTTAAAGAAAAATAAAAAACAATAAACAAATCGAGCGAATTTTCTACAAGGAAAACACAATCTTTTTTTCCACCATTCTCTACGTGAAGGCCAAAATAATATTTTTCTCTGCTTGAGAATTAGTTGAAAGTGTGTGGGTGGTTTTCTTTAATGGGGAATCAAGGAAACTATGCAAATCATTTAAACACTGTCCTAACAGATTTTTTCAAAACAATTTAAAGCGCTCGATTAAGCTTCTCAAAGACGATGTATTCGAGAAGAAATTTTCTTTTCGACTACCACCAGGTAATCTGCTTTTGCAAACAGTTCGAGAAGCTGGAGAGTGAACAACTCACCGTTCAGATATTAGAGGTAAAAGATTTGGATATTGAAAGAAGATGGGGACTTTTACTGTCAAGCTATGAAGCTCTGGTGTTAGAAGAAGAGGCTGAAGAACACAACTTCGCTGATGCTAACGGGCAAAAATACGACGACGCCAGTTCGGCACACCAGCTATGTAAAGGGAACATCATGATTTCGATTCGCGCGAAGACTCCCAAAAAACCTAGTGTGGAATCGCAAGACAAACCACGCGTTTCTTCGTTGAAACTACCTTCGTGCGATAATCCACCCTATATTCCAATGGCCAGCATTCAGAGACATTTTTACTGCGGTTTTCGGAGAGCATACAGAGTTATCATCCGCTCAAAAGCTTTATCACCTCCGCAGTAAAACAAGCGAAGAGGCATATGACATTGTAAAGAAATTCGACTTGGTAGACGCAAACTCCCATCTAGCTTGGAACGCCCTTAAGAAGCGGTACGAAAACGAAAGGATATTAGTGAACCAACAAATGAAAAAAAAAACTCTTCTGTACTCCATTTGTTCAACACGAATCTTCTAAATCAATTAGACAAGTTCTGAGTTCAGTAAGCGACAGCTTAGAAATTTTCAAATCCTACAACATTCCGGTAGCAAATTGGTATCCAATTATAATCCACTTGGTTTCCACAAAAATTTCAGTCGATACTCTGCGAGCGTGGGAAGATTCATTAAGCAATCACAAAGATTTACCTAAATGGAGCGAAATGGAGGACTTCTTGTGGAAAAAGATAGAAAAATTAGAGACTTTTGTGGATTTTAGAGAGTTGCGAGAGACAGCCACGGATCCAGACAGCCACGCAGTCCTTTTACACCCAATACGACACCGAAAAAATTCGAAATTCTGCAAACAATGCTATCAAACGAATAACTTGATGTAATGTAAATATTTCAAATCGTTGTCTCCACAAGATAGAATCAAGTACGTAATCACTAACAAAAAACGTCTCAATTGCCTTTCACTACATCATTTCAAACCTAAATGTAGCAGTACTAAAAAATTTAATATATGCGATCGTCAGCATCATACTATGCTCCACATCTAGAAACCCGACGAAAAATAAATGCTTATTTCACCAACGACCAAAATATAGATCCACAAGATACGGAAGAACCATCACCATGCGTGGTAAAAAGTAAACGTCGCAGTTCTCTTCGCGAATAAAGGAATTTTCGAGACTCTCTACATGAAGTAAAATCAAACAGGGACCTTTAACCGAGCAAATCAATGCCAGCTTATGAGAAAATATTCTACGGAAAAAACCTTATTTCATAGAGCAATTATTGAATGATTTTCGAAACTTTTTGCCCGAACCAAGGCCAAATTAAGGGGTTACGGAGCGAGCGACCAATTAAAATTTCCTTTGCTAATTTACGGGAATTCAAAGAAAAATAAAAGCAATAAACAAATCGAGCGAATTTTCTACAAGGAAAACACAATCTTTTTTCCACCATTCTCTACGTGAAGGCCAAAAAAATATTTTTCTCTGCTTGAGAATCAGTTGAAAGTGTGTGGGTGGTTTTCTTTAATGGGTAATCAAGGAAACTATGCAAATCATCTAAACACTGTCCTAACAAATTTTTTCAAAACAATTTAAAGTGCTCGATTAAACATCTCAAAGACGATGTATTCCAGAAGAAATTTTCTTTTCGACTACCACCGGGTAATCTGCTTTTGCAAACAGTTCGAGAAACTGGAGAGTGAACAACTCACCGTTCAGATATTAGAGGTAAAAGATTTGGATATTGAAAGAAGATGGGGACTTTTACTGTCAAGCTATGAAGCTCTGGTGTTAGAAGATGAGGCTGAAGAACACAACTTCGCTGATGCTAACGGGCAAAAATACGAAAACGCTAGTTCGGCACACCAGCTATGTAAAGGGAACATCATGATTTCGATTCGCGCGAAGACTCCCAAAAAACCTAGTGTGGAATCGCAAGACAAACCACGCGTTTCTTCGTTGAAACTACCTTCGTGCGATAATCCACCCTATATTCCAATGGCCAGCATTCAGAGACATTTTTACTGCGGTTTTCGGAGAGCATACAGAGTTATCATCCGCTCAAAAGCTTTATCACCTCCGCAGTAAAACAAGCGAAGAGGCATATGACATTGTAAAGAAATTCGACTTGGTAGACGCAAACTTCCATCTAGCTTGGAACGCCCTTAAGAAGCGGTACGAAAACGAAAGGATATTAGTGAACCAACAAATGAAAAAAAACTCTTCTGTACTCCATTTGTTCAACACGAATCTTCTAAATCAATTAGACAAGTTCTGAGTTCAGTAAGCGACAGCTTAGAAATTTCAAATCCTACAACATTCCGGTAGCAAATTGGTATCCAATTATAATCCACTTGGTTTCCACAAAAATTTCAGTCGATACTCTGCGAGCGTGGGAAGATTCATTAAGCAATCACAAAGATTTACCTAAATGGAGCGAAATGGAGGACTTCTTGTGGAAAAAGATAGAAAAATTAGAGACTTTTGTGGATTTTAGAGAGTTGCGAGAGACAGCCACGGATCCAGACAGCCACGCAGTCCTTTTACACCCAATAAGACACCGAAAAAATTCGAATTTCTGCAAACAATGCTATCAAACGAATAACTTGATGTAATGTAAATATTTCGAATCGTTGTCTCCACAAGATAGAATCAAAGTACGTAATGACTAACAAAAAACGTCTCAATTGCCTTTCACTGCATCATTTCAAACCTAAATGTAGCAGTACTAAAAAATTTAATATATGCAATCGTCAGCATCATACTATGCTCCACATCGAGAAACCCGACGAAAAATCAAATGGTTATTTCACAAACGACCAAAATATAGATCCACAAGATACGGAAGAACCATCACCAAATCCAAATTCCTTTATGAGCATGACAAACCAACAAGGAAAAGTTCATACATTAGGTTCAAATACCAATGAAACGACTATTCTTCCAACAGCACTTGTCAGTATTTCACACTGTGGTGAACTTTTTTCCATTCGAGCGCTTCTCGATGCAGGCTCGGAAAAAAGTTTTATCCCCAAGCTAATCCAACAAAAGCTTGCATACCCACTCTAAAATTTCTGGCCTTGGGGGGATAGTAGTTGGCAGTTCCCAAGGGAGGTGTAGAGTGCTTTTACAATCAACCTTCTCCAATTTTCAAATTCACATTGAAACACTTTTGGTATCGAACCTCGCCCATCTTTTGCCTTCGCGGCTTATAAAAACCGAAATCCTCGACAAAGTACAACATCTGAAATTGGGCGATCCGCACTTCTATATACCAGGGCCCATAGGCATGATCGTCGGCAGCGACTATCTCCCATCCATAAACCAGAAAGGTGTTCTAAACGATATTGGGAGGGGCACCGAGGCTCGTCAATCTCACTTTGGTTGGTAATTGTCAGGCCGGGCAGAAGCCCAATCTATAAATACGTTTTCCACCCTAGTGCCTACCTCCGACACGATCGCTCTTCAAGAGCAACTTAAAAAATTTGGGAATTGGAAGAAGTAGATGGGCCCCCAGCGCAATTGGAAAGCGATTTGTGGTGCGAAAAGTATTATACAAAAACAACTTTCCGCCGATCCGGTGGGCGTTATGTAGTACGTCTACCATTCAAAAAAGATTATCCAAGCGACATCTTCCTAGGCCCCTCGAAACATACGGCAATAGCCCAATATTGTAGAAAGGAAAAGACCTTAAACAAAACCCCTGAATTAAAAAATAAATACGATGAAGTTCTCCGAGAATATATCCAAATAGGTCACATGACGCAAATTTCCACTGTTGAAAATGAAAACTCAAAGCAATCGTGTTTCTTTTTGCCACATCATGCGGTAATCCGTCCCGAAAGTACGACGACCAAAATACGAGTTGTCTTCAACGCATCGAAATAATCGACGAGTGGGTTCTCCTTGAATGTTGTCTTACAATCCGGACCGGTTTTACAGCAAGATATTATTATGGTCTTACTGGGCGACTGGTGATTCTACCAGTCTGTTTTTAACGGCTACATACAAAAAATGTAACGCCAGATATAGCTACACGAAGACGATCAGCCCTTCCAAAGGATTTTATTCCGACCTTCTCCCGCAGATCGTATCCAAACATTTCAATTAAAAACAGTAACTTTCGGCGTCATCGCAGCTCCGTTTCTGGCTATCCGCACGCTACTGCAACTTAGTAAGGATTGCAAAGAGAGCTATCCAAAAGCTTTTAATATTCTAGAAAATTAAGTATACGTCGACGACATCTTGTCTGGCGGACAATCTCTCGTAGAGGCAAAAAATAAATAAGACCATCTCCTCAAAGCCCTCGCCTCAACAGGATTCCCACTTAAAAAGCTGGCCGCGGGAAGATCTTCTGAACGAAGATTTCTTACGGATAAAATATCATAGTTCACTGCAAACGTGGGAATAAAATGGAACGCCCTGACTGACTGCTTTTATTATTCTGTTGAGCCAGTCGATACATCGTCCAATGTAACCAAAAGAAAAATATCGGCCGTCGCCACATTATATGATCCGCTTAGATGGCTAGGTCCAATTGTAATAATAGCCAAAACGCTTATGCAAGACTTATGGGAAGAAATATCCAGTTGGGATGACTATGTACCCCCAAATATTGTCTAAATGGCAGGAATTCGCCTATAATTTACCACAGGTTTCAAATATAAACATACCCAGATGAGTTCAATATACTCCAGAGATGTCAGTCCAAATACACGGATTCAGCGACGCATCTGAAAAGGCCTACGGTCCCACAATTTATATCAGAACAGTCGGTATCAATAAAGAAATTCAATCACATCTACTGGTGGCAAAAACAAAAGTGGCTTCCATTAAAAAGTTAACGATTCCAAAACTAGAGTAATGCGGAGCTCTGCTACTTACAAAGTTACTCAAGGTTACCACCCAAGACTTCAAGTTTGATTATGATCTTTTCATGTGGACAGACTCGTCAATTGTTTTCGGTTGGTTACAAAAACCACCTCAAACGCTTAAAACCTTCGTGGTGAACAAAGTAAGCGACATTCTAAGTGTGATGAGCACCACTCAATTTAAATACATTAAAAGCTGCGATAATCCCGCGGATTTTGGATCACGAGGTTGCTTTCCACAAGAACTGTCATCTAATCGACTTTGGTGGCATGGACCTTCGTGGCTTTCTCAAGGCGGGAAAGACTGGTCTGAACCGCGCACATTTGAACCTACAGATTTGGAAAGCAAAAAGGTTTCAACATTCCATATAGAAGTCGACGTTGAGGACATCATTGATCGATTTTCCTCGCTAAATAGATGTCTACGAACTCTATGTTATGTTTTTCGATTTATCAGGTCATGCAAAAAAGAAAGGACATACTTAGATCTTATTCTGCGAAATGAAGAAATTGAATTCGTACAAGGTCGAATTATATCCCTTACACAGCTTCTTAAAGGAAGTTAAGCGTCTCGAGAACAATCGTCCCTTAAACAAATCAAGTAGACTTCTCACGGTAAGCCCCTTCTTGGACGGCAATCGTGTACTGCGCGTGGGAGGAAGACTAAAAATTCCGGTATCAAATTTGAGGAAAAACATCCAATTATCATACCCGAAAAATCCAAATTCGCCGAACTACTAGTCCTGTTCACACATAAAATATTGTTACATTCTGAACTCAACATAATGCTACGTGCTATTCTAGAAGGCTTCTATGTACCAAGAATAAAAAATTTAATTCGAAAATGTATCAGGGGCTGCAAACCGCGTGTCATATACAAACATAAATATCAACATCAAATTATGTCGTCCCTTCCGTCCGAAAGGGTGCAGTTTTCGTTACCGTTTACTTACACCGGCGTCGACTTCGCAGCCCCATTTAATATTCGCGCTTCGAACATTCGAAATGTGAAAATAGTAAAAGGATATGCAGCTGTTTTTGTATGCTTCTGCACGAAAGCTGTTCATTCAGAAACCTGCTCCGAATTATCCACGGATGCTTTCATTGCCTGTTTCAAAAGATTCACTGGCCGACGTGGCCTACCCAAAATCATGTACTCCGATAATGGTCGAAGCTTCGTCGGCGCAAGGTACAAGCTTCTAAAGGAACATCACCAATTCCTCAAGGACGCCGAAAAGGCAACGGTAGAGAAATACGCAAACCATGGATTTAACTGGTCTTTCATCCCCCCCTATGCACCCCATATGGCGGCCTTTGGGAGGCAGCAGTCAAAAGCATGAAGCTTCATTTAAAAAAGGTCGCTACTAATCACCACTTCACATTTGAAGAGTTCACCACCCTTTTGGTAAAAATAGAAGCAATACTCAACTCCCGGCCCTTATCCGCCATATTGGAAAATCCAACCGAGTTAAATCCCCTGACTCCTGGGCATTTCCTACGTGGAGCGCCCATCATCGCACACCCGGAAGCTTCATCCAATATTCCAGATGAAAGAATTTCTCTTCTAAACCGCTGGGAACGCTTGAAAGCATCTTCGCACAACGATGGTAAAACGAGTATGACACGGAACTACAACAACGCAACACAACATAAAATTAAATGATTATGTCATCGCCAAATACGATCTTTTACCACGTACTGAGTGGCGTCTCGGTCGGGTAACAAAAATATATCATGGTAACGATAATAACGTCCGCGTAGTCGAACTATTTACTCAAAACGGCACAATTACCCGACCAATCGTCAAACTATGTCTCTTATCAATGCGATTCAATTAAACCCCAATCAACTTTTCCACACTGCACTGATTCACACTATCGAAAAATGCCCTCTAATCACTCGTACATACATATCTTCTTTTTATTTGAAGATCATCATGGTCAGATGTCATTTGTGCTCCAGCAACCACCAGCTAAAATATTGTCAATTCTTCACAATTGTCGGCCCACATCTTCGCCGTCGAACCGTGGAACCGATGCTTGCGACAGCCCATTCAGATACCGTTATTGCGATGGAAATCATCATTCAATGCTCCACCTACCAGAAGCCAAACCTCTTGATGCCCATGATTGCTCTCCGACATGCAATCGTTCACATTAACGTTGCCAAATCGTTCCAGTCCACAAACATTACCAACGCCATCAGCACCAACCGTATTACCTAATCATCCAACAATGCATGACGCGTCCATCCAAAAACGACGAATCCCTTGGCCTGCTCTTCTCGCTTTAAAGGATACTGCGTCGTTGTTAGCATCACTGCCATTGGCCACATCTATAAACACACTTTGTCAACCTACAGTTCAGGTGCCCGCCTCCGTCCACGTGATACCCATGATCCGCACCATCGTTTCTTACAAGGGTCATGAACAGGATTTAACCCTTATGATTGATAGCAAAGTTCGCCATTCCCAAATCTTATGGAGAACCGCAAAGAACTTTCCAGACTTCCAACCACAATTCAACCCGTCCGGTGATCCATATGGCCGCTTTATGGTAAAAAGTTGTTGTCCCACATATCACTACATATTACGTCTAAGAGACCAAGCAAACAACATATTGACTAGCCAGGGCGTACATAGAGCGCCAATACTTACCACATACAACCATTTTTCTCTATTTATCATAAAATTCCACTCATGTAGAGCGAACCGAATTCCAATTTTATATACTCTACTATACTCTGTATCTGTACTATTTAAACTCATTTGTTTTTTTGCTCATTATATATTTATTTATTTTTTTTCCATTTAAAACTGTATCTACCTAATTTAAATTTCATTAAATTCAACAATATATACATACTTATTTGTCGCTATAGCCCCAAATAACGGTACCTCCCGATTTTAGGAATTTTTAAAGCTTTAGATACATTATCCAACTGAAAGTAGCTGAAATTTGGTATAAAGTCTTCCTTCCTTCCAGATTTTCGGTATTTGAAGGTTCTAACCATATTAACCTTACATACATTATTTAGTCTCCGTTGCATATATCTGCTTCGAATTATTGGCATAGGTCCACGTGTTAGGATAGTCCCTGCAGATTTTCGGCTGAAATCTGGTTCTAATATAGTTTATGGTAGACGGTATAACAAGTTCGGCCCGGCCGTTTTTACTTGTTATTTGCAACAGTTATATATTCACATATTACCAGTTGACGGATCATACATTTTGACCATGTTATCGTAACCGTCTTCACCTTCCCAAAACAAAATGGGATATTGCAAAACATTTAATTTCTGCAATGAATAACAATATTTCTTTTGTGAAATTGTTCTCCAACAATTATAAGTGCCAAATCGTCGATAGTCTGGTCATTGAATTTTCGTTCATGTTGCCCAATCGGTGCTTTATCAGCGCTAATAACAATTCTGTGATCATTAGATAACTTTCTATCCATTCTGAAACTATATATTTTCTAATATTTGGAGAGATTACGCATCGCTGAATCATTTCATCGACTGGAATGCGAATGGCAACATTTCCTGAATATCCTTAAGGAAATGTTTCGATTCAGATGTTGCACCAGAAACTAACGTTCGTAATGGTTCTGGTGGTTGATTCAAAGAAGGCAATCGCAACAGGGCAAGTGCAACATAAACCTAGTGCTTTAGCTTTGAATTTAAGTGCATTACAATGTTCACGAAAGTTATTCGTCGTTCCCATGGCAACATCCGGAAGCGAGCTGTAATCAATCATACTATCACAATTAAATGTAGCACGATTCAATTCCATTCTGACGCGCGTTTGTCTACGCGAATGCGAATGATTTATTTGTCTTACTTTTTTGTTTTAATGGACAGAAATATGGACTCTTCGTGTTTGGGTAATACGGCCGTACAACAGGGCGCTTTTTGGCGAAAAAAGTAGAAGTGTACGCAATTCAATTTACATAGGTAAAGGCCAGAAAGTCAAATACTATTTTATGGCACACAAATAAAACAAAATAAAATAAATGAAATATAAAAAGTGGATATGGTTGGGTATAAATCGGGAAGTAGGTAGGTAAGAGACACAACCACCATTGTCTCAAATAAAATACATTCTAATTTTTTGCAAGTATTAAGTTTTTAAAAAATAGGTTAGTGGGCCTATGCTCTCCCCGCTCCCTCCGAAATTCGAAGAAATTTATAAAACTATTTCACCAGGGGGCTTTCCCTGTATTTGTAGTTTCTATGAATTATATGAAAATTTCAAGAAAATCGATTTGGCCGTTCTTTTGTCTATACGGAACATACAAACATTGATTTTTATGTAACGAACAATGTGTGCTGTTTTCCGAAACGGGAACATGGGGCATCTAACACTGGGCAGCAGCATTTTTTGGGAGTGGAAAATTCCAGTTGGGGATGAAAGCCCTTGATGAGTATATTAAGATCCCAAAAGGAAAGTTTCGCCATAAGTAGAGTTTTAGAGATATTGCGTGATAATTTTTTTTGATTTTTCATCTATAATACTTGGGAAAATAGTTTCATATCTCTCTTTGACGTTATTATAGTTTCGTTTTGAGAATACATGTCTTCAATCAAATCGATTGGCGAATCGTTTTGTAGAGTATTTCATTCTTTTAACTCATTTCCCTTTCATATCCTTTTCGTCCTTCATTTCTAGAACCGTAGTAGAAGTACCACAAAATGAGTTTTTTCAACATCCAAATACCCGTTGCTCCCGTTTTCATTGTCCTTTTTGATGTCTACTCGGTCTTGGTTCATAAAAAAACTATCAGGTATGTGATGGAAATCGATTTCGAGCTCAAAACGAGTCAAAAACGACTGTAGGTGTGATGCATGTACATTTTCCGACATCGAATTGTTTTCGATATCGGTTGCATATTCCATTTTGTTTTATGGAAAAATTGATCAGAAAGACGTGTGATGCAATCCAATAATCGTTTATTTTTCTCCTTTTGAAAACCGTCATATTTTTGTGGTCGATTGGAAAACGATGTAATAAATTTGGATAGATTTTTTTATGAAAAAAAGTTTGAAATGTAAGAACGGGAAAAAATATAAATTAAAATTATTTTTTCTTATTTGTGACATATTTTGTTAACAAAATATTTGATATTTTGATAAAAAAGCACAGAACAAAAAATCTACATTTTACATCTGTGCTTCCCCAAATTGGTGAAGACATCCGCTTAATATGTTGTTATGCGCTGTTTGTAGTTCTCATCGTGTAAGCACAAGAATTTCCTCACTTAGCTCTCATATATATAGGCCAATTTAAATAAGAACACACATTTATTTATTTTTTTCATTAAATTTTATTTCGACTTTTGCCTTCACCACTACAAAAAGTCCTTTATGTCGCTTTGAGGTGGAGATTCGGGATCACTAGTCCGTTTTTTCGATGTGGTTCCCATCACAACTAAATACAATTCACTCGTTTTGGACAAATCGTTTTCATACCAAATCGATTCGAAATTCATCACATACCTGTATGTTTGGTTTTTCTGTATATTCGATATTGGTTATTTATTGGTATGTACACTTACCAATTGGTTATAGCTTATGTAGACATAGCTCTGCGTGTGCGTTCAAAATTAAAAAAACAAAATACATGTATTTCAATTTGAAACACATGTATTTTGTTTTTGTATTTTTGAACGCACACGCAACACGCAGAGCTATAGGTTTGGCCCTAATAACAAATTTAATTGGAGGACAGATCCGGGTATTTTAATTTTTTAACCGGATATTCCGACATTAAAACCGATTTTTGAACCGGTTTTAAGTAACCGATTTAGTCTATATGCATACCATTACAAAGCTCATAGAATTGCTAATCAAATGAAATTAATTTAAAAGGAATTTTCCACCCCCCAGACTTTGAGTTCCATTTTGTGTCACAGTGTAATTATTCATATGAACAATTCGTTTTCAAACTTAACCATATTTAGCCGTCCGATTTATTTATTATCATGGCCATTGCGATTAAAATTAAATTACATTTATTCGAAAGGGTATAATTTTTGTTGTAGTTCTTTTTCGTCTTTTCGTTACCGTTTACTTACACCGGCGTCGACTTCGCAGCCCCATTTAATATTCGCTCTTCGAACATTCGAAATGTGAAAATAGTAAAAGGATATGCAGCTGTTTTTGTATGCTTCTGCACGAAAGCTGTTCATTCAGAAACCTGCTCCGAATTATCCACGGATGCTTTCATTGCCTGTTTCAAAAGATTCACTGGCCGACGTGGCCTACCCAAAATCATGTACTCCGATAATGGTCAAAGCTTCGTCGGCGCAAGGTACAAGCTTCTAAAGGAACATCACCAATTCCTCAAGGACGCCGAAAAGGCAACGGTAGAGAAATACGCAAACCATGGATTTAACTGGTCTTTCATCCCCCCCTATGCACCCCATATGGCGGCCTTTGGGAGGCAGCAGTCAAAAGCATGAAGCTTCATTTAAAAAAGGTCGCTACTAATCACCACTTCACATTTGAAGAGTTCACCACCCTTTTGGTAAAAATAGAAGCAATACTCAACTCCCGGCCCTTATCCGCCATATTGGAAAATCCAACCGAGTTAAATCCCCTGACTCCTGGGCATTTCCTACGTGGAGCGCCCATCATCGCATACCCGGAAGCTTCATCCAATATTCCAGATGAAAGAATTTCTCTTCTAAACCGCTGGGAACGCTTGAAAGTATCTTCGCACAACGATGGTAAAACGAGAATGACACGGAACTACAACAACGCAACACAACATAAAATTAAATGATTATGTCATCGCCAAATACGATCTTTTACCACGTACTGAGTGGCGTCTCGGTCGGGTAACAAAAATATATCATGGTAACGATAATAACGTCCGCGTAGTCGAACTATTTACTCAAAACGGCACAATTACCCGACCAATCGTTAAACTATGTCTCTTATCAATGCGATTCAATTAAACCCCAATCAACTTTTCCACACTGCACTGATTCACACTATCCAAAAATGCCCTCTAATCACTCGTACATACATATCTTCTTTTTATTTGAAGATCATCATGGTCAGATGTCATTTGTGCTCCAGCAACCACCAGCTAAAATATTGTCAATTCTTCGGCCCACAGCTTCGCCGTCGAACCGTGGAAAAGCATAACCTGTGCCTCAACTGCCTCGCGCACATCCACACCATCGATGCTTGCGACAGCCCATTCAGATACCGTTATTGCGATGGAAATCATCATTCAATGCTCCACCTACCAGAAGCCAAACCTCTTGATGCCCATGATTGCTCTCCGACACCCTATGCCATGCAATCGTTCACATTAACGTTGCCAAATCGTTCCAGTCCACAAACATTACCAACGCCATCAGCACCAACCGTATTACCTAATCATCCAACAATGCATGACGCGTCCATCCAAAAACGACGAATCCCTTGGCCTGCTCTTCTCGCTTTAAAGGATACTGCGTCGTTGTTAGCATCACTGCCATTGGCCACATCTATAAACACACTTTGTCAACCTACAGTTCAGGTGCCCGCCTCCGTCCACGTGATACCCATGATCCGCACCATCGTTTCTTACAAGGGTCATGAACAGGATTTAACCCTTATGATTGATAGCAAAGTTCGCCATTCCCAAATCTTATGGAGAACCGCAAAGAACTTTCCAGACTTCCAACCACAATTCAACCCGTCCGGTGATCCATATGGCCGCTTTATGGTAAAAAGTTGTTGTCCCACATATCACTACATATTCCGTCTAAGAGACCAAGCAAACAACATATTGACTAGACAGGGCGTACATAGAGCGCCAATACTTACCACATACAACCATTTTTCTCTATTTATCATAAAATTCCACTCATGTAGAGCGAACCGAATTCCAATTTTATATACTCTACTATACTCTGTATCTGTACTATTTAAACTCATTTGTTTTTTTGCTCATTATATATTTATTTATTTTTTTCCATTTAAAACTGTATCTACCTAATTTAAATTTCATTAAATTCAACAATATATACATACTTATTTGTCGCTATAGCCCCAAATAACGGTACCTCCCGATTTTAGGAATTTTTAAAGCTTTAGATACATTATCCAACAGAAAGTAGCTGAAATTTGGTATAAAGTCTTCCTTCCTTCCAGATTTTCGGTATTTGAAGGTTCTAACCATATTAACCTTACATACATTATTTAGTCTCCGTTGCATATATCTGCTTCGAATTATTGGCATAGGTCCACGTGTTAGGATAATCCCTGCAGATTTTCGGCTGAAATCTGGTTCTAATATAGTTTATGGTAGACGGTATAACAAGTTCGGCCCGGCCGTTTTTACTTGTTATTTGCAACAGTTATATATTCACATATTACCAGTTGACGGATCATACATTTTGACCATGTTATCGTAACCGTCTTCACCTTCCCAAAACAAAATGGGATATTGCAAAACATTTCATTTCTGCAATGAATAACAATATTTCTTTTGTGAAATTGTTCTCCAACAATTATAAGTGCCAAATCGTCGATAGTCTGGGCATTGAATTTTCGTTCATGTTGCCCAATAGGTGCTTTATCAGCGCTAATAACAATTCTGTGATCATTAGATAACTTTCTATCCATTCTGAAACTATATATTTTCTAATATTTGGAGAGATTACGCATCGCTGAATCATTTCATCGACTGGAATGCGAATGGCAACATTTCCTGAATATCCTTAAGGAAATGTTTCGATTCAGATGTTGCACCAGAAACTAACGTTCGTAATGTAGCACGATTCAATTCCATTCTGACGCGCGTTTGTCTACGCGAATGCGAATGATTTATTTGTCTTACTTTTTTGTTTTAATGGACAGAAATATGGACTCTTCGTGTTTGGGTAATACGGCCGTACAACAGGGCGCTTTTTGGCGAAAAAAGTAGAAGTGTACGCAATTCAATTTACATAGGTAAAGGCCAGAAAGTCAAATACTATTTTATGGCACACAAATAAAACAAAATAAAATAAATGAAATATAAAAACTGGATATGGTTGGGTATAAATCGGGAAGTAGGTAGGTAAGAGACACAACCACCATTGTCTCAAATAAAATACATTCTAATTTTTTGCAAGTATTAAGTTTTTAAAATATAGGTTAGTGGGCCTATGCTCTCCCCGCTCCCTCCGAAATTCGAAGAAATTTATAAACTATTTCACCAGGGGGCTTTCCCTGTATTTGTAGTTTCTATGAATTATATGAAAATTTCAAGAAAATCGATTTGGCCGTTCTTTTGTCTATACGGAACATACAAACATTGATTTTTATGTAACGAACAATGTGTGCTGTTTTCCGAAACGGGAACATGGGGCATATAACACTGTGCAGCAGCATTTTTTGGGGGTGGAAAATTCCAGTTGGGGATGAAAGCCCTTGATGAGTATATTAAGATCCCAAAAGGAAAGGTTCGCCATAAGTAAAGTTTTAGAGATATTGCGTGATAATTTTTTTTTGATTTTTCATCTATAATACTTGGGAAAATAGTTTCATATCTCTCTTTGACGTTATTGTAGTTTCGTTTTGAGAATACATGTCTTCAATCAAATCGATTGGCGAATCGTTTTGTAGAGTATTTCATTCTTTTAACTCATTTCCCTTTCATATCCTTTTCGTCCTTCATTTCTAGAACCGTAGTAGAAGTACCACAAAATGAGTTTTTTCAACATCCAAATACCCGTTGCTCCCGTTTTCATTGTCCTTTTTGATGTCTACTCGGTCTTGGTTCATAAAAAAACTATCAGGTATGTGATGGAAATCGATTTCGAGCTCAAAACGAGTCAAAAACGACTGTAGGTGTGATGCATGTACATTTTCCGACATCGAATTGTTTTCGATATCGGTTGCATATTCCATTTTGTTTTATGGAAAAATTGATCAGAAAGATGTGTGATGCAATCCAATAATCGTTTATTTTTCTCCTTTTGAAAACCGTCATATTTTTGTGGTCGATTGGAAAACGATGTAATAAATTTGGATAGATTTTTTTATGAAAAAAGTTTGAAATGTAAGAACGGGGAAAAAATATAAATTAAAATTATTTTTTCTTATTTGTGACATATTTTGTTAACAAAATATTTGATATTTTGATAAAAAAGCACAGAACAAAAAAATCTACATTTTACATCTGTGCTTCCCCAAATTGGTGAAGACATCCGCTTAATATGTTGTTATGCGCTGTTTGTAGTTCTCATCGTGTAAGCACAAGAATTTCCTCACTTAGCTCTCATATATATAGGCCAATTTAAATAAGAACACACATTTATTTATTTTTTTCATTAAATTTTATTTCGACTTTTGCCTTCACCACTACAAAAAGTCCTTTATGTCGCTTTCAGGTGAGGATTCGGGATCACTAGTCCGTTTTTTCGATGTGGTTCCCATCACAACTAAATACAATTCACTCGTTTTGGACAAATCGTTTTCATACCAAATCGATTCGAAATTCATCACATACCTGTATGTTTGGTTTTTCTGTATATTCGATATTGGTTATTTATTGGTATGTACACTTACCAATTGGTTATAGCTTATGTAGACATCTGGAGTTGTTTTGAAATATTTACCAAAAAATGCTCCTGTAATGAAGAACATGTTAAGGGCCAAACCTATAGCTCTGCGTGTGCGTTCAAAAATAAAAAAACAAAATACATGTATTTCAATTTGAAACACATGTATTTTGTTTTTGTATTTTTGAACGCACACGCAACACGCAGAGCTATAGGTTTGGCCCTAATAACAAATTTAATTGGAGGACAGATCCGGGTATTTTAATTTTTTAACCGGATATTCCGACATTAAAACCGATTTTTGAACCGGTTTTAAGTAACCGATTTAGTCTATATGCATACCATTACAAAGCTCATAGAATTGCTAATCAAATGAAATTAATTCAAAAGGAATTTTCCACCCCCCAGACTTTGAGTTCCATTTTGTGTCACAGTGTAATTATTCATATGAACAATTCGTTTTCAAACTTAACCATATTTAGCCGTCCGATTTATTTATTATCATGGCCATTGCGATTGAAATTAAATTACATATATTCGAAAGGGGTATAATTTTTGTTGTTGTAGTTCTTCATGTGCTCAACCTTTGTTAAGGTTGTTTGGACTAATCATCGTGAGCTTAAGTCCTGTTTTGTTTTAAATACCACAATGAAGATTATTTCAGGCAAGCATTGATCTGATCGACAGCTATGGAAACTGGTATACACAGAAAAAAATAATTACTGCATTTCAGGAATAGTGTTCATAAAGTCTTGCCAAGGTTCAACTTTCTGCATTTCATGAACGCCTTTCATAAAGCGAAAAAAAAAAAAAAAATAAATACTGGGTATTTTTGAGAAATTAAAAAAAAAATTTGGCGAGTTGCTGTTTCTGTTTTTATTGACTAACAACCAACCACCAATCAAAGCAGAGACAAATTTTGCTGCTTTTTATTAACCCATTAATGCATGAAGTTCCCTGTCAACTTTTATTCATACTTTTTTGTTTTAGAATGAGAGTAATAGAAATAAACCAATTCAACAACAACTTTTATCATTTATAAATTATCTTAGGTTTTACAGACCGTCCGTTATATCGGACACTATGCACTATGCACACTTAGCGTGTTATATATTTTATTACTGTTCTTAGTTAGACCATGGTACAATAATATAACAGGTAGGACAGGTTCGAAAAAATTGTGAAAAACAAGGCCTGGGTGCATTTGCTTATTCTGTCAGAATTACTATAAATTAATATGCAACAGATTGTACTGCTCATTTGATTTGTTGGGGCATTAACTAAAAACGCGCGAAATGAATGGGAGGCCAAGTTTTCTTTACAGAGTCAGCTTCGGTGTATGTTCCAAAGTTTTTTTCATCACAATGTTGATGAATTTCATTTCAATAAATGTTGTAATAAAAATGTTCATTCCAACTGAATTTTAATATGTTTAAAATATTTTGTCATATTTTCCAAAACGATATACATACATATACAAATTGTGTATAATGATTTGAAAGAATAAGCAAACCAATAGAAAAAATTGTTTTTCAAGTTGTTTTTTGACCAGTACTTAATTTTATCATTTTATCATATTTGTATTGGGCTTTTCAGTCATGTTTTTTAAATGAATAAAACTAATTTAATTCATTGTTTTCCCAACGTTTCGTCGATTTTCTTTCGACTTCTTCGGTAGTTTTTTATTAGAATTTCTACAAAAACAAGAAAGCATATATGGTACAGTTTTTTTCCTCCCTTTTCTCTATATGAATATTTCATTGAGGTGTTCACTTACAATTAGTTAATTTTTATGTCATTTATATTTATAGCAAAAATTGGACTTCACAAACACGTATCTTGTATAAATAGAAAATAATTAAAAATGTAAACACTCCAGACTTAAAAAACAATCAATATAAATAATTGTAAATAAAACCTAATCTATTATCACAGAGTTATCACGTTATGTTATTGCAACCGAGTACTGTAGCTTTGTGTTGTCTTTATCTTCCTTTGTATTTATTGACATTCATATTATCTCTTGAATACGTAAACTTTCTAATGTATATCTTTTATTTTCAATCCTCTCTTTATCTAGTATTCTGACATTTTTCAAGTCAGCTGTATGTTTCTTCTCGTTGACATGTTGTGCTAGTGCTGTGTTGTTTTTTTCCTTTCTTTATGTCACACTCATGTTCGCTCAATCGTACTCCTAGTCTTCTATTTGTTGTTCCCACATAAACTTTGTTGCAATATTCTGTATCATTTCCATTGCATCTAATCTCGTATACAACGTCGTTTTCGTTTAGTTTGTCTCTTTTTGTTGTTCCTCTTGCGAAAATTGTTATTAGTGTTTCATTTGATTTGTATGCATTTTCAGTGAGCTTATGTATAAATGGTACGCTGAGATATTTTAGTTGTTCTGTGTTTTGTTGTGTTGAGTTTTTCTGTGTGCTTTTTTCAATTACTTGTTTTATTTTATTTAAAAAAAGAATAACTTTCCAATTAACACAATAAAACAAGTTGTTTTTTGACTTGTTTTATTTTATTTAAAAAACGAATAACTTTCCAAGACAAGTAATTGAAAAAGGCACACAGAAAAACTCAACACAACAAAATACAGAACAACTAAAATATCTCAGTATACCATTTATACATAAGCTCACTGAAAATAAAACCTTAAAAGACATCATAACAACAAACAACACTGCCATTGCATACAAATCAAATGAAACACTAATAACAATTTTCGCAAGAGGAACAACAAAAAGAGACAAACTAAACGAAAACGACGTTGTATACGAGATTAGATGCAATGGAAATGATACAGAATATTGCAACAAAGTTTATGTGGGAACAACAAAAAGAAGACTAGGAGTACGATTGAGCGAACATGAGTGTGACATAAAGAAAGGAAAAAAAAAACAACACAGCACTAGCACAACATGTCAACGAGAAGAAACATACAGCTGACTTGAAAAATGCCAGAATACTAGATAAAGAGAGGATTGAAAATAAAAGACATACATTAGAAAGTTTACGTATTCAAGAGATAATATGAATGTCAATAAATACAAAGGAAGATAAAGACAACACAAAGCTACAGTACTCGGTTGCAATAACATAACGTGATAACTCTGTGATAATAGATTAGAATTTATTTACAATTATTTATTGCTTTGATGTGTATATTTGTATACCGGGCTGTTTCGGTCAGATGTACATGAGATAAATAAAACTAATTTATTTCATTTTTACTCTACGTTTCGTTGGTTTGATTCCAACTTCATCAGGAGTCTTTATTGAAAATCCTAAGACAAAACATTCATTTTAGTTCCAAATCATATTTCGAATTTCTTAGTTTAAAGTTTTACTTACAATTAGTTTCTCTTACATAGTCGTGGTATTATTCTTAATTATAAAAAAACTGGACTTCACAACACAAATTTTTGTATAAATAAAAATAATAATCACAAACTTAAATAAAAATAAAAATATTGCAGCAAAACCTTAAACTAAATCACAGAACGTCCTCTTCAAAATATTGCAACCGAGTATTGATATTTAGTATTATCCTTGTCTTCTTTTGTATTCATACATTCACACATTCTCTCTTGTATTCTTAGACTCTCAAGAGTATATCTCTTATTTTCGTTTTTCTCTCTATCAAGTATTTTTACATTTTTAAAATCTGCTACATGGCCCCACTGTTTAGTATGTTGGGATAAAGCTGTATTTTCTTTGCATTTCTTTATGTCGTTCTCATGTTCACTAAGTCTAACACTCAGCCTCCTCTTCGTCGTACCGACGTACACCTTGTTGCACTTCTCCCCTTCTCTGCCAATGCATGGTATTTCATACACGACATTGCATTGTTGTAATTTGTCTGTTTTCGTTTTTCGGGAGAATACAGTGTGGAGTGGGTGATTTGACTTATAAGCTACTGATGTGTTGTTGTCGTTTATCATGGTTGCTAATATGTTGTTGTCTGTCAATCTGGGAATATATGGAACACTGATAAAATTTCGTTCATCGTCCAGATGTTTTTCTTCTGGTTTATTTTCTGAATTTGCAGTTCTCTGTTTTATTAGTTTGTTGATAATGTTTATTGGATAGTTATTTTTTAATAGGATTTCTCTTATTTTGTTTGTGTTTTTAGTCATGTATTTTTCATCGCTTATATAAAAAACTTTCTTGATTAAGTTATTGGCTGTGTTTATTTTCATGTTCTTTGGTTGTGTAGAGTAATAATTTATCATTCGTCCGGACGCTGTGGGTTTTGTGTACCAATCAGTTATTATCTTCGTATCATCTCTTATTATTTTCATGTCTAAGTACGGTATTTGGTTATTCTCTTCCATTTCCACCGTGAATTTTATTTTATTGTGATATGAGTTTAATAGTCTCAAAGTTGTATCTAAATGCTTTTTGTCCAGGATGGCAAATATGTCATCAACGTACTTGCAGATAAATTTGAATTCAATCCCCTTTTCTTTGAGTTCCGTGCTAATGTTATTTAGCAATGTGTCCAATACAATGTCGGCTATTGTTGGCGATAGGGGGTTGCCCATTGGCATACCATAAGTTTGATGGTAAATTTTTTCGTCATACTTGAAATAGTTATTATCTATTAAGCAGAATTGTAAAAGTCCAAGAAATCTTCGCTTCGGAATCGTCGTGTGTTGTTGTAATGTTTCCCATTTGTCCAGAATGTTCTTAATGGCTAAATGAATAGGAATATTGGTGAACAATGATACCACGTCAAATGAAACGAGAATGTCATCTTCATCCAAACTTATATCATTTAACTTTTCTTTCAATTGCATTGAGTTCTTTACGTTTAAATGTGGCGAGATTATGTGTCTTAAAATTTTTCCAATGTATCTGGAGAGGTTATAGCATGGTACTTGTGTGGAGGATGAAATCGGCCTGAGTGGTAAATCTTTCTTGTGAATCTTCGGCAAACCATATAATTCAGGAGCTTCAGCGGCATTGCACATTAGTCTAAACTTTTCCGCTTTTGAGATGTGATTTTCCTTGTGTAAATCAGATACCATGTTGTTGTTGGTTTTTAAGAGTTTGGGTGTTGGGTCTATTCTAGTTATTTTATATGTCGCTTTGTCTTCTAAAAGTGTATTCATTTTTTTGTTGTATTCATCCTTATATAATATTACGGTTTTGTTGCCTTTGTCGGCCGTTGTGATCATTATTTTGTCCTTATGTGTTTTTAGGAATTTTCTAGTTTCTTCGTAAATTGCAATTATGTATTTGTCCCTTTCATTGTTGGAAATATTCCTCTTGTAGTTTGAAATCCTCCCTGCTATCTTTGATCTTACTTCATCTTTTTCTCTATCGTCTTTTAATTTTTGTACCCACTGTTCCAAATCAGCAATTAAATGAATTGGGGCAAAATTTTTTCGTGTTATTGGAATCGCGAATTTTCTTCCCATAGAAAGTAGCCATTTGCTTTCCATAGTAAATTTTATATTGGTATAGTTTATGAACCAATCATCATTATATTTTAAAGCTAGTTTCTCGAATTTTTGTTTCCTTAATTGTTCTAGTTTGGATGAATGTGTCAGTCTGGTTGCTCTTTTTATATGTTTATATCTCTTCCATTGGTCTTTTTTGAAAATTCTTAGTTCTGTTTCGTCCAGTGTATTATTTATTTCTCTTTCAAGTTTCTCAATTTTTTGTTTGGCTGCATTGATATTACTGTGCGTCTCACTAATCTCTATATTTATTAACTTACATTGCAATTTATATTCGATGTTCTCTGCTGTTTCTATTGCTTTTGTTGTTGTAAAAAGTTTTCGTATCTGTTGTGTTGAGTGTTTTATGTGTGATGGAGTGATACCTACTCTCCTACATTCTTGTGTAGGCCGTAATAATTTGAACACGTCTGTTCCTTTTAACCAATATTCCAAAACTGAATATTTATTTATTTTCATTTGACATATTTTAGAATGTATACATTGAAATAAATTATAGTAGGCTAACTCATAACTAATAATATTCGAAGTAGTTTATATAAGACTGGGTAACACATGAATATAAATAACAAGTTCAAATAAGATACAAATAGGAATAACTATAAGGTATATAATGTACAAACTACTACAATTCGGCCATTCTGACCGAGAGAGCTCCTGATCTCTCATTGGCTATCACTTCACACGACTATTAGACCAAGGGCGCATATTTGAGACCGCCCACCCACCTCTTCCATTCCACTGAAAACCGTCAACATCTTGAACCAAATAACGATCATTATCTAATATTTTTGTTGCTTTATATGGACCTCTAAATTTATGTATGCGTTTTTTTGGAAAACGGGTTATATTGAAGTAATTTTCATGATTACATTGAAGTCCTTCCTGTTTCTCTTTTGCTTTTTTCCTTCTTATTTCGTGGACTACACTTAAATCCCCTTTCGAAATTTTGGCGTTACACTCGCCTTCATCATCATTTAGTTGTTTCTTAATTAAACGATTTTCTACAACGTTGGCCCAATTTGTTCCATTCTGAGCATCTACTGACTTAGCTAACATTGGACATATTGATTTATTTAGTATATCTTCTTGGTCACTAGCTTGTGTGGAACCTGCTGTGTTTACTT
Organism: Musca autumnalis; assembly: GCF_047663935.1. Lineage (NCBI taxonomy): Eukaryota > Metazoa > Arthropoda > Insecta > Diptera > Muscidae > Musca > Musca autumnalis. The sequence goes on from NW_027411644.1 coordinate 139,872,099, forward strand.
CATGAGAAACATCATTACTATTTACCAATCTAATCTTATCTACCACTCCATTCCTCATTTTATCTTTTAGCTTCCTATGTCTATTCTGGCAAATATTGAAAATTTTTTCACGCGTGTTCGAACTTAGCACCATAATATTATTACTTTTACCTAGTGGATCTACATGTTGTAATCTTTTCCCGTAGCTATGCACTATAAACTTGTTCCTGTCATTAGCATCAATACATTTACCAATCTTAGGTTCACATACGTCACTTTCTTGGGCATCAATAGCCATAATCGATTGCACAAACACGTTTCCTTCTTCGTCATTCCTTCTATCTTCTTCTAGTTGAACTTCCTTTTTCATATTGGGACAGGTTGCCGCACGATGTTCAAGACTTCCACATCCATAACATGCTCCATAAGTTGTCTTCGGCTTCTTACAATCCGTTGCCATGTGACCCAGTGTATTGCAATTGAAACATTTAATATTACTGCCGTGACTTTTTTGGAATACTCCTCTCTTATACATCGATTTCGGTTTCTCCAAATTTATTCTTGAAAAGGCTTGCAACAGTTGGGATTTCTCCTTGTAACATTGTAAGCTTGCATGTATTTTGAGCTTTTTATCAGGGATGCCGTCTATTATACATTCAATTAATTCATCATTCGCAATGTCAACGTTGTTCGCAAGTAATATTTTATCATTATAATAATCCATAAAAGATTCTTCATATTGCCACATTCTCGCCTCAAACTTACGGCGCATTGAAAGTTTGTTTCCCTTCACGGAGAAAACTTCTTTAATTTCTTCCAACAAACCATCGACATCTTGGGTAACAAAGTTCGGTTTGTTGTGTAACCACGTCTGGGCATTTCCTTTTAGTTTGCTGAACAATAGAGCCTTTGCGGTTTTCTCATTCACATGAAAAACTTCGAGGATTCCCCGGAATTGGCTTACCCATACATCAGGTTGTACACCGCCATCATAATCAGGAACAATATCCTTAATGATTCCAATCATATAATCGACTTTCTCACCATCTTGGTTTGCACTTCCAAACTGTTTCGAGCTAATATCTTTTTGTCCAGCACCTTCAAAAATGGCGCATGTTTTTTCATATTCCATCACTTTTTTCATAAACTCATTCTCACGATTCAAAAGTTCGTTCTCTCGCTTCAAAAGTTGCAGTTCTTTCTTCATTATATTAAATCTTGAAGCTTCATTTCTCTCTTCAGCCATTGGCCCATTCTGATGTACTTCCTCAATTCTTTCTAACTTCCTTTCGGTCTGAATTTCATTCTCTTCTTCTTTTCCACAATCCTCAGCAAAATCATTGCATTCATCTTCAATAGCATTCTCCGCTACATCCGTCACATTCCTTACCAATTCGGGACAATTGCCTCTTTCGACAGCAGGAATTTCGTTCAGCTTTAGTATAAGCATACTTTTTGTGCCTGAAGATGGTAAACCGAGCTGTTGTAACCACATGCGTAATTGTGGAACGGTATAATCCTTTCCAATAATATTCTCCATTGTATATGAACACAAAATTGTTTAAAAGAAAAAAAAAAAATCGATCCCACTTCTGAAAATTGTAGGCCGTAATAATTTGAACACGTCTGTTCCTTTTAACCAATATTCCAAAACTGAATATTTATTTATTTTCATTTGACATATTTTAGAATGTATACATTGAAATAAATTATAGTAGGCTAACTCATAACTAATAATATTCGAAGTAGTTTATATAAGACTGGGTAACACATGAATATAAATAACAAGTTCAAATAAGATACAAATAGGAATAACTATAAGGTATATAATGTACAAACTACTACACTTGTAGGAAGGTTGAACGCATTTTCTGCTTTGCTAGTTTTTCAATTGTTCGGCAGTATGTCTTGAGGTGTGCTTTCGTTTCATTGTTGTATTTGTACGCAATATGTTGGAAATAGTTCATGTTGTTGTCCATTGTTTTTTCAACTCTTCTTCTTGCTTCGTTACGGCGGGCCCTCCGTCTGTTACTTTTATTTATTATGACCGTGTTGTTATTATTCTTGCTTTGATGTGTATATTTGTATACCGGGCTGTTTCGGTCAGATGTACATGAGATAAATAAAACTAATTTATTTCATTTTTACTCTACGTTTCGTTGGTTTGATTCCAACTTCATCAGGAGTCTTTATTGAAAATCCTAAGACAAAACATTCATTTTAGTTCCAAATCATATTTCGAATTTCTTAGTTTAAAGTTTTACTTACAATTAGTTTCTCTTACATAGTCGTGGTATTATTCTTAATTATAAAAAAACTGGACTTCACAACACAAATTTTTGTATAAATAAAAATAATAATCACAAACTTAAATAAAAATAAAAATATTGCAGCAAAACCTTAAACTAAATCACAGAACGTCCTCTTCAAAATATTGCAACCGAGTATTGATATTTAGTATTATCCTTGTCTTCTTTTTAATTCATACATTCACACATTCTCTCTTGTATTCTCAGACTCTCAAGAGTATATCTCTTATTTTCGTTTTTCTCTCTATCAAGTATTTTTACATTTTTAAAATCTGCTACATGGCCCCACTGTTTAGTATGTTGGGATAAAGCTGTATTTTCTTTGCATTTCTTTATGTCGTTCTCATGTTCACTAAGTCTAACACTCAGCCTCCTCTTCGTCGTACCGACGTACACCTTGTTGCACTTCTCCCCTTCTGTGCCAATGCATGGTATTTCATACACGACATTGCATTGTTGTAATTTGTCTGTTTTCGTTTTTCGGGAGAATACAGTGTGGAGTGGGTGATTCGACTTATAAGCTACTGATGTGTTGTTGTCGTTTATCATGGTTGCTAATATGTTGTTGTCTGTCAATCTGGGAATATATGGAACACTGATAAAATTTCGTTCATCGTCCAGATGTTTTTCTTCTGGTTTATTTTCTGAATTTGCAGTTCTCTGTTTTATTAGTTTGTTGATAATGTTTATTGGATAGTTATTTTTTAATAGGATTTCTCTTATTTTGTTTGTGTTTTTAGTCATGTATTTTTCATCGCTTATATAAAAAACTTTCTTGATTAAGTTATTGGCTGTGTTTATTTTCATGTTCTTTGGTTGTGTAGAGTAATAATTTATCATTCGTCCGGACGCTGTGGGTTTTGTGTACCAATCAGTTATTATCTTCGTATCATCTCTTATTATTTTCATGTCTAAGTACGGTATTTGGTTATTCCCTTCCATTTCCACCGTGAATTTTATTTTATTGTGATATGAGTTTAATAGTCTCAAAGTTGTATCTAAATGCTTTTTGTCCAGGATGGCAAATATGTCATCAACGTACTTGCAGATAAATTTGAATTCAATCCCCTTTTCTTTGAGTTCCGTGCTAATGTTATTTAGCAATGTGTCCAATACAATGTCGGCTATTGTTGGGGATAGGGGGTTGCCCATTGGCATACCATAAGTTTGATGGTAAATTTTTTCGTCATACTTGAAATAGTTATTATCTATTAAGCAGAATTGTAAAAGTCCAAGAAATCTTCGCTTCGGAATCGTCGTGTGTTGTTGTAATGTTTCCCATTTGTCCAGAATGTTCTTAATGGCTAAATGAATAGGAATATTGGTGAACAATGATACCACGTCAAATGAAACGAGAATGTCATCTTCATCCAAACTTATATCATTTAACTTTTCTTTCAATTGCATTGAGTTCTTTACGTTTAAATGTGGCGAGATTATGTGTCTTAAAATTTTTCCAATGTATCTGGAGAGGTTATAGCATGGTACTTGTGTGGAGGATGAAATCGGCCTGAGTGGTAAATCTTTCTTGTGAATCTTCGGCAAACCATATAATTCAGGAGCTTCAGCGGCATTGCACATTAGTCTAAACTTTTCCGCTTTTGAGATGTGATTTTCCTTGTGTAAATCAGATACCATGTTGTTGTTGGTTTTTAAGAGTTTGGGTGTTGGGTCTATTCTAGTTATTTTATATGTCGCTTTGTCTTCTAAAAGTGTATTCATTTTTTTGTTGTATTCATCCTTATATAATATTACGGTTTTGTTGCCTTTGTCGGCCGTTGTGATCATTATTTTGTCCTTATGTGTTTTTAGGAATTTTCTAGTTTCTTCGTAAATTGCAATTATGTATTTGTCCCTTTCATTGTTGGAAATATTCCTCTTGTAGTTTGATTTTTTATATTGATTGTTTTTTAAGTCTGGAGTGTTTATATTTTTAATTATTTTCTATTTATACAAGATACGTGTTTGTGAAGTCCAGTTTTTTTCTATAAATATAAATGACATAAAAATTAGCTAATTGTAAGTAAACAACTCAATGAAATATTCATATAGAGAAAAAGGAAAAAAAATGTAACATATATGCTTTCTTGTTTTTGTAGAAATTCTAATAAAAAAACCCCTGGAGAAGTCGAAAGAAAATCGACGAAACGTTGGGAAAACAATGAATTAAATTAGTTTTATTCATTTAAAAAACATGACCGAAAAGCCCAATACAAATATGATAAAAAAATTTAAATCAGCTGTTTTCTATGGCCTGCCTTGTAATGATTGTACCATGGGTAAGACGTTGTTTGTTGCATTTGAAACAAATGAATCTACTCTTTTGACTACAATGAGCACATCATCTTTGGGTTGGATTGAAGTCAATCATTTGATATTTTACGTCGTAACGAGTATTATCGAGTTAACATATATTGAAAGCAATGAACTTCTGGAGGAAGGCTATCCATATCATTCCAAACATTATGTGGCTATATACAGGCGGCAAGTTAGTAATTTTGTAGAATTTGGATACTATTTTATTAATATCCATGCATTTGCCACAGAAATGTCCAGAAAATTGACGAAATTGCACCACCATTTGCGTTGTCGCATACTTGTCCTGTAAGCAGCCACTAACAGGTCAATCATATAAACCGACGTCTGTGGGGATATATAGAATATCCTGACACCAAATATTAATTTCGTCAATACCCACTGTTAACTCATCTCAGCATATACTTTCGATTTTACCATAATAAGCCCGATAATGTCTTCCGTAAAAATAGTTCACAGAATTTTATTGTGTTCTTTGCGGACTAATGGGTTAAAAGAGAATGAAAGGAAAATATGCGGAGAGAGCACACAGAGTACGCTATTTAGCTCAAAGAGCATATCTCTTAAGGAAAATTAAAAAACATTATTACGGTTACCAGGCGTGCAGAATCTGACGTAACATCCGGAGCCCCATTACAGTACTACTGCAATACAAACACAACTAGGTGCAATGTACACTCTCTTCCGCCTACAATTCGTCGTAAAATTAGTTGAATTCATAAATTGGATATAAATTAGTTATGATCTAAAGAAATATTAAAATTGAACTATAATTATGAAAATTTCGGACTCAAAACTAAAGAATATCGGAATATTGCATATGGATGTATCTGGAAAGGAAGTTTGTACTTCGTAGGGAGGAAAATATAATAGTGTTGAATGAATTGAAGAAATTTTGGAAAATGGTCTTGAACAACAACATATAAAAACCTTGTTGCAAACTTGAATTTGTACTTTGGAAATAGTACAACAATATGGAAAATGCTCTTTCGAAATATGATTTTGAATTTTTACCACGAAATTTCTACAAAAGTATAGAAAATGATTCCTGGAAACTTAATTTTGAAATTGTACTTCGGAAATAGTGCAATGATACGGAAAATATTTCTCTGAAGTAGAATTTTTTACTTGTATTTTGGAAGTAATGCAACAAGATGGAGGACTTAATGCATCATAACTTTTTGGATAGGACAGTGTTTCCACTGGAGCAACACTTACTTTGGAATAACCCAGGTGAGTGGATACGGACGTACCTGTAGCTATTCGCATATAGAAAGTAATAATGAAAGATGTTCTTGGAACTTAAAAAAAACCGAAAAACTGGGCATCACTTTATGGAGAGTAACGGCTATGATTACGAATCTTGACCCCATCTGGAGCCATATGATGCACTGGCACTAATGGGCTAACACAGTGGTATGTGCTTCGACTCGGATTGAAGCTTCGTCCGAATGTGTACTCCAAGGTACATCACGCAGAATCTTGCTCACACCAGAACATAGGTATTGAATATAATCAGCTAATTGAAAGAACATGCGAATAGCCATGTACGGGTTAATGAGTAAATTCGAAATAGCTTATACAAAACACGTCCACACGTGAAACGATTTATTGAACTGTGTCAGTGTGTACAAAGTTATTTGGCTTTATTATGTTGTTTTGGTTTTAATGAGTAAATTCGAAGGAGCATATACAAAACACGTCCACACGTGAAACAATTTAGTTTATCCATGTTGCTAGGTGTACGAAATAAATAATTACGACTCATATTTTTATTAAATCCTAGTTAATTTTGTTTTTAGGCCCCTCATTACACTATGTCCACTGCCTTCAAAATCAGCACAACTCTTTGCACGAAGGTAATATCGTTCGAACGTTGAAATAGTAAAAAAAAAAACATTTTACTGCTTTTAATCTTTTAAATTTTGGTTGTAGATTCACGCTTTGGGTTCTCAGGAAATAAAATATCTAATACACTCACTTGCTCACAGAGTGGCATAACTCGAAAATGTGTTTTTTATTTTCAACTTTTCCTAATCTACATTATCTTGTATCAAATTTTCTTATCGACATCAATAAAACTCAAGGAGTTGCACTAATTTGCTATGGGTTTGACATACAGAAATCAACAAGAAATATTTGTGACTTCATGAAGCACTAAAACACTTCAAATCATGCTTGATCACGAACAAAAAGTTATCACTGATATCTGACTAGCTGCAAAAGATCGTCAACTAGTTATTTTATTTTTTGTAATATTTTTAAGTTGGGAAGTCAAATTTCCTTGCACGGTGGTTCAGAAATCAATTTTTCCTGACCAACACCCCAATTGTTTGTCGTCACCGATTGTCAGTTTCCATATGGGATTCAGGGGATATTGTTACGAAAATAGCTTATAGATTTAAGTTAATTTAGACGAATTTCTGTTAATTTAAGAATTTTTATTAAGAATTTAGTTCATTTAAATCAAATTTACAACAACAATTACTCTATAAGGTTCACCCATAAGAACGTTAAAAACTTGGGTTTGGGCGTCGGGCTAGTAACCCTCCCCTAGAAAAAACAGCCTACTATGAAAAAACGAAGGAAAAGAAAAACAAACCCCTCTAAAGTTGACGAACCCCGCAAACGTTTTAAGGACCATGATCTGCGAATCTGCACCTGGAATGATCGCACTCTTTATAGAGAAAGTGCAGTTTACGCATTGGCAGATGTACTTGAAAAGTACAAGGCCGAAATTACTGCCATACAAGAAATACAATGGAACGGGAAAGGCGTCACAACAACAACTAAAGGTGACGCAATGTATTATAACTGTCATGACACAAAGCATGAGTTTGATTACGGATTTGTAGTTGGTCGGAGGTTAAAACATCTGGTCTCCAGCTTCACCCCAGTGAATGAAAGGCTCGCTGCAATTCGATTAAAAGCAAAATTCTTCAACATCAGCTTTATTTGCGCTCATGCTCCTACTGAAGACAAGGACGAACAGACCATAATATATTTTACGAGCGCTTAGAAGAAACTTATGATCGTTGCCCTGCCCATGACATTAAAATTATTTAATTAAATTCAATGTATTCTTTATTTAAAAAAAAAAAACGTTATGAAAATTAAATTTTTGTACATTTATGATTTCTATAAAATAATAAGGAATTATACAGCATTGTTTGCATTCAAACCGTCTACTGGAATGTAGAGCATTTATTAATTCTTAATAATAATTTTGATTAGTAACTAAATTCTTCTATCAAAAATTTTCTATATTTTAGTGCTTCCTTTATGAATTTATATAAATTGAGCCAGCAAAAAACTTCACCAGCATTGAGTATATTTATGATTTCATTTGTAGGCAAGGTGAGTTGATTAAAGAACTTTACGCGTATATATTTAAGTATAGGGCAACAACCAATAAAATGTACTATGGATTCCGATTCTCCAAGATTACATAGGGAACACCTTTGACCCTCAGGTGTCCCATATTTAATGGAGTTCAACCAGAGTAAGTCACCTCTTGCTCTCATTATTAGCGTTATTTGTTCTTGGCTAAAATTGTCATTGCAATATAATGGCCCACTGCTAATATCTAGGTTTTTGTAGAATCGCTGAGTACTTTGTTGTGATTTTTGTATGTGATCATTAAAGGCGCTGGTTTTAATGGAAGTTATTAGATACTGTGCAGCCTCATTCCATCTGTTCTTATCTAAAGTAACATTGCTAGTATCAATGTTATTTTCCGTTAGCTGATTCATAAAATCCTTAATACATCCAAGATTTTTGTTGGCCAGTTTCATTGCAAGTATATTGGGCAATCTGCGGTTATCAAGGTCAAATGTATGAAAAATGGAGGGAATATGTATATATAACCTGGTTCATATCCTGTCTCCAAGGATAGAATGTAATTAGGTGTAGATTCAGGGAGTTCTAAAATTCTTTTAATAAAGTACCGGTAGAGTTTTTCCACCTCAGTAAAGTATCCATTTCAACATACGATGAGAACATTTTCCATTTGGATTTTAGTTGCACTGATGGTTTTGAGATGACATTTTTCCATATTGCATTTATGGCCATTTTTGTTGCTTCTTCCTTCTTTAGTAAATGCTTCGTGAAAGATAATTTTGGTGTTAACAACATCCTTGGATACTTGTACTCATTTACTATTCTTATATTTTCTCCACGGAAGTTCCATTCTTCGTCTGCAGAAAGGACTCCTCCTCTCCTGAATACCATTATTTCCGATTTTGAGCGATTAACTTCCATTCCCCATTTAGTACAATATGAATCTAAGTTATTAATCATTATCGGGAGACTTTTAGCGTCATCTGCCAAGAGCACTATGTCGTCTGTGTACATAAGCAGGCGCACGTTTGTTTCCTCGACATATAATATCGTTTAAGTATAAAGCGAATACAATTGGGGACAGCAGACATTCTTGCTTCACTCCTGTACGAGTTTCAAAATATTCGGATATATGGGTACCAGAACAAACTGCTGATTTTGTGTTTCTGTATATCTCGTTAATAAACGTAACTATTTTTGTCTATAGTCCAAGCTCATGTAGTTTGTAGATCAGGAGGTCTCTAGGTACTCTGTCAAAAGCGGCTCTAAAATCTACAAAGTATGCATACACTTTCTTTTTTCACTCAGCTTAAGCCTGACTATTGAAACAAGATTAAATACATTGTCGACTGTAGAATAACCTTCTCTAAAGCCCGCTTGGTATTCGTTTAAAATTCGATGTCTACCCACCCACTGAGTTATCCGAGTATTGATCATCCCAATCATTATTTTTCCAATGCAGTTCATAAAAGTAATCCCACGGTAGTTACACACACCGTTCAAGTTTCCTTTTTTATGAATTTTAAAAATTATGCCAGATCGAAGTGGTTCAAAATCGTCGTAACTATTCAAAATATCAGTAAAAACTTTACATAGAGTTTTTAGAAAGTCATCTGTAGCATTAATAAGAAATTCATACGATCATCACCTGGTGCTTTTTTCATCTTTACATTATTTACTGGGTTCCTAATTTCATCGAATGTTATCACCAAATATGTTAGCTAGCACATCAATACCACAGCTTTGTCCACACATAAGCTTGTTGTGGCTATTCCAATGGAATGTTCTACCGTCTGTTACAAGCTGATCGCCTCTTACTCTAACGTGTTTTTCTTTGTTGACTTTCTGCAAATCTCTTTTAAGAGCTAGCATAATCTTCTTCCTTTGTAATCGCAGTCACGTTCAATAAAAATCTTAAGGTGTGAACAGAATGAAATACGCCGCTTTTTTCACGCTCAGTTTCATGTAAAAGATTAAAGGTCAAGTACTACCTAGTTCAAATGCTGCCTAATTCATTTGAATTAGGTAATATTTGGCCTTTAGTCTTTTACATGAAACTGAGCGTGAAAAAGCTGCGTATTTCATTGGGTTTCTACCTTTAGTTCCCGCCAGCATCCTTGTAGCTTTTAAAACATCATTTACAGTTTTCGATAATTTTAATTTAACTATAACTGCCATTTTTTGATTAGATTCTTGTATTTTTTTAACATGTTCAATTTCAGATTCAACATTTAGCTTCAGGTTGTAGCTTAGGATTTTCTTCACGGCACCATAAACAGATTTTTGAATCGGCAATCCTCTCATAATTATTTTGCTTCGGCTTAGTTGTTCTTCCATCCTTTCCTCTTACTTCCTAATCTCTTACTTGTTTCTTCTTCTTCCTCAATCATTCTTCTCATCTAAGCTCTTCATTTTCGATCGTCAGACTTTTGACATCTTCCTTTACCGTCTGAATATTACTTTTGATATCTAATATATCTGATTTCGTTGGCAGATTTTCAAGGTTTTCATCTAACAGGTTTGACATGGACTCATGCATTAGCTTCATAAGCTCAATAATTGACATATTTCCCACCATGGCTGAATTATCTGGCGAAGTTTCCAAAAATGTTCTTTTCACTTTTTGTTCTACTGTTCCCAGTGTGCTGGGTGTTGTATAGGACGACTTAGATGGAGGGTTGGACATAACTTTAGGCGATAGATTTACAAGGGTTTATTCTTTAGTTGCTTGGTTATAATTTAATTGCGAATAGCTTGTTGGGATTTGCGAATAGTTTATTGACTACGACTTTTCTTCTTTTTTCTTTTAAATTTTTTATATCATTTATATTGTGGTTGAATATTTTTAGATACTTATGCAATACATTTGTTGTGAACGTTGTTTAATTCGAGCGTTAAGATTGTGATATAGCATACTTTTAGAGTCTGAAAAATTTTTCTTCTTTGTTTTAGCTGAATTGACTACGTTTGTGTAGCATGGTAGAACAAGAAAAGGTAGCAGCAATACCCAGCTGACTGAACTGGGTTGTAGTGTTAGTGTCAAATTTCATATGACATTTTATACATTCATTTCTGTTTCGATGTACATTAGGGACATATATTTTTTGAGAAAAAAAAAATATATCATTCGGAAAAAAACCATTTCCCAGAAAGACTTCTTCATATCAATGATATGTAACCTCCTCCAAGTTCGAACGATAAGCCGCGCAGTAAATCACCGCTTGTAGAGGCGATACAACGTTTGTTAATATGTGAGGTATTTTGTTAAAATTTAAAAAAATAAAGCCCTAATAAACATGTGCTTCTTTGATTTCTAAAACAAAACATTGAAACAGTTTCTCCTTTTTCTATGAATTTCCAGCGACCCCAAACTTTTCTGCAAGAATTCTACTTTCTGCGAGAATTTATGCGTTTAGTGGAATGATGTGGAACCATAAAAATTTAAAATGTAACGAATTTTCATTCATGTTTTCCAAAATATTCAACGAAATGTGAAAAATTATTAGTTTTTTAAATTCCAATAATTTATAGACATTTCCTTGTTTTGTTTACAAATACAACTGGCAGTAACGTTACAAACAAAAACAAATTCCTTTGTGGTTGTTGTTCGAGTTGTATTTGTTGTAGTATTAACTTTACCTTGTATTTGTTCTACCATGTTTGTGTAGCAAGGCTCTAAAACGAAAAGTCAAACCCACTATTTGACAGACCGAATAAACTCCGCTCTGTTTTTGTTTTCAATCGGCCCAACTCTTTTCGCTTTTGAGCATTTCCAGCCGAATATTTTGTTTTGATGAATAATTTAAAACTTAATCTCTGACTAAAAGGAAACTCGGTCCGCGAACAATTCAATTCTTCTGTGTGGGCAGTCACAACGATTTTATAATTGTGTTTTATAGCCGCTAGTCCGGAACTTTTAGTAGCCGCACAAAAATACGCCTACTGCAGGTAAGAACTTCACTCAAGCAGACATTAAAATTATACTAGGCGATTTTAATGCCAAAATTTGAAACGAGAATGTCTTTTGGCCCAACAGTCGGGAAATTTAGTCCCCACAGTTTGCAGCTGCAAGAAACATGGTAGTTAGCCGTACCAGATTTAAGCATCTCGATATTCATAAGGGCACCTGTAGTGGCATTCTGTAACTCATTTTTGCTGCTATCGATAATTGTCGGTAAAAATAAATGCTTATAATTTCGATAATTAACGACATTTTTCGGTAAGTTAACGATGAATAAAAAGTAGTCGCTAGCCTCTACCGACACAAACAGTGATGCCAACTTTTCTTTATGTTATTAGTCATAATTTTGCGTTTAATTTTACCGATTTTTGTCGGTTACAGCAAAAATGAGTTACAGAATCCCACTACTGGCTGTCGCCAGAACAAAGAACAAGAAATCAAATTGATCACGTTGTGATAGATGAAGACATGCATCAAGCGTGTTGGATGTACGATCGTCCCGAGGTGGAAACATAGACTCGGACCACTACCTTGTTGCAGCAAAGGTACGTACCAGATTAAACGTAGCAAACAAAGTGCGAACAGACACAACACGGAAGTTGCACATCGTTAAGCTGTAATCACAACAGATAGCCACAGCATATTCTACTTAACTGGCCCAACTGCTTAATCAAAGAACTCCACGTCTCGTAGCATATCAGGACAATGGCAAAACATTGCCCACTCCATGCAAACAGCCACAAAATCAGTACTTGGATACCAGAGACCTCCACCAAGGAATACATGGTATGACCAGGAGTGTCGTGCTGCTACCGAAGAGAAAAATGCGGCATATAGGGCTACTTTAGAATCAGTAGCAAAGCGTAGCGCACGAGAGAGGTATCGGGAGAAAAGGAGAGAGGAGACACGTCTTTTCGGTAGGAAAAGGGAAGAGATGGAGTGTGAACAAATCGAGATGTCCTGTACATCACAGAATGAAGTCCGAAAATTCTACCAAAGAGTGAAACACAAAACTGATGGCTTTGGAACTGGCAAATCCTCCTGTAGAGACCAATGGTAGCGAAGTCGACGAAGATACCACAGATCCAATCCCAGAAGATGGTATTGAATGTACACCACCAGGCCAAGATGAGGTAAGGATAGCTATAACCCGGCTGAAGAATAATAAGGCAGCAGGAAACACGCTGATAAGGTGTATGCATCAGCTAGTTAGCTGCATCTGGTAGGAAGAACACGTACCCGACGATTGGACCCTGAGCATCCTGTGTCCCGTCCATAAGAAAGGAGATAAGACTTTATGCTCCAATTACAGGGGCATAAGTCTTCTCCCTATCGCCTACAAGAGAGTGTTAGGGATATTGTGCGAGCGACTATAGCCCATGGTCAATGAAATAATTGGACCATACCAATGCGGCTTTAGACCTGGCAAGTCCACCATTTACCAGATATTTACCCTGCGGCAAATTCTGGAGAAGACCCAAGAGATGCAGATCGACACCTACCACATTGCATTATTATTATTATTATAAAGCAGCCTTCGAAGTACGTTCAAAGGTATTCCAAGCCATGTCTGAATTTGGTATCCCCGCAAAGCTCATTCGGCTTTGTAAAATGACTCTAACTGACAGAAGATCTTCAGTTAAAATAGGAAAGAACCTCTCCGAAGAGTTTTGTACCAAAAAAGGTTTCAGGCAAGGAGACAGCTTTTCGCGTGATCTTTTCACCATCCTGCTAGAAAAGGTTATACGAGAGGCAAACGTCAAAAGAAGTGGCACAATCTACACCAATACCACATGTTACTTCCTTATGCTGATGATATAGACATCATGGGACGATCAGTAAAAGAAGTAGACTATAACTATATGAAGATCGAAAGAGAATCTGCTAAAGTGGGTCTGGCGGTAAACGGCGAGAAGACCAAGCTTATGGTGTCGACGCGCAATACGTTAATTGAGATGGGACCAACTGTTGAAGTTGGTTTCTATAATTTTGAGGTAGTAAAAGTATTCGTATACCTCGACACCACCGTAAACACAACAAACGACATCAGTTGTGAAATAAAAAGAAGAATTGTATTGGCCAACAGATGCTACTTTGACTTAAGTAAGCACTTTAAAAACAAAGCACAATTAGTCAAACAAAAATACAAAACACTGATACTACCCGTGCTGATGTATGGTTCCGAAGCCTGGGTATTTGCGCAAGCAGATAAGGCAGTGCTTGGCGTGCTTGAGAGAAAAATTCTTCGAAAGATCTACGGACCAATCTTCGTTGACGGTGTATATCGACGTCGTATGAACCACGTATCTCCTATACAACGACATCAATATAGTTAAACGTATCGAGATGCAGCGATTGCGTTGGCTAGGCCATATATCAAGAATGAGCGATGTTGAACCCGCTAAAAAGGCGTATAAATTCGAGCCACATGGCGGTGCACGCAGAATTGGCAGGCCAAAGAATAGATGGCGCAATGGGCCAGCTAAGTAAGTAAGTATGTAATTACTCTATAAGAATTCCTATCACCACTTTTCTATGTTGTACGCTTTTAGTTCCTTCTCTTATTTATTTTTACAACAACAGCTGTATGAAGTTCATTGCAATTATGAAATTATCGCTTAGTCTTGATTTACACTGTTTACTTAGGTACTGTTGTTGTGCTCTTTCTTTCTATTTACTTTGACTATTCGGTTAGGGTTCTGCATTGTAACCCAATCTCATCTCCCTTGTTTAGTTGAACAGCCCCATTACACCGCACACTGGTCGAAACCACTGATCTAGCGGCGCAAAAGTCAAAAAATCGAACTATAAAATTGCGAAATTTTTTCCATTGTATCGATTACAGACACTTTGCAGACAAAGATTTTGTTTTTGCATTTTTGTTGTTGTAAATATTCACTCAGTTATTCACTACCAAATATAAGAGTTTTTGTTGCATCAGATTTTAAAAAATTGTTGCAAAAAAATTAACTTCATATTTGTTTAAATGTTAAATAAATTCGTAATGAAAATGGACAAGATATAATTTTAATTAACAGCAGAGGGTGTGATTTAAATTATAAAAATTAGTTTGTGGTCTGGAGGTACTTAGTTATATAGCAATAAATTTTCAAAAATTCAATTTTTTAGTGTTTTTATGGGTTGTACGCGCTTGTTCCATAGAGTGCATCTTGTAAACTTGGCCGAACTTAGGTCCGATTATTTTTGGGGAATGAAATTGGACTCTCTGGATACTGAATAACCACATTCGGGCTGCAAAAATTTGCAAATCTTTTGATTACTGCACTTTTAAAATAAGGGATTTTGCGTGAAATTCATACAAATTTAGCTGTACATTTGTATGGGAGCTAAATCAAAATATGGACCTATCTTGAAAAATGTTTGCAAGGAGGAGTTCTACCCCCGGAGACACTATAATACCATATTATAGCTAAATATGTTACTAAATATGGGATAACAAGTAAAAATTCAACGAATCGGGGGTACCATAAAAGGGGCTACATCGAAACATAAATCCGTATTGAAAATTTTTTGCAAGAAGATTTTATACGCAATGAGAACACGGAATGCAAAATTACAGCCAAGTTGAATTAAAAATGTAGTCATGATATTCAAAATACCTTAAATTGGGAGGTACGGTTACATGGGGGCTATATCAAAACGTGCACGTATGTTCATAATTTTTGGTGGAAATATTTTGTGACCACTAGGAACCCTAAGTACCAAATTACTGCTAATTTGCTACGAAATTTTGGCTTAAATCCTCACAATACCGAACATTGGAAGGTACCGTTTTATGGGGGCTATACCAAAACATTGGCCGATATTGTTCATATTTGGCCCATTATTACCCACATGTACAAGCTGAGATTGTGCAAAATTTCAGTGGCGTATCTCAATTCGTTTGCAAGTTGTGAATTTCGCGCCGCTAGATCAGTGCTTTCGACCACCGTGCAACGGTCTGTTTGTATGTGCGTACATGTGAGTATTTGTATCGGGGAATAAAACAACGTCAACACGGGATTAAGATCAAACACTAATTTCGTAACAATTGGTGTCAGAAGTGGGATTACGAAAATCGTACAATGAAGTTCAAGGATCTACGAGTGGAAGACTTGAAAAAGGAGCTTCCAAGTTGACGCACACGAGCCAGCCTTAAAGGCAGCTGCGGATAAAGGTGACGTAAAAGCACTGCTGGCGTTGATAATGCTGCAATTGGATAAGAACTCCAGAAAACTGGACGAAAACGCCAAAAGTTTGAAGGAGGATTTGGGTGCTAAATTAGAAGAAAGTTCTAAGAAAATTGCAAAGAGCATGGAGGAGAAATTCGAAGAAAATTCTAAAGAGGCGAAGGAAATCGCTAAGAGCATGGAGGAGAAATTTGCCAATTTGAAGATAAACTAGAAGAAAATTCTAAAGAGGCGAACGAAATCGCTAAGACCATGGAGGAGAAATATGCCAAGTTTGACGAATTAAAAGAGAGCATAGACGAAAAATTTTCTAAATTCGGCGATAAATTAGAGGAAATTCCAGAATAATTAACGAGAAGCTCGAAAATGTTTCCAAATTTATTGAAAAACGTGTGGAATATGACGGAGGCCAGACAAAGGAGTTAGATAATAAAGTTCAGTCCGTTGACGATAAAATTCAGTCCGTTGATTGGCTCACGAAAGGCGGGGTTGCAGATGTATTACAGAGTATTCCAGATTCATCTCGAAACACCTATGCTGATATTGCCGCACTTGAACCTAAGTACGGAGGCGAACATAAGCAAGAGATCTACAGAATGGAAATAAGGGGAAGAGTGGAGAAACCATACAAAACTTTGCTACCGAAGTTGAACTGTTGGCTCAGCTGGCGTATCCGGGAGAGAACCTGCTATTGGTGAACCGTATGAAAATTGAGTCTTTTGTGAATGGTATACGGGATCCTGAAATAATATGTGCAGCATATGCGAAACTAAAAGACTCATTCGCAGAAACACAAGAGACAGCAAGGATACTAGCTAAACCACAAATCCACAGGGTGCGTAAACTAGAAACCGAGTGCTATGAAGCCAACTTTGTTGTAGACTCAGTCAAAGAATCCATGAAGCAAGTTTTCGAAGAAATGAAATTTGTCTGGAATAAGCTCAGGGTCAAATGCTATAATTGCAATAAAACGGGACATTTTGCACGGTTTTGCAGCGCTAACGATCCCGATCATCTTAAACAACTCTATCAAACGGCAGCAAGAGGGATACCCCACATGCTTCTAATGAAACACCGTTATATTAAATCGAACTAATCCAGCGGGGCATGAACTGGCTCCCATCGACGACGGCCCCACAATCTTCATTGCGATAGTTCAGCAGAAAAATCACAACCTTACAACCACTGGTTACGTCAATGGTGATAAGCATACCCATACCATAGATAGTGGCGCATCAAAGTCCATCATCAGAGTGGAACTGGCAAAGGGGAGAATAACGCTGTTAAATAGAGACAGACTGCGCACGACAACGGGAGAACCCGCAGCAGTATATGGTTAGATCACCTTGAAGCTAACTATCGCTAATAAATAGACAAGCCATAATTGGCGCGGATTTCATGATTGCCTTTGGTAATCTGGACATGAAAAATCGTGGGATGACCTGGTCTAACATTGAAATTGCGTTAAATGTGTATGATAAAAGTTCACCTATTAGACGTCTGACTACGGATCATCCGGAAATAATACCACCAAATGCCGAAGCAATAATATGGGTGCCAATGGATGGAGATTGTGGAGCGGACAATTTGTGGGTGGTCGAACCTTCAAAAATCTGAAACGGCAACGTCTTAATAGCACATGCATCGGTTAGTAGCAACGATGAGGGCTTAATTCCAATTCGAGTTCTGAACCCGTCAAACAATGAAGAACAAATTAAAAAATTTTCCGACGTTGGACAATGTACTCCAGCCGAAGCCGTAATCAATTTGGAGAGCAACGCTGAAAAGTCGTCAGCCATGAAGTAGGAGCACAAAGATATCAAAGATTGGACCTGCAACCTATTACCGTCTGAGAAGAATAAGGCCAAGCAGCTCCTCTGCTTTCACTAAAGAAAATCAAGGGTGAACGTCAGTGGTGAAGCATGACCGATAGCCGAAATGGAGGAGTGCGGCGTGATAGAACCATCATTAAGTACATGGTGCTCCCGGTGGTGTTGGTCAAGAAGAAAGATGGAGGCACCCGGTTCTGCATTGACTATAGGATATTAAATGATGCCACCAAGAAAGACAGTTACCCGCTCGCAAGGATTGACGGCACATTGGATACCTTAGCCGGGACGACATGGTTCTCTACCTTGACTTGCAGAGTGGCTATTGGCAAGTGGAGATCGCCGAAAAAGATAAAGATAAAACTGCGTTTGGCGTCAATAGCGGTCTCTGGCAATTCAATGTCATGCCATTCGGACTCTGCAACGACCCGACAACTTTTGAAAGGCTGATGGAGCGAGTGTTGAAGGGGCTGAACTGGAAGTCTTGCCTAATATATCCGGACGACATCATTGTCATGGGAAAAACGTCCGACCAACACCTGAAGAACTTGAAGGATGTTCTCGAAGCACTACCTTCCGCTGGCTTAAAGCTGAATCCGAAAAAGCGTGTAATCTTCCAACGAAAAGTAAAGTTCCTGGTGCATCGGGTTACAACGGAGGGCATATGGACGGATAACGAAAAAATTCAAGCTGTCAGAGACTCAGCGAGGCCGCAAGACCTGCATGAGTTACGGAGCTTTTTGGCCGATTCTTCCCAAATTTTGCCAGCGTCGCCGTCAGCCTCCACC
Source organism: Musca autumnalis (assembly GCF_047663935.1). NCBI lineage: Eukaryota > Metazoa > Arthropoda > Insecta > Diptera > Muscidae > Musca > Musca autumnalis. The sequence goes on from NW_027411644.1 coordinate 139,890,810, forward strand.
GATTAACGCAGAAGGTGCAAAAGTATCGGTGCAACGAGGAGCAGGAAGATGCAATTAGAAAATTAAAAGATCGGCTTTGCACAGCCCCGCTTTCGGCTTACCCTATTTCTGGCGGAAAATTTGTTCTGGATACGGACGCTAGCGCTTATGGTATTGGCGGTGTACTATCGCAGCAAATCGACGACCAAGAAAAAGTAATTAGATACTACAGCCGAACGTTATCAAAGCCTGAGAAGTATTATTGCGCGACGAGAAGAGAGCTGCTGGCAATTATATAGAGCATCAAGCACTATCATAAGTACCTATATGGCTAGAATTTTCTTCTTAGGACAGACCACTCAGCTCTACAATGGTTACTGCATTTCAAGAATCCGGAAGCTCAATTAGCACGTTGAAAATATTTCCAAATTTATTGAAAAACCTGTGGAAGATGACGGAGGCCAGACAAAGAAGTTAGATATTAAAGTTCGGTCCGTGAACGATAAAATTCAGTCCGTTGATTGGCTCACGACAAGAAATTTCTGGACGTCGGGAAGAAAATGTCAGAATTGGAAATCACTGGAGAGAGTTATAGATAACACTGTGCAAATCAAACCTCCTGTGTTCGATGGAACTATGTCATTCAATGTCTTTAAATTACGTGGAACGACAACGACAAGGCTATATATCTCCTTGTATTGAAAGGCGGGGCTGCAGATGTAATGGGTGTTTTTTTTAAGCTAGATAGAACTTTAAATTGTAAAAAGTGACACAAAAAATTAAATTTTGATGAAACGTTTTTTTATTTGTTTCAGTATACTCTGACAAATCATCATGAATAGACTCACGCTTGAACAACGCTACGAAATTATCCAAATTTACTTTGAAAATCAGTCGTCGATTCGCGCAACTTATAGACGTTGTTTTATCGCAATATTGTGTTCAGCGATGAGGCGCATTTTTGGCTTAACGGGTTTGTTAATAAGCAAAATTGCCGCATATGGAGTGAGACCAATCCACAAGAGACCCTACAGACTCCATTACATCCAGAAAAATGCACCGTTTGGTGCGGTTTTCACGCTGGTGGCATCATCGGACCTTATTTCTTCAAAAATGAGGCCGGAGCTCGCGTTACGGTCAATGGAGATCGCTACCGCACCATGATCAATGATTTTTTGTTTGAAAATATGGATGACATTGATCCGGAGGAGATGTGGTTTCAACAGGATGGCGCTACGTGCCATACGGCGAACGCAACCATCGACTTATTGAAATCAAAATTTGGCTATAAGTTGATTTCGAGAAGTGGACCTGTCAATTGGCCTCCAAGGTCGTGCGATTTGACACCTCTCGATTATTTCCTGTGGGGCTACGTGAAGTCACTGGTTTATGCTGATAAACCAGCAACAATTGATGCCTTGGAGGCCAGCATTGTTCGTGTTATTCGTGACATACGGCCAGCAGTGCTCGAAAAAGTGGCAAAAAATTGGACGTCCAGAATGCACTTCGTCAAGAACAGCCGCGGTGCCCATATGTCCGAAATCATTTTCAAGTGTTAACGTCACGTATTGATCTTTCGAATAAAAAAAATTTTTTGATTACAATTTAATTTTTTGTGTTATTTTTTACAATTTCAAGTTCTATCGGGCTTAAAAAAACACCCTTTATTATAGAGTATTCCAGATTCATCTCGAAACACCTATGCTGATATTGCCGCACTTGAACCTAAGTACGGAGGCGAACATAAGCAAGAGATCTACAGAATGGAAATAAGGGGAAGACTAGAGAAACCATATGAAAGCGTACAAGACTTTGCTACCGAAGTTGAACGGTTGGCGCAGCTGGCGTATCCGGGAGAGAACCTGTCATTGGTGAACCGTATGAAAATTGAGTCTTTTGTGAATGGTATACGGGATCCTGAAATAAAATGTTCAGCATATGCGAAACCAAAAGACTCATTCGCAGAAACACAAGAGACAGCAAGGATATTAGCTAAGCCACAAATCCACAGGGTGCGTAAACTAGAAACCGAGTGCTATGAAGCCAACTTTGTTGTAGACTCAGTCAAAGAATCCATGAAGCAAGTTTTTGAAGAAATGAAATTTGTCTGGAACAAGCTCAGGGTCAAATGCTATAATTGCAATAAAACGGGACATTTGGCACGGTTTTGCAGCGCTAACGATCCCGATCATCTTAAACACCTCTATCAAACGGCAGTAAGAGGGATACCCCACATGCTTCTAATGAAACACCGTTATACTAAATCGAGCTAATCCAGCGGGGCATGAACTGGCTCCCATCGACGACGGCCCCACAATCTTCATTGCGATAGTTCAGCAGAAAAATCACAACCTTACAACCACTGGTTACGTCAATGGTGATAAGCATACCCTTACCATAGATAGTGGCGCATCAAAGTCCATCATCAGAGTGGAACTGGCAAAGGGGAGAATAACGCCGTTAAATGGAGACAGACTGCGCACGACAACGGGAGAACCCGCAGCAGTATATGGTTAGATCACCCTGAAGCTAACTATCGCTAATAAATAGACAAGCCGTAGTTGGCGCGGATTTCATGATTGCCTTTGGTAATCTGGACATGAAAAATCGTGTGATGACCTGGTCTAACATTGAAATTCCGTTAAATGTGGGGTATGATAAAAGTTCACCTATTAGACGTCTGACTACGGATCATCCGGAAATAATACCACCAAATGCCGAAGCAATAATATGGGTGCCAATGGATGGAGATTGTGGAGCGGACAATTTGTGGGTGGTCGAACCTTCAAAAATCTGAAACGGCAACGTCTTAATAGCACATGCATCGGTTAGAAGCAACGATGAGGGCTTAATTCCAATTCGAGTTCTGAACCAGTCAAACAATGAAGAACAAATTAAAAAATTTTCCGACGTTGGACAATGTACTCCAGCCGAAGCCGTAATCAATTTGGAGAGCAACGCTGAAAAGTCGTCAGCCACGAAGTAGAAGCACAAAGATATCAAAGATTGGACCTGCAACCTATTACCGTCTGAGAAGAATAAGGCCAAGCAGCTCCTCCGCGTTCATTAAAGAAAATCAAGGGAGAACGTCAGTGGTGAAGCATGAAATAAATACAGCCGAAGCTAGACCTATAAAACATGCTCCAAGAAGTGTGCCACTGACCAAACGAAGCGAGGTCCAGAGACTGATAGCCGAAATAGAGGAGTGCGGCGTGATAGAACCATCATTAAATCCATGGTGCTCCCGGTGGTGTTGGTCAAGAAGAAAGATGGAGGCACCCGGTTCTGCATTGACTATAGGATATTAAATGATGTCACCAAGAAAGACAGCTACCCGCTCGCAAGGATTGACGGCACATTGGATACCTTAGCCGGGACGTCATGGTTCTCTACCCACGACTTGCAGAGTGGCTATTGGCAAGTGGAGATCGCCGAAAAAGATAAAACTGCGTTTGGCGTCAATAGCGGTCTCTGGCAATTCAATGTCATGCCATTCGGACTCTGCAACGACCCGACAACTTTTGAAAGGCTGATGGAGAGAGTGTTGAAGGGGCTGAACTGGAAGTCTTGCCTAATATATCTGGACGACATCATTGTCATGGGAAAAACGTTCGACCAACACCTGAAGAACTTGAAGGATGTTCTCGAAGCACTACCTTCCGCTGGCTTAAAGCTGAATCCGAAAAAGCGTGTCCTCTTCCAACGAAAAGTAAAGTTCCTGGTGCATCGGGTTACAACGGAGGGCATATGGACGGATAACGAAAAAATTCAAGCTGTCAGAGACTCAGCGAGGCCGCAAGACCTGCATGAGTTACTGAGCTTTTTGGCCGATTCGTCCCAAATTTTGCCAGCGTCGCCGTCAGCCTCCACCGATTAATGCAGAAGGGGCAAAAGTATCGGTGCAACGAGGAGCAGGAAGATGCAATTAGAAAATTAAAAGATCGGCTTTGCACAGCCCCGCTTTTGGCTTACCCTATTGCTGGCGGAAAATTTGTTCTGGATACGGACGCTAGCGCTTATGGTATTGGCGGTGTACTATCGCAGCAAATCGATGACCAAGAATAGGTAATTGGATACTACAGCCGAACGTTATCAAAGCCTGAGAAGTATTATTGCGCGACGAGAAGAGAGCTGCTGGCAATTATATAGAGCATCAAGCATTATCATAAGTACCTATATGGCTTGAATTTTGATCTTAGGACAGACCACTCAGCTCTACAATGGTTACTGCAGTTCAAGAATCCGGAAACTCAATTAGCACGTTGGATAGAGAGGCTTCAAAGTTACGACTTCAGCATCGAGCACAGGAAGGGTGGAAAACATGGTAATGCTGATGCCCTAACTCGTCGACCATGCAATTTAGAATGCAGGCATTGCTCAAAGGCTGAGGAGAAGAAGAGCATCGTCAACATTCGGCTGCTGCAGATTGAATCCGACCAAGATTGGGCAACGGAACAACGACAAGATCCTATTCTGAGTAAGATAATTTCGGCAAAAGAGGAAGGCAAACGACAAAGTCACAAAGATATATACCGTCCGAAAGCCCTCTTTTGATGTCCTATTGGGCTCAGTGGAATAGTCTACTCCTAAAAGATGGTTGCCTATATCGTAGATTGGAAAGCGAGGATGGTAAAACAACCGGAACCTGATTGTTGTCCCAGATTCTAAAGTTAAGGAGATCCTGACAGAGTTTCACGATGGTACAAGTGGGGGACATCTGGTGATAACCAAGACACCGAAAAAGTAAAACAGAGATTTTACTGGGCCGGATGCCAAAAATCCATTGCGGAATGGATATCCAATTGTGAGAGGTGCGTGAAAGCCAAAGGTCCAACATGAAAGAGTCGAGGTTACATGCAGCAGTACAACTCGGGGCACCATTTGAAACAATTATGGACTTTAGCATATGGCCGGAGGTTGATGCTATCCGAAATCAAGAAGCCAAGACAGTTGTAAACGCTTTCAGCCAAAATTGGATATGTCGCTATGGTGTTCCATCCGAGATACATTCCGACCAATGCAGAAATTTCGAATCAGCGATATTCAAGGTAATGTGTGACTCATACGGAATTAAGAAGACCAGAACAACGCCTCTGCATCCCCAATCCGACGGCATGGTGGAAAGGTTTAACCGCACTCTGGAGGAACATCTACGGAAAGTAGTGGGCAGCGGACAAAAGGACTGGGCTATCCATGATTCTACATCTCGCACCCCAGCCAAAGTTTTGTTTGGGAGAGAATTGAAGCTTCCTGGCGATTTGATTTTCGGTGCCACACCAAAGGACCACGTGAATGAAGGCGATGATAGTTGAAACTCCTTTAGTGAAGTGCACAAACAATAGTACGTCATCGAATTAAGATGGTCAGCAATCGCATGAAGGAAAGGTACGACCGAGCGGTGAATAGGAATGGATTCCATGACGGACAACTGGTGCTACTGTCCAACCCACAACGGAAAAGAGGACTGTGCCCTGTGTTGTACAAGGTAGTCACAAGGATAAACGACGTAGTGTATCGAAACCAGCGAAACGACAGTGCTAGGTAAAAGATGAAAGTGGTGCACCTGGAGAGGCTGGCCCCTTATGGAACGGGAACTGTGCTTATTCGGGACGAACAGGCTTAAGCGACAGGCAATATTACGAAAATAACTGATAGATTTCAGTTAATTTAGACGAATTTCTGTTAATTAAATAATTCGAATTGTAACGTTAATTTTTATCAAGCATTTAGTTAATTTAAATCAAATTTACAACAACAATTACAAGTTGTAAACACTCATCGGTCTGTTTGTATGTGCGTAAATGTCTGTAGTTGCCAATTGGTTAGCAGTTCGCCTGAACATTGTAGAAGCTCCTAGATGAAGGAAACTAGAGCAGTTTGTGTAGCAACGGGCACATATAAATACGGGAATGAAAAGCTGAGAGTTAAGTTTAAGTTAAGCTGCAAGAGTAAGTAAAGTGAAAACCAATTTAAGTAAAGTTTTGTGGGAATAACTGAAGTAAAGTCAATAAAGCATTGTAGAATCATAATCCAAAACGAACCCTGTGTTATTTGGTACAAATCGTATCGGGGAATAAAACAGCGTCAACACGGGATTAAGTTCAAACACTAATTGGTGGTGGTGTGCTCTTAAAATTACAATTTTGGAAAATACCCCAGCAAAAATCCTCATTACAAGCCTTCTTTCCCACCCATTATTTTAACAAGGGCATTTCGCGCGAAATATCTGGTTATTTTGTAACCACTGAACAAAGTAGATTGTAACCACTGAAATAAGTAGATACTGAGTAGATTCTGACTACTTATTTCAGTGGTTACAAAATAACCAGATATTTCACGCGACATGCCCTTGTTAAAATAATGGGTGGGAAAGGAGGTTTGTAATGATGATTTTTGCTGGGACCTCCTTCTTGCAAATTTCAGGAGAAGGAAATTGCTATTTCTTGGGAACTATAACAGATACTATGTTCACTGTCATTTAGGTAGGTAGGATTGTTGTCTTTAAGAACCGTTTCAATAAATTAGAGTAGCGTTTACACGAAGTGAGTCATTTTATGTACTTTTGTACCCGTCTACGGAGTAGTTAAACGCATTTTTTTATTGAAACTACATGGGTAAAAATGTGTCCATTGTCAGAAGCGGCAAAATGAGATTCCACCATCACACCTTCCAATATTTTACCCTAACTTATTGGTTTCCTTAGATTCAATATGATTATTTTCGAATTCCATGTAAATGTACGTATTTTTAATAGATGTGTTCAAGTAATTGATGTTCTCAAAAGCTTCAGAGAATAACACAGTCCGAAAAATTATCGCATTAATTTAGTTATTTCGGTCTATGAAATAGAGTTCATTCACAAGGAATAATAGAAATGAAAAATGAAAATATTAGAGTTTAAAAAGAAAAACAGTAATGGTTCTTTATTGAATTTATTTAACTGGAGCGACTCCTTACCAAGGACAACAATACTGGTTGATGCTTACTTGACAAGTGTTTATTTACACGTTCGCGGACGCAAGCAAATTCAGAGAGGTGAAAAAAATGACACCCAATTATTTTCGAAATTAGTTTTTTGTTTTTATTTATTAATTATTGATTATTATTATTTTTTATTTATTATAGAATGTATCCTGTTGAAATAAATCGTATTATGTATATTAACCCTTTCGGTGATTCTATGCCATATGGCATAACCAGTTTTTGAAGCCCATTTTAAGGCAAAATACTTATGGGCACTCTTTTTTTAATAATTTTGTATTTTTCCCTGAAGTGTTATCTAAAAATAATTCGACAAAAAATTTTGATTGGTGGACCCTATACATTGTTATGTCTCAAAGAGCAAGCGCTCCTCGTTCGATTTAAAATTTGCATGAAAATACCATCTTATAATTTTATATATTTTATTAACAAAAATATTTTTTTTGTTAACTTTTTGTATTTAATTTAGTAGATAATCATTGCCTTAATAATTAAAACGAAATAAAGATCCGAAATATAGTTCAATGGAGCTGCCAGATTTTTTATATTTCATACTATGCCATATGGCATAGATTTTTCCCAACGGAAATGTTTCACTTTGTTCGACTCCCAGATCTTCTATTGTAAAACCCCTAGATTTTCTATAAGAAGACCTCCAGATCTTGTGTAAATAGACCTCCAGGTCTTCTATAAGAAGACCTCCAGATCTTGTATAAGTAGACCTCTATGTCTTCTATACGAAGACTTCCAGGTCTTCTATAAGGAAACCTCCAGATCCACCATAGGAAAACCTCCAGATGATGTATAACAATTCTTGCAGATTTTCCAAAATAACTCCTCCAGATATTATATAAGATGGCCACGTCTTCTACAAGCTGACCTCCAGCCCTTCTATAAGATGACATTCAGGTGTTCTATAAGAAGTCCTTCAGATTTGGTATATGAAGACATTCAGGTCTTCTATAAGAAGTCCTCCAGGTTTTCTATAAGAAGGCCTCAAATCTTCCATAAGAAGACCCTAGCTTTTCTATAAGAAGACCCTAGGTTTTCTATAAGAAGACCCTAGGTCTTCTATAAGAGGCTTTAAATGTTCTAAAAGAAGACCTCCAGATATTCTATAAGAAGACCTTCTATGTGAAGACCCCCAAATCTTCTAATAGTAGACCTCCAGATATTCTATGAAAAACCTTCATGTCTTCTATAAGTAGACCTCCTGGTCTTCAATGAGAAGATCTTATGCTTTTCTATAAGAAGGGCCCCTGCTCTTCTATGAGGAGACCATGTGGTTTTTTATAAGAAGGTCTCCTGCTCTTCTATGAGAAGACGTCCTGCTCTTCTATGAGCAGACCTCCTGCTCTTCTATGAGCAGACCTCCTGCTCTTCTATGAGCAGACCTCCTGCTCTTATATAAGAAGACCTCCTTCTCTTCTATAAGAATACCTCCTGCCCTTCTATATACAAACGTCCTTCTCTTCCACGACGTCCTGCTCTTCTATGAGCAGACCTCCTGCTCTTGTATAAGAAGACCTCCTTCTCTTCTATAAGAATACCTCCCGCCTTCTATATGCAAACGTCCTGCCCTTCTATGAAAAGACGTCCTGCTCTTCTATGACCAGACCTCCTGCTCTTATATAAGAAGACCTCCTTCTCTTCTATAAGAATACCTCCTGCCCTTCTATATGCAAACGTCCTTCTCTTCTACGAGAAGACGCTCTGCTCTTCTATGAGCAGACCTCCTGCTCTTGTATAAGAAGTCCTCCTTCTCTTCTATAAGAAGACCTCCTGCCCTTCTATATGCAAACGTCCTGCTCTTATATGAAAAGACGTCCTGCTCTTCTATCAGAAGACGTCCTGCCCTTCTATATGCAAACGTCCTGCTCTTTTATGAAAAGACGTCCTGCTCTTCAAGGAGAGGACCTCCTGCTCTTCTATAATAAGACATCTTTCTCTACTATAAGAAGAGCTCCTGCTCTTCTATATGCAAACGTCCTGCCCTTCTATATGCAAACGTCCTGCTCTTCTATGTGAAAACATCCTGTCCTTCTATGAGACGACCTTTTGCTCTTCCAGGAGAAGACATCCTGCCCTTCTATGAGAGGACCTTCTGCTCTTTTACGAGAAGTCGTCCTGCTCTTCTATAAGAAGACCTCTTACTCTTCTATAAGGCCTCCTGGTCTTCTATAAGATGAAATTTAATTAAAAACTTGGATATTTTAGTTTTGTTTTTTTTTTCCTTTAAATACATTCTATGCCATATGGCATAGTGTCCAAAAACCACTTTTCCAAACAAAATGTTAAAAAATTAGTTTTGATTATTCATATAGTGGGCTTAAGTATATATAAAATTGGAAAAATATATTTTTCAGATCAAAAACAAAAAAGAAGCACCGAAAGGGTTAATCACCAAAACTTAAGATTGTATACAAGTAAATGAACAAAAATTGGCTGACAATGTGAATGCTATAGCATTCACGTCATTTTGCATCGGAATGCTATAGCATTCACGTCCGCGAACGTGTTAAAAGAAAACGAATGGAAAATATGCGGAGAGAGCACACAGAGTTCGCTATTTAGTTCAAAGAGCATATCTCTCAACGAAAAGTAGAAAACATTATTACGGTTACCAGGCGTGCAGAATCTGACGAAAACATCCCGAGCCCCATTGCAGTACTACTGCGATACAAACACAACTAGGTGCAATGTACACCCTCTTCCGCTTACAATTCGTCGTAATATTAGTTGTATTTATAAATTGGATATAAATTGTTTTTTTTTTTGTTTTTACGAACGTTCCCACGCCTCACTTTCCCACCCCAACCGACCGAGGGGGCGACCTCCCTTTTGCGTACACACCATGATCCGCATCATGATCCGCATCATGATGGGGTATGAGAGGGAAATTGAAAACCAGCTACAGAATCTACTTCATCAGCTAGTTAGTTAATTATTAAAACATGCGTTACACTACTCATTTAAAAATAAAATTATGTTAGTTTTTATAAGTTCAAGGCACATGGAAAAATCTACATTACAGTATATGGAATTAAAATCAACACACATTTTATTAATGGGTTGTCCCCTAGAATAATTCGTGCGGTGGAAGTCTATATATAAGAGTTCATAGTTTCTACTTGCTCTAAAAGAAACATTTATTCTAATAGATGCAATTAAGAAATCCGAAGGAATATTAATTACCCTTTAAAATTTTTAGTACCATCATAGAGTTTAGCATAATGCGTCTACTTTTTAATGTAGGCAATCGAATTAATTTTAACCTGTTTGTATACGGAGGCAAGACAAAATCACTATTCCAGTGTAAACCTCTCAGTGCAAAAAGCAAAAATTGTTTCTGCACTGATTCAATTTTATCAGAATATATTGTGTATTGTGGATCCCATACAACAGAACCATATTCTAATATAACAAGAGACGTAAATAGATATTTTGTTATATAAGGATCTGAAAATTCTTTGGCCCATCTTTTTATAAATCCTAAGACTCCATGAGCTTTATTTACCATAGATATTACATAATTATTAAAATTTAATTTTTGATCCATCAAAAGGACAAGATCAACAAATGATTCTACAGTTGATAATTGAAAACCATTAATATTGTATTGCCTTATTAAAGAAGATGATCTGGAATAACACATATGTTTACATTTGTTCGACTTTAAATCCATACAATTGATTTTGCACCATTGAAGATCAGATTGCTTCTTCGAGTTATGAGAAATGAACAACTTGACATCATCAGCGTACATCAGCAATTTGAATGCGCTATTGAATTTGGCAAGTCGTTTATAAATAACAGAAATAGAACCGGTCCGAGGTGACTTCCTTGAGGAACACCCGATGGAACGTCAATCGATTTCGAGACACATCCATTACAAAACTGTCTGTGATCTATTTTGTAAATAAGAAGATATCCATTTCACTAAATTAGAATTAAAACCAATAGAATGTAATTTATACAACAAAAGCTTGTGGTTAACGCTATCAAAAGCTTTGCTGAAATCTGTATATATTGTGTCAGTTTGACTATGTTGAGTAAATCCTTTTATTACAGCCGATGTAAATTCTATAAGATTTGTTATGGTTGAAAGACTACTACGAAAACCATGCTGATATGGACTTAGCATGGGTTGGATTTTATGGGAAATTATTGTAGTAATCAATTTTTCGAACAACTTAGGAATAGCACTTAACTTTGCAATTCCTCTATAATTGGAAACATTTGTTAGACTACCTGACTTATGTAAAGGTACAATATAAGACTTTTTTCAAAATGCGGGAAAATTACCAAATTTAAGGGAAGAGTTAAACAATAGAGTTAAAGGGATTGATAATGCATCTGAGCAATGCTTAAGAATTATACTAGGTATCCCATCAGGACCTGGGCTTTTTATGGATTTTAAACTTCTCAAACTTTTGGAAAGGTCTTGGTATTGTAAGAAAGGCATATAAATTCCATCAATCTGAGATAATTTATAAGGGTATGTATCTCTAATTTGGCAGGATGCACTTGAATAAGTTGTAGCAAAAAATGTTGCAAAACATTCAGCAATATCAGTGTTTTTAGTAAATTCTTGATTATTGAATTTCAATAAGGAGGGTTTAGACGATGTTTTTCTTTTCAAATTAACAAAATCATAGAAGGACTTGGGATTGGATTTAAAATTATCCTTAACCTTATTGAGATACTCATTATATAATCTATGATATTCTAGCGTATACCTAGACCTAGCAACAGAATAATTGACATAATCAATCGAAGAACCTGATTTTTTATATTTCCGAAAAAGTTTATTTTTTGAATTTTTTATAGTTGATAGTTCAGGTGAAATCCATGGATATTTATTAGAATTTGTAACTTTAATAGTTGGAACACATTCAAGCATACATTTGTTTAGGATATCATAGAATGTATTTATTTTAAGATCAAGATCAATATTACTATTACAAAGACATACAGATGTCCAGTTAACAGAAGAAATAAGAGAATTGAGCTTTCGAAAATTTGTTTTTTATAATTAAGGACCGTGTTTAGCATATTACATGGATTGCCAACAAGGAAATGATTATGAGTCATGGTTACACATAATGAAGGATGATGAATATCTTCAGGAATAGATATGGGTGGAATTCTAATTATTTCAAAATATTGAGTAACATTTACATATGCTAAGTCAAGGATTCTATTGTAACTATTCAGTATATTTTTTATTTGATAAAGATTGAGGTCACAAATTCGATTAACACTTTCAAATGTATCTTGATTAACGTTGGCCTCGGATGTAAGCGGAGTTAGAGCTTCGGAATCTGGTAATAAGAGTCACTTTACAGAGGGCATATTAAAATCATCCAGAACCAAAATTCTATCAGTTTCATTCATCTTTCCAACGATTGCACTTATTGCTGATATATGCTTTTTATATATGTCAAGTTGTGAGGAGGGAGGAATATAAGAGCAAGTTATAAATAATTTAAACTTGCCTAATTCAACGGATATACTTAAAAATTCAATATCACAACTATTGTTTAATTCAATTAAATTAGTGGAATAAAAGGAGTCAACTGCAATAAGGACTCCACCACGGAGGCAAGACAAAATCACTATTCCAGTGTAAACCTCTCAGTGCAAAAAGCAAAAATTGTTTCTGCACTGATTCAATTTTATCAGAATATATTGTGTATTGAGGATCCCATACAACAGAACCATATTCTAATAGATGGTCTAACATTAGACGTAAATAGCTGTTTTGTTATATAAGGATCTGAAAATTCTTTGACCCATCTTTTTATAAATCCTAAGACTCCATGAGCTTTATTTACCATAGATATTACATGATTATTAAAATTTAATTTTTGATCCATCAAAAGGACAAGATCAACAAATGATTCTACAGTTGATAATTGAAAACCATTAATATTGTACAGTAGAACTTCGATAATTCGTAATTCAAGGGACCAGCCAATTTTTACGAATTATCGAGGATTACGATTTATCGAGATTACGAATTAACGAGGTTAACATAAAATAATGCGAATTATCGAGGTTTTTTCATTTATTGAAAAACTTATATAAAAATTCAGAAAAAACAAAAACTGTTATTCATATAGCTTAAATAAGTACACTTGATTTAAAAACTAAAATAAATGAAATTAAACATGAAAAAAGCCTGTGATATGTGGTTGTAATAACAACCAACATTTGAAGCCATTCGTTAAATATTTCAGTGTCATCCAAGCTTTTTATTGTACCGGTATTCTACTGGGAAAGTTCTTATGTTCTTATGCATCTGGGCTTTGCCGACTTTCCAATAGAGGCTTTAGTCTTTCCGTGCTATCCATAAAGTCACTCTTTCTTTCCCATGACACTTTTCATTCTTGAAGCAAAAAGTGCGATTTGGAAAGCATTTATAAAATAGTCCAGTCTCATGTGTGTTAAAAATGTCCTTGGCATCATAATGTTTTATGAGATCCTTAAGTTTTTATTTCCATTATAAGCTAACATTTTCCTCGACGGCAGAACTTTCTCCACAAATTTTTTATACGTGATGTTGTTTCGTTTTTTACGTTATGAAGCCGTAACGGCTGGCTTTAAAATTGTTCACATTTAACTTTTTGGCGAAAAATTGGGCCTTTTCCATTAACAATGGACCTGAAACTGGCATATTAGACTCTCGGCATTGTCCACACCATAAAAATAAAGCCTTTCTACATCGGAATATTCATGACAAAACATCATCAAAAATAACTAACGGTAAAAGCCATTGACAGCGCTTAGTGATTGTGTAATTTCGCGAGAATTATTGATGCCGTGCATTTGGCGCGCAAACATTTGTTATAAAAAGACGTTAACAAGAAAATTATAAAATTTTTATGAAATTAGAAAATGTTTTGGGGTGAAAAAAATTACGAATTATCGAGGGGACCAAAATGCGTGTAATTTTTACGAGTTTACAGTTTGTTACGAATTATCGAAGATTACGAATTATCGAGGTACGAATTATCGAAGTTCTACTGTATTGCTTTATTAAAGAAGATGATCTGGAATAACACATATGTTTACATTTGTTCAAGTTTAAATCCATACAATTGATTTTGCACCATTGAAAAAGACTATTTAGATCACTCTGGAGAAGATCAGATTGCTTCTTCGAGTTATGAGAAATGAACAACTTGACATCATCAGCGTACATCAGCAATTTGAATGCGCTATTGAATTTGGCAAGTCGTTTATAAATAACAGAAATAGAACCGGTCCGAGGTGACTTCCTTGAGGAACACCCGATGGAACGTCAATCGATTTCAAGACACATCCATTAAACAAAACTGTCTGTGGATAATTTTGTTTTATTTGGTCCAATTTTATTTCCTATTGTGTATTAGTTAAGCTTTGTCGACCTAAGTTTGTGTAAATTAAAATTCGTTTTTATTTCATTGGTCCCGACGTTTCGTCAATTTTTCAGGGGATACGTCTATTTAATTAAAAAACATCAAGTTACAATCTCATCTTCATGTCAATATAAATAAACTTACAATAATTTTGAATATATTTACATGAAGGTTTTCGTCAAATAGCACAATGGCAATGGCAACACATATTTAATTAAAGACTTAAATTATATCACAGATTTCTATATTGCAACTCGGTAACTAATACTAATGTTGTTGGTGTCTTCCTTCACATTCATCGTCTTGTTTATTTTTTGCTGTATCCGCAAACTTTCGATTGTGTATCTTTTGTTTTCTTTATTTTCTTTGTCCAATATTTTGACGTTTTCGAAATTAGCTTTGTGCCCAGTTTTCGCAATATGTTGAGCTAATGCTGTCTTTTGTGTTCCTTTATCTATATCTGCTTTATGTTCACCCATCCTTGTTTGCAGTGATCTATTTTGTAAATAAGAAGATATCCATTTCACTAAATTAGAATTAAAACCAATAGAATGTAATTTATACAACAAAAGCTTGTGGTTAACCCTATCAAAAGCTTTGCTGAAATCTGTATATATTGTGTCAGTTTGACTACGTTAGGTATCCCATCAGGATACCAGCAATATCAGTGTTTTTAGTAAAATCTAGATTATTGAATTTCAATTTTCAAATTAACAAAATCATAGAAGGACTTGGGATTGGATTTAAAATTATCCTTAACCTTATTGAGATACAACAACAACAACATTGTTCCACAACATCCCATACGGGACAAGGGAGACTTCTCTCATATCAATGAGTGCACCCCGATTCATATTTAGCTCAATGATATGGGACCTACTGTTTATCGCCGAGTCCGAACGGCGTGTCTTAAGACACCACTTATGGAGAAGTTTTTCAAGGCTGAAATACTCAGGAAATGTCGCCAACATTACTGAGGGGTATTTTGCCACCGTTGAAAAATGTTCGATGTTGCCTGGCCGGGGAATCGAACCCCCGACCTTCTACGTGCAAGGCGGGCGTGCATACCATTGCACCACGGTGGCAACCTTATTGAGATACTCATTATATAATCTATGATATTCTAGCGTATACCTAGACCTAGCAACAGAATAATTGGCATAATCAATCGAAGAACCAGATTTTTTATATTTCCGAAAAAGTTTATTTTTAGAATTTTTTATAGTTGAGAGTTCAGGTGTAATCCATGGATATTTATTAGAATTTGTAACTTTAATAGTTGGAACACATTCAAGCATACATTTGTTTAGGATATCATAGAATGTATTTATTTTAAGATCAAGATCAGTATTACTATTACAAAGACATACAGATGTCCAGTTAACACATGAAATAAGAGAATTGAGCTTTCGAAATTTTGTTTTTTTTATAATTAAGGACCGTGTTTAGCATATTACATGGATTGTCAACAAGGAAATGATTATGAGTCATGGTTACACATAATGAAGGATGATGAATATCTTCAGGAATAGATATGGGTGGAGTTCTAATTATTTCAAAATATTGAGTAACATTTACATATGCTAAGTCAAGGATTCTATTCTATCTATTCAGTATATCATTTATTTGATAAAGATTGAGGTCACAAATTCGATTAACAGTTTCAAATGTATCTTGATTAACGTTGGCCTCGGATGTAAGCGGAGTTAGAGCTTCGGAATCTGGTAATAAGAGCCACTTTACAGAGGGCATATTAAAATCACCCAGAACCAAAATTCTATCAGTTTCATTCATCTTTCTAACGATTGCACTTATTGATATATGCTGATATATGCTTTTTATATGTGTCAAGTTGTGAGGAGGGAGGAATATAAGAGCAAGTTATAAATAATTTAAAATTGCCTAATTCAACGGATATACTTAAAAATTCAATATCACAAATATTGTTTAATTCAATTAAATTTGTGGAATAAAAGGAGTCAACTGCAATAAGGACTCCACCACCTTTTTTAGCAGAACGATCTTTTCTGAATATTTGATATTTCGGACATAAAACTTCGCTATCTAATACAGGTTTCTTTAACCAAGTCTCAGATAACACAATTACATTAAAATCAAAACTGAAGCTATCAGTAAATAAGCGCGTTAATTTTGCGTTTAACCCCCTTACATTCGGATAGCAAATAGAAAAAGAATTTTTTAGTTTTTTGAAACTGTAGCTGTTCGAGGTGGCAAATGTGCTAGCATATGGTTTCTTTCCACAAATTCTTTTATAAAAGCATTTTAGGCCAAAATTCTCTCGATATAATTTGATTAAATATTAGCTGATTAGCAACAATCTTGAATGAAGATTTACTCTCCGAAAATGCCGTACGAAATTTGTAACATTTAAGGAAGTAATCCCCTTGAATTCTTGATCTAATATAATCATAAATTTCGTCAGCCGTTATTTCGGGTGAAAACCTAGCCGCAAAAACCATTTTCATGGCTGGAGCCATAGGTAATGGTCTTTGCACTGGTTGTTGTGCATGGCCCGTATTTGCAGAGGGGTTCCTTAAAGAAACGGCGGGAATGGAAACTGTCGATTCATGAATACGTTGAGCAGATTGTGAAGTCTTATCAAGACTAGCACAATCTGTTCTCATTAATTCAGGAGTCATTACAACCTCCTCTACCCGCTGGTTTGCTTCCAAGACCCCATCCGCCAACACATTAGCGTTTAACTGAGCATAAACAGGCCCAGTTGTATCGGAAATACTACCAGAAGCCGATCGTACTTCAGTATCGCCAGAAACACCAGGCTTACGTTTAGGGACAGTTTTACCTGTGCCCTTTTTCGTCGACCTTTTACGTTTCTGCACCGCAACCGACGGCGACGATGCGAATTCATTTAAATCCGGGTATTTACTAAATAAATTCGAGACTTTGTCAAAACGAGAGGTAACTACAGAATCTTCCTCCTATAATGAATTTAATTCGGAATGTATATCCCTTGCAAAATTGTAGAATTCAGCTGATATTTTTCTATAATTTGGACAGCACCAATGAATTCCGTTATTTTCTCTAATGATGTCAGTAACTATTGTCCTCATACGAACACACTTACAGTGCCATTGATTTAGACAAAACCAACAAGTAACACGAACTTCACTATCATCACGAATATTACATAATTCATATGAACAAGACATGTTAATTTTTTTTTTATATCAACGAATAAAAAATATTGGAGATTTTGTATCTGGTTTTCTTAATCTTTTAATTTTAAATAAAAAGCAATCGTTGGCAACTCTGTTTTGAGATCACAAACAAATTAACTAAACTGTTACAACAACACAATAACCTAATGTAACAGAATATAAGCACAAAGCGAAATAGCCAATTAACCAAACTTAACACAAAAACAGTATATTAGCACAAATGTATTCGATAGCACTTTACCAATTAGCACAATATACAGCCAATAAGTTATTTAATAATTTGAACAAATTTTTGTTATTGAGCAAACACTCATGTAATTAAAAAATTAATAATTTTTTAAAAAACACACAGACCACACAAAAATTTGACACTATCGCAAACAGGGTTGCTAAAGCGAATTATGATCTAAAGAAATATTAAAATTGAGCCATGAATTATGAAAACTTAAGAATATTAAGTAAGTAAAGAATATTAAGTAGATATACTCTGCCACGGCGTTTCCAAGGTTAGGGTATGAATTGCAGCATCGATTGGCAGCTCTCCTTCGGAATGCTTTGTAGGGAGGAAAATATAATAGTGCTTTCAAAGTGTTGAATGAATTATAGACACTTTAGAAAAAGGTCCTGAACTTGTACCTCGGAAAGGGTACAACAACATAGAAAAACCTTGTTGCAAACTTGAATTTGTGCTTTGGAAATTGTACAGTAATATGGAAAAATGTTTCTTCGAAATATGATTTTGAATTTGTACCACGGAATTTGTACAAAAGTATAGAAAATGGTTCCTGGAAATTTAATTTTGTAATTGTACTTCAGAAATAGTACAATGATAGGGAAAATATTTTTCTGTAGTAGATTTTTTTGTTGTATTTTGGAAGTAATGCAACAAGATGGAAGAATTAATCTTGCATTCGTATTGACTTAATGCATGATAATGAATGAAAGATGTTTTTGCAACTTGAAAAAAAAACGATAAACTGTGCATCACTGTATGGAAAGTAACGGCTATGGTTATGAATATTGACCCCATATGATGCACATGGAATGAAAATCCAGCTGATGGTAACATAGTGGTATGTGCTTCGAATCGGATTGAAGCTTCGTCCGAATGTGTACTCCAAAGTACATCACGCAGATTCTTGCTTACACCAGAACATAGGAATGGAATATTATCAGCTAATTGAAAGAAATGTGTCGGTCTGCAACTGGAAGTCATGAATCATTTCACCTAAATTGAATTATCTGTGATGGAGTATGATTGGAACGACGAATGTTGGGTATATGAATAATGCAGTTGCTTTGTCGGTCTGCAACTGGAAGTCATGAATCATTTCACCTAAATTGAATTATCTGGGATGGAGTATGATTGGAATGACGAATGTTGGGTATATGAATAATGCAGTTGCTTCGGATGAACCTCAGTTTTGGAGGATAGTGTGGAAAACTTGAATCATGCAAAAGACTCATTTTTGGAGTCTGGTTGCCGAGAAGGAATGTATACAAATTGAAAATCAGTCGGTAGGTATTTGATGAAATATTCGCATTAGTGACGACGGTCAGCAAGGAGTATTTTTTGTCAATTTCAGAGCTTCGATCGGAAATGTCTCTTGTAGTCGAATAAATTCTGGAATTACGTTATCATACTCTGTATAGTGCAGAATCAAAGTCCTATCTTCGAAATAGATACGTAATGGAACGGATTTATTGTATCCACCAGGGCTTCGGAGTCGAGCCATTTTTTCCTTCGACTCCGACTCCGGAGTCGACTCCGCGGATAATTTCCTATACCACTGAAAATTAATAAAGCATGCACCATTTTTATAATTTTCCTATACTTGGATCATATATGCTTATATGTTGTTTTCCTAAGGTATTTTGTAATACATATTCAATATTGATTCTGGTGTATTTTACATCAAAAAGTAGTAAGAGAAACAAATTAGAAAGTTTAAGTCGGTTTTGCCGAAATATGCATATGTAGGGTACATACGCTCAGATAATTAGGTTGGATAAAAATTCTGTGTCAAGTTTTAGTAACCTGCCTTAAAGCTCTATATTGATTTCGCAGACAGAGGGATATAACATAGAAATTAATATATCATCCTTGTCAAGGTGGACGGTGAATGAAGGCAATGCCGATGATTTAACATTCAATGAGGGATCACCATGATGTCCATGCATTTTTTTGCATATATATTTCATCAATATTTTAACGATTTTATAAGAGGTTCTGAAGTAGGCAGGCTTTGTTCGGGAATAAGAGATATGAGAAAAAGATGTTCTTTAGATTGTTTAATGCAAATGATAAAACTTTTAAATGTATGTAAGTGTTATCCGGATCATATGTACTACTTGGAAGCTATTCAAGACCAGTAGGCCTATTCTGTAACTTTTAACAACTATAGACATTGTTTAAATATCTTTTGTTATTGTAACAAAAACAAAACAAACAAATGAAATTGTTGTAAAATAAACAATGAATAAAGTTGCTAAAAATTTACAGAACAGGCCCCCAGGTCTTAAACTAGATCCAATCCAAAAGTTGTTTGTACTTAACATAAGCAGACACATTCAGAACTTTTGGGAATTGTACCTGAAAGAGTGGAATAGAAAATTTTATCAAAATACAGAAATTTTGTTTTTCAAATTAGTCAGGCTTAATAAATTAAAGTTGTTTTAATAAAATATTAAAACAACGACTATGGGATTAAGACTGACTATTTTGAAAAACAAAATAGAAGTCGTCATCCCAAATAAAAACGCCAACACTCCTAAAAATAAAGAAATTTTAAAACTCTTCCAATTAGCATTACAAAATCTAGTGCAAGCAACAATGACATTAATGGAAAAAAATCTGGGTATTATTTGAACTTAAACTATGAGGATTCGTTTCAATTATAACGTATCCTTATTTTGGTTTAAAGAAATTTAAAACTCTGGAACAAATCTAGTGAAAGCAATATCGGAATTAATGGAACAAAATTCTGGAAATAATTTGAACTTAAATTATGAGGGTAAATTTCCAATTCTGTGAATTGTATTGTTGAGTTAGACAGCAGATGGTCAGCCGTTGAAACTATCTGTGGATTATTGAACTGAGTCAGTGTGTACAGCGTGACCGTTGTGCCACTAAAGTATCAATTTTGACACTTTTTTTCGGCATTGATACTTCTGTGCCACTTTTTTATTTTGATACTAAATGTGCCACTTTTAGAAATTTTGTGATAGTTTTTAATACATTGTGACACTATTTTTTAATTAAATACTTTGTAATTCAAACTCTACTTAAATCACAAGGTGCAGTAGAAAAAGCATCGAACTATACGATTTTGAATTAAGGACGGTTACATAAGCTGCTTCGCCTGGATGCCTTGCTTTTTTTCTGACATGCCTGCTTCATTTCTTACATAATAAAAATAAAAGAATAAAGAAGGCCGAGCAAATTTCGAACTGGGTTGCCTTTTTCTTTTTTATTATTTTATCAGAAGTAGGCAAGGTAAGCAGGCAAGGCAGCTTATGTACTCATTCCTTTAGGGAGTTGAAGTAACATGCGGCCCTTTTTATTAGTTTGTTTTTAAGTGATATTTGCGTGTGTAAAAACCAGTTTTTTTGGTTGGTAGGAATGAGCGAAAGTGCTTGGTAATGGTAGTCAGACAGTTTGATCCGCATAACAACTACACTCAAGACCCTTCTTAACAAGTGAAGGTATCTACATTATATTCCGTTTAGACTATGCTTCGTTTAGCAAATCCTGTGGATTTTAGTTGTCATTAGTTGTGTCTTTTTACTTTTTCAGTAATAATTATTAAGTAAGTTCTTTTCAGAGAGTAAGAGAGATTTTGCTCTTTGATACGAAAATAGAGAAAAAAAGTAAAAAGACAGCATTTAGTAAACTTTAGCAAGATAACGATTGATAACCAAAATAAAAACATTGGCGCCAGTGCATGAACGAAAAAATAACTCCAAAGCAATGAAAAAGTTCTTCAGTTTTAAGCAAACTAAATAAAAAATAATAAATATATTTATAAAATAATTAATAAATAAACCAGAATCGCAATATATATAGTATTTTTCCACAAAAATAAGATAAACATTGAGCAGCTGACCATTACCAGATGATTAAAAAACAGCTGATCGAACTTTCTAAATGTTGCTGGGAAAATTTTTTCAGCAACTTTTAGCAATTTCTTAGCAAACAACTGTCAAAATTGTTCTCTCTCTTCGCTCTCTTTTACTGAACTTTTGTGTAAAAAGATAGCATTTAGTAACATTTCGTAATAATTATTACAAATTACCACGTAAAAAGACACACCTATTTTCATACAATATATGTCAAATAAATCGAGAAAATGCCATTAATAATCGTATGAGTGTAAAGTCTAAGTTTCAGAGTGTGAATAATTTAGATTTAAATTATTGTTTGTTAACAATGGGTTAACACATTTGAGTCCTTAAAGGGTTAACCTCGTTTAGATCTGTCAACGTCACTGTCAACAGATTTCAACGACTGGCGAATGGCGCCAAAGCCTCCACCTTCCTTCATGTTATGATCGTTGACATTTACTTACTCTCGTCTCTTCTATCTCTCGATACGAAGTCCCGCTCCCCCGCTATTGTGCAAACCAGGTAATCTGTCTTATCAACCCTTATTTATTATTATTATTAATAAACTCGGCCTTTGCCGTTATTATTTAAAATTAAAACCCCCTATTGTGTTTTTATTTATTTATCGGTTTGGGCTTTGCATATTTCCCCGCATTGGCGCAAACATTGGTCCATTCGTACCGGATTACGAACGAGCTATTTTCAAAAGAAGTAATTGTTTTCTTCTCTTTTTGCAAAGCATCAACATCATCACCATCAATACAGTCCACCACCACATCATCTCATAAAATAATTAATAAATAAACCAGAATCGCAATATATATAGTATTTTTCCACAAAAATAAGATAAACATTGAGCAGCTGACCATTACCAGATGATTAAAAAACAGCTGATCGAACTTTCTAAATGTTGCTGGGAAAATTTTTTCAGCAACTTTTAGCAATTTCTTAGCAAACAACTGTCAAAATTGTTCTCTCTCTTCGCTCTCTTTTACTGAACTTTTGTGTAAAAAGATAGCATTTAGTAACATTTCGTAATAATTATTACAAATTACCACGTAAAAAGACACACCTATTTTCATACAATATATGTCAAATAAATCGAGAAAATGCCATTAATAATCGTATGAGTGTAAAGTCTAAGTTTCAGAGTGTGAATAATTTAGATTTAAATTATTGTTTGTTAACAATGGGTTAACACATTTGAGTCCTTAAAGGGTTAACCTCGTTTAGATCTGTCAACGTCACTGTCAACAGATTTCAACGACTGGCGAATGGCGCCAAAGCCTCCACCTTCCTTCATGTTATGATCGTTGACATTTACTTACTCTCGTCTCTTCTATCTCTCGATACGAAGTCCCGCTCCCCCGCTATTGTGCAAACCAGGTAATCTGTCTTATCAACCCTTATTTATTATTATTATTAATAAACTCGGCCTTTGCCGTTATTATTTAAAATTAAAACCCCCTATTGTGTTTTTATTTATTTATCGGTTTGGGCTTTGCATATTTCCCCGCATTGGCGCAAACATTGGTCCATTCGTACCGGATTACGAACGAGCTATTTTCAAAAGAAGTAATTGTTTTCTTCTCTTTTTGCAAAGCATCAACATCATCACCATCAATACAGTCCACCACCACATCATCTCATTATCACCATCATATTTTTTACATTAAAAACAAACAGGTACGTACAGTGAAAAGAGTGCCGGTGAAATTAAATAAATAATATTCTTAAAAAGAAATAAATATCGAAGAAAAGATTGTGTGAAAACAACAACAATCGCGTCGTTTATATTCTTTGTGGCCGTTTTACAACCCGTCGCGTACCCCGTCCCCCTCCGTCTGAATGCAAATATTGTTTTGCCGACGGCAATTGAAAATAAAGAAAAAAAAAATCAAAATAATTGAAGAAAAGTGTATTTTTTGGCTTTTCTGTTGAAAATAAAATATTGAAGTGCGGTGTCATTTTAATGTGCATAAAATTCCCCATCGATTGGTGTAATTGAAATTTTAAAATTGTTAAATTTTTTGCAAAATTCCAGTTTTAATAATAAAAATAATCGGGCATGTTCCGGAATTCACGGTGTATCCATTTCACATTACACATGCACTTCACCTGTGAAAGCAATTGATGTTCTGTGTTTCACGTGAAAAGAGCTTTCATATTTCACGAAAGAACTTTGGAAAGCTTTATTACAGCTTTCAAACTTTATCATTTACAATGAAAAACATATCAGTCTGCGTTGGCGCATCAACGAATACACATGCGTGTGTGGGTATGTACGCTTTGTTCGTTTGATTGTTTACGAAACAGGGTAAACAAAGAAACGAACTTCTACAAGAGCGCGTACATGTTGAATTTGGTACTTTAAGAAAAATATATTTTTAAATCATATTGTGTTAAGAAAATTAAATATTTTTTTTAAATACTCATTGAAAACACATTAAATTTTAGTCCTAGGCAGCTTTTTGTAGGAATTTGCAATTAGTTTCTTTAAAAAATAAGGATTCACTCAGCTCTCGCCATCAAAATTACAGTGTGAGGAATACACCCCAATTAGGTGTAAAGTGTGTTGCAGAACAGCTTTAGGTGTATTCGATACACGTGAAGTGCAGAGGTGAATGACAGAACATGCCCGATTATTCATAAATCACCCCCAAAAAATACACGCACTTCAATTGCATTGGTTTGTTTGTTCGTTCGTCCACTAGTGGTCAGTAATAGGTGTACCTTCACACAAATGCCATAGAAATCATACGGCTAATACCGTTGCCTAGTCGGTCAGCCACTTCCCTGCCAGCAATTGGAAGTGAGTTTCGCACTCCCTCGCCTAAGGGGTCACTCCGGAGACACGCCAAGGAAGATCGTTGGTGAATTACACAAACAATTTCTATAGCCTTATTGTGATTACGTTTTATCGCGTATGCCGACACTTCGGAGTGACTTCCAAGGCGATTGTTTACATTTATTTAGTGATTCAAAACATTTGAACAAATATAGAACATTTTCTATCTGATGATTATATGAGGCGGTGGTGCAGTGGTAAGCATACTTGCTTTGCACTCTGAAGGTCCGGGTTCGCTTCCCAAGTCAGGCAACAAAACATCACATTTTTAAAATGACAAAATTAATGTAGGCAAAAATTGCAAAGTATAATTTCTCTGAAAGAGAAGAAAACTAAAAAATAAATAAAAATAAAACAATTAAAAAAATAAATAAAAAATAAAAAATTTAAATAAAAATAAATAGAAAAAAATATATATTTTTTTAATTTCTAGAACTATCGCGGAAATGATCTTCTAGAAGTGTCGCTGGAGTGACTTCCAGGGCGACACGCAGGCGTGGTTCATTTCTTCACAACGGATGTCACTTCAGGGTGACTTCTGCGACTATCGCCGCGACTGTTTTCATCGCCCTGGGCGACACGCCTGAGTCACTTCCGCGATAGTTTTTGCTTGCAGGGTTGATACGTATATAAATACATAAGTTTGGTGTTGTCTGTTGTGTTACAGGTGACCTTCGATATACGCAACGTAACATATTATACAGGCGACCCTCGATAAACGGAACCAACATAAAATATTAAAATTTTTTTAATTTTATTTTCGATTATTATTGAGTGATAATTGGGTGTTAGAAAACGACGCTTTTGAAAAAATTAATAACGCGTACACCCTACGATCGGTCAATACGACTTTTTTTAAATAAAAAAGTGTTAAAATTGATATTTTTCGTGCGGAATTTGAAATTTTTAATTACTCTTGGAGATTTTTATTAACATTTTTATTTTTTAAATATTTATTTTTGGAAAATACGCTACATTCGGTAGTTCGATTGCCTAAATAGTAGTAAACTGTGGAAATAAAAGTTATAAAATCTCAATATTTTCGGTAGAAAATAATAAAAATTAAAATATTTTGAATTTTTTGTGCGCGAAAATACGGTTTTTAGAAAATTACCGGGAAAAATACACAATTTAAAAAAAAAATTAACCATTTTTATATATTTTTTGATATTTTTTTTGGAATATATTTGAAATATTTATTATTTATTTGAAATTTTTCACATATTTTCCGTCGTATCTTTGCATTTGGTTGCTAAATATCTCATCGCAGATTATAATTTTGGTGATTATAGACCAATTTTTTGATATTTCACTATTGTGTGAGAGGTTCAAGGCATTTATTTCGCGAACATTTTAGAGGTTTCGTTAGATTTTCGGAAGCTTTGGTATTTTTCTTGGACCTTTGAAAAATTCGGTCGATTTTTTCAAACTTTTGGAGTTTGTGGATAACTTTTTGATCCTTTTGTGGTTTCTTCGTATATCGTGCGAAGTAGAATCAGTTAAATTCTTGGTTTTTGAATACATTATAAGAGCAAATCGTGCTTTAGTCCTTCCCTTCTTGCTTGTTGTAGTACATATTTCGGGAAACTTGTTCAAAATGCCATTCACCCCAATAGTTAATGCTCGTTTCAATACGATGCGTGATGAGCAGCTTGATATTCATGCGCTACAGTCTCATCTTAGTGCTTTAGAAAAACTTTGGACACAAGCACAGGAAAAATTTGAAAGGTGCTGTGATTATATGATGTCGTCAGTAGAGACGACGAAAGAGGTTATCGATGCGGTCGATCAGAAGTACAATTCGTCATTTCACATTTATGTCGACTGCCAGTCAGCAATTAATAGGAAACTAGGGCAATTTAAGAAATATCGTACCTCCTCCATTAATGGTAGTATTTGTGGTTCGGTTGCTTCGTTGATAGAAACGCCAGGAGAGAATTTAGCTAAGTCGCCTAAAGAAAACCCGCAAGCAACGCACAACGATTTGAGTTCTTCGACGCATGCTTCTCGCGAAAATCATTCGCAGATAGAAACTCCGCTTCCCCCTATGGCGTGAAATAATAGTGCCAGTTTTAGGACTATGGATGAAGTTTCCCATTTGGATTGTGTCCACAACCTTGCCCTACCGCCGTGCGATACGGACATTTTTGAAGGCGATTTCCATTCGTGGCCAACTTTTACGGATTTGTTTACGGCTATATATATTGTTAATGGTCGCCTTATCGACGTAGAAAAACTTTGTCATCTCGTTAGGAAGACTTCTGGTGAAGCTCGCGAGATTGTATCGAGGTTCCCCTTAATTAATCGTAGTTTTGAGCTCGCGTGGAAGGCACTAGTCGAAACTTATGATAATCCCCGGCTTCTGGTTCACAACCAATTGAAAGTTTTGTTCGATATTCCGGTCCTCTATAGTGAGACTAGTTCGGGATTAAAGTCGATCCAACGTGGTATCAATGGATGCCTATCGTCGATGTCCGTGTATGATGTCAATACGGAAAATTGGGATCCGATATTAGTATTTTTGTGTCTCCAGAGATTGCCAAAAATTACTCAGACTCTTTGGGAGCAGAGTGTTAAAGACAAATCCTCTCTTTCGTCATGGAAAGACTTGGATGCCTTCCTCACTGAGCGAATTCGTACGTTCATGTGCCTTCATGATATGCGTGGTACAGATCAGTCTAAGCGGTCAAATAATAGTAAAGTTCAAGCCCATCATTCGAATACCAGAGTTTCAGAGCCACCGCGTTCTCCCCGCGCTTCGAAAGGTTCAAATTGTATAATTTGTCAAAATCAGCGTCATAAATTGTATGACTGTCCACGCTTTAAGAGTCTTAAACCCGCAGATCGGTACAAAGTGATGAAACGTCATCATCTTTGTATTAATTGTCTTAGGAACGATCATGAAGTAAAGAATTGTGATAGCAAACGTCGGTGTTCGAAGTGTAATAAGACCCACCATACTTTGTTGCATCGGGAGGATATTACATCGAATAATTCAACTCGAACTTCCACCGTGACTAGCCATGTCCCCCAAAATTCTAGTACTACTTCTTCGACTGTCTCCCCTAATTCGGAAAATTGCGCACCACCCACGTCCGCTGGTTGCTTGCCCCGACAAGTGTTTCACGCAGCGCAGAACAAAGCTGTACTTTTAGGTACCGCAATGGTGAATATTGTTCATCTAGGTGTTTCATACCCTGCTAGGACGTTGATAGATCCTGCTTCAGAGTCCTCTTTTATTTCCGAGCGACTCCAAACTCGTTTGACGCTTCCTGTTCGTTCTGCGAATGCTGTAATTTCAGGAGTTAGTTGTTCACTCTCGGCCACTGCTAGTAAAGCTTGTCGTATTCAAATTAGCAGTCCCTTCGACCCTTCTCTAGAATTAGCAACCAACGTTTTAGTTTTGCGTACCATTTCAGGAAATCTCCCCTCTTTCATGGTTAATTCTGACTTAAGGTCGCAAATTCCCGATCTTCGCTTGGAAGATGTTAACCTTTTTCAATCTCGTCCTGTCGATTTGCTGTTAGGTGCTGATCTGTATCCCAAAATATTGCTAGATGGTTGTCGTCCCATTTTGTCTGGAGCACTACTGGCTCAAAATACTGTATTTGGCTGGCTTGTTACGGGTCCTGTCCCTGCAGCACAATTTCGAACTTTTGCCACTACTATTGAGGTAGCAGAGGAAGAAAAGATCAAGCAGATCCTTTTGAGATTCTGGGAAATCGAGGAGACTCCCAAACGCAAAATATTAACCCCATCGGACCGTTTTTGTAAGGAGAATTACGTCCGAACTACTCGTAGGGACTCAGAGGGTAGGTATATTGTTACGCTGCCGATTAAATCTGAGATTAGCGCTATCGGGTATTTGGGAGAGTCTCGCACGAACGCCCTCAAACAATATTTTTGGAACGAGAATTCTTTAATGAAAAAGCCTGAAATAATAATAGTTTACGACCAACTTTATCGGAATATTTGGAACTTGACCACCTGAGGCCGGTATCCGCAAATACTTCAATGGATGTCCTTTCGTGTTATCTACCCCATCACCCTGTGATAAACCTTGAAAAACCGACCACGAAACTTAGAGTAGTGTTTAATGCCTCAAATAAAACTTCGAATGGGCAGATTCTTAACGACATATTGCACGTTGGTCCAACGTTACAACAAGATTTAGTTCTTTTGATCCTCCGTTGGCGTATCTTCAAATTCGTGTTTAACTCGAACATTACTCAAATGTAGAGGCAAGTTCGTGTGGATTCAAAGCACTCGCCTCTTCAGAGAATTTTGTATCGGTATTCAACAACAAAACATGTCCAAGACTATGAACTACAGACAGTGACGTTGGGTGTAAATTGTGCACCATACTTAGCGATTAGGACGCTTCTTCAACTGGCAGATGATACTGAGTCAGAGTTTCCCCTCGCGGCGCATATATTGCGAAAATGTATGTACGTTGATGACGTTTTAGCCGGAGCTCACGACATCGAGACTGCATTGGCAGCTAGGGACCAGTTGATTAGGGCACTATCGTCGGCAAAGTTCGAGCTGAGAAAATGGACAGCGAATAGTAGAGTGTTTTTTTTAGATGCTCAACTTTTATCGTTTGTAGAAGCTAGTAGTTCTAAACCATTGGGCATTAGGTGGAATGCGCGTTTAGATTGTTTCTTCTTCGAAGTGAGTCCTATTGTCAATAAACACTTCACTAAAAGGGAAGTTCTTTCGGCAATTGCAAAATTGTGTGACCCCGTCGCACAGTAGATGCATTCCTTTAGGACAGTGCGACAAAAATATTAAATATTTGTATATCATCTTAAAACTTTAGGGACTGTGTATTTATCACTACTCAAGAATCATCACAAATGTTGAGCATGATCGGGCATGCTTAAGTATCATTTTGATGCTAAAGCCATATCAATTAATAGTAACACTTAATTTTGTATTAAAAAATTAATGTAAAACAAGATATAACCTTAGTCTGTGTGATTTGAAAATCTGTTTTTCAGAGAACACTATGTATTTAGATTGTTTTCAGAATTCTGTGCTCTATTATTCGACGTATGAACTTGCCGAAAAATATACGGATTTTGATTAAAGTTCACAAGGTTTCGGAGGAGGTACCCGAAGGAATGGACGGATGTAGAGTTATTACTGTCGATAGATTTTGCACCCACCTCTCATTTCAGTCGATCACTGTTTAATTTAGAGCCATTATACCAGGAAGCATGGACTTGCCCACGAAAAACATGATATCGCTGTAAACCGGATAACAAGGACTACCTTCGGTAAAAATTTCCAAAGGATCCTCGGACAGACCTTAAACTGCACTTATACAAAAATGTTGAACTTTTGTGAGGTAGGTACCCTAATAAGTGGATCGATATGGCCTAGTTTCGAGTTTAAGCTAAGTTTGGACAAAATATAACGATATCTAAAGTTTGGATCAAATCGGTAGCTCTGTTTATGAGATATCGCGCGTTACATGTTATTGAATATTTTTGAACTTTAAAGGGGGAGGTACCGGAAGGAGTGGACCGATATATACCATCTTTACTCTATCTAAGATTCGGAGAAATATTACGAAATGCAATGTTTGGACCAAAGCAGTACCGAAAATTGTAGGGTTAGGGGTTTTTTTTTAGAGAATTTGGGCCCTTTTCCAAATTCTTTATTTAGAAGTTATGTCACAAAATTGGTTACACCATGTTCATCCGCAGATTTCCGCAGCTAACTTATACATTTTTTAAACCTTGACACCTAAAGCTAATGAGGCGGCGGAGATCGGTAGTGATACTAGTTAAAAGCTTATGGGAAATTTGTCAAAAAACCAAAATATTACATATTTTAACATATTTTGTTGGCTGTTATTATTAAATCACAAGGATCACTATGCACAGATGAAATGATATAGAAAATAAGCTCATATCTTGAATAACAACTTCTATTCTAGAAATCGTTATATATATTTGATTTCATTTATATTTTTGTTTTATTTGCAAAGCACTTTATTATTTCCGTTTTCAACGCACGAATGAACACATATGTTTACGATGCTCCCATCAGAATATACCGTTATAAATTGTCAAAACATTGTTAGTTCAGTGAATTTTGGTATGTTTATAACACTTTAACGCTCATAAAAGTGTTATACGCAGACATAACATTTTTCATTTTTGTCCTATTGGCGCATCCACTGTGCGTCCGTTGGTTGGCCCCTGTGATTGTTAGGGCGAAAATGATCATGCAAAAGATTTGGCTGGACAACATTGGTTAGGATGGTCCACTTCTGGCAGCTACTGAGGCTGAATGGAGAAGTTTTGTTGAAACATATCCCCATGTTAACTCGATTAGGATACCTAGATGGGTTCAATATGTTCCAGGATTTTCTGCTGAACTTCATGTCTTTTCCGATGCCTCGGAAAAGGCATACGCGGGGGTAGTCTATATACGTGTCGAGTCCCCAGATGGAAACATTTTCGTTAATTTGCTATCGTGCAAAACAAAAGTCGCCCCGTTGAAATCAATTTCGCTGCCTCGCTTGGAACTTTGTGGAGCAGTCTTAGCATCAGATCTATTGAAAACTATTGTGCGGGAAATAGATCTGGAATTTAATGAAATTTATTGTTAGACAGATTCGACGATAGTTCTTGCTTGGTTGAAAAGAACCCCCTCTACTTGGACGACATATGTAGCCAATAGGGTGTGTCGAATCCAAGAAAATGTTGGCAATAACAATTGGTACCATGTCAAATCAGAAGATAACCCCGCGGATTTAGGAAGTCGTGGTTTGTCTCCGGTAGAATTTTCTGCCTCCCCCCTATGGTGGAACGGCCCTAGTTGGCTGGGTAAAACTAAATCGGAATGGTCTATTCGTGATCTGGCTCCGATTAGTACTGAAATGGAAATGCGCCCGGTTAAATGTCACTTCTCTTTTTTTTCCGTCGACATTTAAAGAGATTTTGGAAGATTTTTCTTGTTTGCGTAGAGTTCTTCACTTCATTGTATACGCGTTTAGATTCATTCGTCAAACGCATCCCCGGTATCGAAACCATTACTACTATCCTTCTACACGCATTTCTTCGGCAGATATTATTGACGCACGTAATTATTGTGCAATTACGGCTCAAAAAATATATTTTGCCAACGATTATAAGAATTTGTTAGACAAGAAGCCGTTAGATAGTAAGAGTATGTTGGCTCCTCTAAATCCATTCGTAGATGACAATGGCGTCATGCGAATGAATGGTAGACTGGTATATTCGCCTACACTTGCACCTTCGGAACGTAATCCTATTATTGTCCCCTATAAGAGGGTCTTTGCTCTACGGTTGGTAGAATATATTCACCAAAATGTGTTCATGGTGATATTCAGTTAATGATGCGAACTTTGAGATTGGAATATTGGATTCCTCGTATGAAAAATTTGGTTCGGTTGGTTGTTCGGCGTTGCAAAGTTTGCCTTTTGTTGAAGAAACGGGCTTGCAATCAATTTATGGCTGCCCTTCCCCCAGAGAGAACAACTCTTAATCGGCCTTTTACCAATACTGGCGTGGACTTCGCAGGTCCGTTTGATGTAAAATCTTATCTAGGTCGGTCTTGTAAAATAACCAAGGGCTATGTATGCGTCTTTGTGTGTTTCTCTACAAAGGCAATTCATTTGGAAGCAGTGTCCGATTTGTCGACTGCTAAGTTTATGGCTGCGTTACATAGATTTATTGCTCGACGTGGTTGTCCCCATTCCATTTTTTTCGGATAATGGAACAAATTTGGTTGGAGCTTCGCGAGAACTTCAAAGGAATTTTAAAGATTTCCTCCGAAAAAGCGCTGACTCCGTCACCTCGTCTTTATCAGACCAGGACCTATCGTGGCATTTTATACCTGCTGGTGCCCCTCATATGGGAGGGTTATGGGAAGTTGGAGTCAAGAGCTCCAAGTTACATTTTCGAAAGCAGTCTCGAAATTTAAAATTCACGTTTGAGGAATTAGCAACGGTATTGGCTAGGATCGAAGCGTGCCTTAATTCGCGTCCTTTATGTCCAATGTCGGACAGTCCAGACAAAATAGTGACACTAACGCCAGGTCATTTCTTGATTGGTGCCCCCTTGTTAGCCCCGCCTGAACCTCTCATCACAGAGCAACCATTAAGTCTAGTCAATCGGTTTAGGAAAGTTCAGGCCCTTGCCCACCAGTTTAGTTTGAGGTGGAAAGATGAATATCTCAAGCATTTGCATATGAGATATAAGTGGAAATTTCCAGAACGAGAAATAGCGATAGACGATCTAGTTGATGTTCGTCATGATCAGCTTCCGCCCACGTCGTGGAAATTAGGTCGTATCGAAAATGTTTTTCCGGGCTCCGGCGGGCACGTTCGAGTCGCGGACGTTCGAACCGAAAACGGCGTTGTAAGACGGCCCATTACAAAATTGGTCGCTCTGACCGACCACACCCCCGCAATCAAATAATATGGTTCTCTTCTCGTTATATAGTATGTCGATGAAAATCTATTCGGAAGACGAACTTTTGAACGTTGATGACAGTATTGTTATGGAACCTCGCCCCACCGATCCCCAAACTGGAATGTCGTCTGCTGCAGTGGAAGAAGCCCTTGTTGAGCCAATCGCGGCTGTAAAAATATCCGAGCCCGGGTCCGAGTCCAATAATGAGGATTCATCTGCGGCCACCGCTTCTACCAGCGACACCATGCAAATCGAGTCCGAATCCATCTCTGTGGGTTCATCTGCGGCTCCGGTCCCTGCGTCACCCCCCAAAATTGATACCATACGAACCGAGTCCGGATCTTCGGGTCCATCTGCGGCTCCGGTTGCCACACCTCATTCGGAGGAGTCGGCCAAAAGCTTAAGGTCCGAAACCCATAAGGTTTCATCTGCGGCCTCACACAAATGTCGCCTTTGTGATCGCATGCACCCGCTGGATAGATGTAGTGACTTCCGGGTTATGAATGTTGACATGCGACGTCGCATTGTCGTTACATATAATGACTGCGTACGGTGTTTATCTAAATCCCACCAAGCTAGGGACTGCCGAAGCAAAAGAAAATGTGCCGTATGCAATGGAGAACACCACACGCTCCTTCATGAAGATGCGAAGACCGTGGTTAAACCCACAAATAATCGTCTGCGTCGTCCGCAGACCGATTATAGATATCGGCCACGTAATAGTCCGTATAGTCGTCCGTCTGATAACGCACCCCCCTCGCACCCCACCGTTAGTTCGATCTATGACCGGAGTCAGTCCATTTCAATTGTGGCGGTGGTGACCAATTTGGACCATGCGCTTACGCCTACCGCGGCAATCCCAGAGCGCATTCATGACTCATTTTTAGGTCTTCCATTGGCAGATCACGATTTTAATAGGCCTGGTCGGGTGGCCTTTGTACTCGGGCCGGAAGTTTATGCCAGGGTCATAACTCATCGGGTGCAAGCGACGCCAGGGTTGCCGATAGCCCACTATACCATTTTTGGTTGGGTGTTGTCGGGCATATGTAACATCTAGTGTTACCAACATGTTTTTTGAAAAAATATAATGAATTGGAAAAAAAAAATAAAACAAAAAAAAAATAATTGAATTGAAAACATTTATATTTATGTATTGTATTTTAGTTACAACATCGCAATGTGTTGTAAGGTGGCCGGCATGAATAATTTAGATTTAAATTATTGTTTGTTAACAATGGGTTAACACATTTGAGTCCTTAAAGGGTTAACCTCGTTTAGATCTGTCAACGTCACTGTCAACAGATTTCAACGACTGGCGAATGGCGCCAAAGCCTCCACCTTCCTTCATGTTATGATCGTTGACATTTACTTACTCTCGTCTCTTCTATCTCTCGATACGAAGTCCCGCTCCCCCGCTATTGTGCAAACCAGGTAATCTGTCTTACCAACCCTTATTTATTATTATTATTAATAAACTCGGCCTATGCCATTATTATTTAAAATTAAAACCCCCTATTGTGTTTTTATTTATTTATCGGTTTGGGCTTTGCATATTTCCCCGCATTGGCGCAAACAGAGTGATATAACCTTCCTTGTAGACGTTTTGTAGAAATTTCTATGGATAATGCATTTAGTATAATTAGAAAAAATAGTTGAGTGGCTTCTTTATTTGAAGGAAAATTCATTATTATTTTTAGGTTAGTCCCGGTACACACAAATTTAGAGTATTTTTTTAACTTATTGTATATTACTACTTATATACGAACTGTTTCTGTTACGCTTTTTTATTGTTTTCCGTTTTTAATAATAAGAAAAATATGTGCCACTTTTTGTGCTACTTTTTTTAAAGACTTGTGCCACTTTTTTGCTGGAATGATACTTTTTGTGATACTTTTTGAAAATTTCCAGCGGTCACGCTGCGTGTGTGTACAAAGTTATTTGGTTTCAATACATATATGGCTTTATTATTTTGTTTTGGATTTAATGAGTAAATTCGAATTCTATCATCACACCTTCCAATAGTTTTACCTAACTTATTGGTTTCCTTAGTTCCAAAATGATTATTATGGAATTCCATATAGAAATTAACAATTGGTGACGACAAAAAGTGAGCGATATGTCCATCAGTGAAAAAGAAACAACAATTGTTTTTTGGAGCATCATCCTCTACGTATTTGCCAAAAAGTCTAATCTTCCTCAACCGAGTAATGTTCAAATAATTTATACTTTAACAAATTATTTTCTCTTTAATTACAGCTTCTATGTTTTCATTAATGCTTTGGTGATATACCCTCGAATATAACTAATGTTAATTAATATATAAATAGTATGCACATTCCATTTGTAAAGGTATAACAATTTATAAAGGTAGGAACGGTCAATAATTGTAACAGATTTTTGTCTCAATAAACTAATGTTATGGTCTTTGTTCTATGTTTTTCATTTAACCATACCGTACGTATTTTTAATAGATGTGTTCAAGTAACTGATGTTTTCAAAAGCTTCAGAGAATAACACAGTCCGAAAAATTATCGCATTAATTTAGTTATTTCGGTCTATGAAATAGAGTTCATCCAAAAGAAACAATAGTAATGAAAAAAGCAAAAAAAGAAAATGCGATGGATATTAGATTTTAAAAAGAAAAACAGTAATGGATCCTTATTGAATTTATTAACTGGAGCGATGCAATACAAACAGAACTAGATACAATGTACACTCTCTTCCGCTTACAATTCGTCGTAAAATTAGTTGAATTCATAAATTGGATATAAATTAGTTATGATCTAAAGAAATATTAAAATTGAACTATGAATTATGAAAATTTCGGACTCAAAACTAAAGAAAATTAAGTAAATATACTCTGCCACGGCGTTTCCAAGGATAGGGTATGAATTGCAGCAGCGATTGGCAGCTCTCATTCGGAATATTGCCGATGGAGGTTTTGGAATGGAAGTTTTTGCTTTGTAGGGACGAAAATATAATAGTGCTTTCGAAGTGTTGAATGAACTGAAGACACTTTGAAAAGGATCTTGAACTTGTACCTCGGAAACAACATTGACACCCCTTGTAGCAAACTTGAATTTGTACTTTGGAAATAGTACAACAATATGGAAAATGCTCCTTCGAAATATGAGTATACAAAAGTATAGAAAATTGTTCCTGGAAACTTAATTTTGGAATTGTACTTCGGAAATAGTACAATGATACGGAAAATATTTCTCTGGAGTAGAATTTTTTAGTTGTATTTTGGAAGTAGTGCAGCAAGATGGAAGAATGAATCTTGCATTCGTATTGACCTAATGCGTGATAACTTTTTGGATAGGATAGTGTTTCCACTGGAGCAACACTTTGGAATAACCCAGGTGAGTGGATACGGACGTATCTGTAGCTATTCGCATATAGAAAGTAATAATGTAAGATGTTCTTGGAACTTGAAAAAGCCGAAAAACTATGCATCACTGTATGGAGAGTAACGGCTATGGTTACGAATCTTGGCCCCATCTAGAGCCATATGATGCACATGGAATGAAAATCTAGCTGATGCACAGTGGCCAATTTTACGCAAAACCTGGCCAAAACTCTAAAAATTAATGGACTTAAACATAACCTTGGGTTGGGTTAGGACGATTATGTTTCCGAATCCCACCAAAGCACCAGTAGGTACCCAGCAAAAATACTCATTACAAATTGGCCTACTTTCTCATTATTTTAACACGGGCATGTCATAGGGAGTAAGTACTTATTTTTTGGCCACTAAAAAGTAGATAAATAAGTAGTTACTCCCTGGTTACTTCAAGTCGTAACTACTTATTTAAGTACTTTTTTATTTACTTTTATGTGCCAAAAAATAACTACTTACTCCCTATGACATGCCCGTGTTAAAATAATGAGAAAGTAGGCCAATTTGTAATGAGTATTTTTGCTGGGTAGGAAGCGGCAAAAGTTTAGCTTTGTGCAGATAAACCTGCATCATTGCAAAGCTGCTGCTGCTGAACTACAGAAAAACCTCTAGACTCAAGACATCGATATCGCCCTAGCCCAGGAACCTTATTTCTATAAAAATAAGGGCTTAGCGGCAAAACTATTCTGTCTTCGCGGCCTCAAATGGGTACAAGGTAAGGACATGTATCAGAAAAGTGCTCCTTTTCGGATCACAAGAACCATTTTTATTTCGACTCCAGGCCAGTTCTTCCACGACTCCGGGGATAATTTCCTATACAACGGAAAATGAATAAAGCATGCACAATTTTTAAAATTTTCCTATACTTGGACCATATATGCTTATAAGTTGTTTTCCTAGGGTATTTTGTAATGCATGTTCAATATTGATTCTGGTGTATTTTAAATTGAAAAGTATTAAGAGAAACAAATTAGAAAGTTTACGTCGGTTTTGCTGAAATATGCATATGTAGGGGCATATACGCTCAGATTATAATTTTAAAATTAGGTTGGAAAAAAAATTCTGTGTCAAGTTTTAATAACCTGCCTTAAAGCTCTATATTGATTTCACAGACAGAGGAACATGAAATAGAAATTAATATATCGTCCTTGTCAAGGTGGACGGTGAATGAAGGCAATGCCGATGATTTAACATTCAAAGAGAGATCACCATGATGTCCATGCATTTTTCTGCATATATATTTCATCAACATGTTAACGCTTGTATAAGAGGTTCAGAAGTAGGCAGGCTTTGTTCGGGAATATGAGATATGAGAAAAAATTGTTCTTTTGATTGTTTAATGCAAATGATAAAAGTTTTAAATGTATGTAAGTGCAATCCGGATCATAAGTACTGCATGGAAGCTATTCAAGACCTGGGACTGGATTCTTGTTCTATGAAAATTTGAAATGAAAAATATTTTCTTTATAATTTTTTTCATTTGACATTTATTCCATTTATAAAATTTTTCATTTCACATTAACCTGGAGCTTATCCAAAAGTTTTTTTGTACTTAACATACCCAGAGATATTCAGAACTTCAGAAGGATATCTCATAGAACATTACAAGGCATTTCATTGCAGTCCAATAGGCCCTCTAATAGTACATAAGATGAGAAGACCAGCAGGACTTCTAGCATATATATTACTTAAGTCTATAGATTACAAAAATCCTTACAGAATAAATTAGATACTAAATATCTATACACAGAATTTATTAACAAAAATATTAACAATTTAAGTATTTAGGAGTAATATTATTTTATTTTTGACCCAATTCCGATTTTCAGACAGATCAATGTGATGATAAAACATAATAAATTCGTGGCAAAGGATCGTTACTAATATAGTTAGAGGTAAAATAATTTATTTGAAGAAAATGATAGTGACGTGTTGGCCTGAAAGGAACGTTCAAATAAATTCGTTCCAAATTAAATTCTGATTTTATCGTCCCCTGAATGACATTTAGTAATAATGTAACATCGTGCGTCTACTTTTTAAAGTAGGTAATTTAATCAAGCTTAAGCAAAATTCGTAAGATGGCAATGTCTGTGGGTTCCAACATCGATTCCTAAGACAAAATAACAAAACTTGCTTTTGTACAGATTCGATAGAATTGGAGTGTATGGAATATGTTGGATCCCAAACTATTGATCCATATTCTAAAGGAGAACGAACAAATGAGATATATAGCTGTTTAGTAACATTTGGGTCAGAAATACCTTGCTCCAACGTTTGATAAACCCAAGGTTTTTATATGCTATATTTGTAATTAATAAAAATTAATTAAATTAAAATAAGAGAATACCAAGGTCATTGGTACTATCGACATATTCTAACATATTTTCATTAAAGTAGTAATTTGTGTTAATTTGTTGTAACCTGTAGAATGACATGAGTTTTCATTTTAGTATATTTAATTCCAATAGATTGATATTGCACCATTGATAAAAATAGTCAATAGCAGTTTCAGTTGATCAGAAAGATGATTCAAGGAATAAAATATGTTTACATCATCCGCATACATTAGGACATTAGAATAGTGTATTATATCTGGCAAATCGTTGATAAATAATATAACCAATACTGATCCAAGGTGACTAGCTTGTGGTACACCAGAAGTTACATAAATTTTATTCGAAGTAGCACTACCAAATTTTACATCTGGTATTCGATCGATTAAGTATGACTTTATCCAGTTCAACAGTAAACCACTGAAACCCATGCAATTCAACTTTTGTATCAACAAACCATGATTTACTTTGTCGAATGCCTTGCTGAAGTCTGTATACACACAATCTGTCTGACTCTTTTTTCTTTTTTAAAGAAGCACTAACACGTGTAGTTAATTCTAACCCATGTTGGTATTTTGATAGAACAGAAGATACTTGAAAACATGACAATTCCGTGACAAGTTTTTGGAATAATTTTGGTATGGCGTTTAATTTTGCGATGTCTCTATAGTTGCATACATCTGCTTTATTGCCTGATTTAAGAAGGGGAACAATAAAAGATTCTTGTCAATAACTGGGAAATATCCAGAATTTATTGTTTTAATATACAAGCTGGGATTCCATCTGGTCCAGGAGAGGTTGTATTCTTTAAGTTTTTTAGATTGTTTACACTACGGAGGAATCTCGATTTCTTACAATTATACATGAGCATTCAGAAATATTATACGGATACTCAAAATTATCGTCATGTGTTTTGTGGAGTAAGTTGTTTGAAAGAATGAGGCAAATATATTAGAGATTCCTGTGTCATCTTCTCCAACAATATTTCTAAATTTTAGGATTGTAGGAAAGACACTAACTAGATCAGTGTTTTGTATTAATGAAACCATAGAAAGATTTAGGATTGACTAATAATTTTTTCCTTATTTTTGTAATGTACTTGTTGTAATGTTGTTTATTGGATAATGTATATTTGGGTCTAGCAATTGAATTTGCCTAGTCTAAATATGATATACTTCTTTTAAACTTTTTATATAACTTATTCTTTCTGTTTTTTAACTTTGATAATGTAGTAGTATTCCAAGGTGGCCCTACATTATTAAAGATTGCAATTTTAGAGACAGTTTTTGATATGCAACTTTCGAGAGTGCAATAAAACTTATCCAGCTTATCCAGCTTATCCAAGGGCGTAGCCAGGATCAAAACTAGGGCGGGGGGCAACTTCATTTTTTTGGTGGTGTGTATACTTTTTACATGAAAAATGTTAAAACCTTTATTTAGGTACTTACCTAATGAAAAACAAGAAAAAACGTACACCATGAAATATTCTGAACTAGTATGGAATAATTAGTTTTCTTTCCGTTAGGTAAGTAACATTGTCCACAACTTTAGTTGAATTTTCTTGACCCCTGCGTAAACCAATCCGGTCAGCTAAAATTTTGTACAATACTTGAAATTGGTATACCAAAACGTGGACCTATGTCAAAGTTCACAATTTTAGGTTTACAATTTTAGGTCAAAGTTCACAATTTTAGGTTTATCTTAGGTTTTCAGGATTTTGTTTGCAAGCGGCAAATCCTATCGAAATGGGACTAAAGAAAATTTTTATAGAGGACTTTCAATGCTATAACATTTTCTTTAGTGCCATTTCGAAAGGACTTGCTGCGTCCAAGCAAAATCCTGAAAACCTAAGATAAACCTAAAACTGTGAACTTTGACCGCGATTTATTCTTGTTTCTGGCTTTTTCTCATCTATGAACATTCCCGTTTTAGAATTCACAAAAACTTCCCAGGTGTAAGCGGTTTTCATTCAAAGTTAGTTAAGAGGCACCGTACTTGACATTGTTTTATATGGAGGCGATACAATCAGTGCATTGTCCAAATTTGCATTTCTATATATCAAAATGTTCACTGCTACAGCATTTTCCTTAGTCCGTTTACGATAGCACTTAGGGTTTCCAAGCATAATCGTGAAAACCTAAAAAAACCCTAAAAATGTGAACTTTGACCTCGATTTATTTTAAAATCCCTCTGGCGAATTTTTTTGTTTTTTTATTTTTCTCGACATGAACATTGTAGTTTCAAAATCCGCAACAACCTCCCAGGTGTAAGTACCTTTCATTTAAAATTATTTAAAGCGCACCGTGAGATGATTTTAGTTATTTTCAAGATATTATCTACATCTACATTTGCTTTAATTTTGAATTTAGGGTTAAGGTATTTGGAAGTTATTACCTACATTTACGGCGCAAATTTGCTGATATTTGGCATTCTAAGTGCAAGATCGTCAAAAAATTTAACCACCGAATTTTAGACAATAGCCCCCTCAAAAATGCGAACATTAGTCCACGTTTTGGTATGGCATTTGTATACCCTCAGCTTTTAGGCTAAAGAGGTTATATACACGTTCAGACGATTAAAATTTTATACCCCAATTAAATTTGGACGAAATCTGTTTCAGCCAATTTGGAGTCGTTTTAGCCATGTACTTCCGTCTGGCTGGCTGGACGCACAACAACTCTCGAACGGATCAACCGATACGGTCAAAAATTTTGGCTTTGTAATATTTTGTCCAAACTTAGTTTAAGTTCGCTCAACTCTGGTCCATGCTTTGCACATCGTAATATTTTGACGAGACATAGAATAACTAATCACACAAGAGTTCGGTGGGCGATCAACAGTTTCAAGCCCTATAAATCACCGGGACCGGACGGTATAATACCACCAATGCTACAGAATGTGGCTGAGCCGGAGCTATCAATCCTGGTAGATATGTTCAAGGCTTGTTTATTTTTATCGTACATACCTGGTCTGTGGAAGGAGGTTAAGGTGACCTACATCCTTAAAGTGGAGAAGCCAAGTCATACTCTGCCAAAAGACTACAGACCAATTAGTCTTTCTTCCTTTCTTTTAAAAACATTAGACAGGTTACTGGATCTTGAAAATATAACAGAATTAAACCCCATTAACATCAGCAAATCACAACATGCCTACACTAAAGGCAAATCTGTGCAGTCTGCCCCCCATGAGGTGGTCTGGCATGTTTAGAAGCATAAGGAAAATTCAGGCTTCACGCTGGCGGCCTTCCTCGATATAGAGGGGGCTTTCAACAACGTGAAGCTTGAATCAATCCACTGGGAGTAAACCCGGAAAAAACAGAGCTTGTACTATTCACTAAGAAACGCAAAGTTCCCAATTTCGAGCCTCCAGTCCTGGACGGGCCGTGGAACTTTCTACGGAAGCTAAATATCTCGGCACTATTCTGGACCATCGCTTGTGATGGAAAAGAAATGTAGTGGAGCGAACGAAGAAAGGACTCATGGCACTCTATTCCTGTAAGAACTCCATTGGGAAAAGCTGGAGATTGAGACCACAGATCACACACTGGCTGTATGTAACCGTGGTCCTGCCCATACTTGCCTATGGTGGAATGGTCTGGTGGCAAGCTCTTGGGAACAAAGCGTTACTGTCCAAATTATCAAGTGTACAAAGAACCGCGTCACTGCTGATTACCGGATCGATTAGGATACACAAAAACTCTACAACTTATTAAACTCCTGAAATATGCAAAATAAAAACAAATTTAAGGGTTAGGGGTCCTTCTTGTGAGTTTTGGCAAAATTGTCATACAAAACATCATTTAAAAAAAATGGTGTCAAGGAAAAAATGTTCTCCGCTAAATTTCACTATAAGTCCCCAAATAAATGAAATCTCTATTTGCGTTACATACCAAGGAAATATCGGTATCAATTTTGCCAAAACACAACAAGAAACTAAAATAGGGTTGCAAGCTTCAGCCATTTCTACAGCTCTGGAAATATTTAAGATAACATTACTTGAATCCTTGCATTTTAGGTATATAGTGTCTTTGGCATCTTTACTGACAAGAATGCGAGGAATATTTTCCTTAAAAATTAACCCTCGTGTAAGTCATAAGAGGGTCTTTTTGGTCCCTTTTTCCAAAAATCTTTAAAACCTCCTATAAAATGTTATCGTATCAGATCAAAATATTCTAGAAATTTGTTCGCCATAAAATTTTACTATAGGTCCTAGA
This sequence comes from Musca autumnalis, assembly GCF_047663935.1. Taxonomy (NCBI): domain Eukaryota; kingdom Metazoa; phylum Arthropoda; class Insecta; order Diptera; family Muscidae; genus Musca; species Musca autumnalis. The sequence continues at coordinate 139,933,724 of NW_027411644.1, forward strand.
ATACACTTAAAAACTCTAAATTTTAACGAACGCCAGAAAGTTACCCTGACAACGAAAATGTGTATATATCCGCAAGACAAAATATCACATAAAAACGAAAAGTGCAAATATGTGCAGGATGTTTCGATGGGAATTGGTAAAAAAGTATTCCCTTTTTATGAAATAATAAGGTTCACAGCCCAACTCGATCTTACTCAGAACTATTTTCATAAATTATTGTAAAAATTGACCTTGAAAAAAATCAACAAGTGCGGACCTCAATTATTAAAAAACGCGGACTTCGTTGGCGACACTGAACATTCTAAATTCGTTTCACATACGTTTCATTACAATTACAAAAACAAATATGTAAAACCCGTTGTTTATTTTGGATATTATAATATTTTAAAAAACAACTTAAATTATGAGAATTTTTTCCAAATAGGGTCACTTTGACCTGCTTTTATGCCCACTTACTAAACAAGAAGCGTATTTTTTTTATAACTGCACGCAGTGGGATCCTATAAACAATATTTGACATTTTTAGTGTAAATTGATATAACCATTTTTGGATTTTTGCCAGGTTTTTCGGAAATTTGGCCATTAGGAAATTTGCCATCATGATGGTAACACAGTGGTAAGTGCTTCGAATCGGATTGAAGCTTCGTCCGATTGTATACTCCAAAGTACATAACGCAGAATCTTGCTTACACCAGAACATAGGAATGGAATATCATCAGCTAATTGAACGAACATGCTAATATAGCCAAGTACGGGTTACAAACGACAAGTAATATGAATTATCTCACCTGCTAAATTAAATTATCTGGGATGGAGTATGATTGGAATGACGAATGTTGGGTATATGAAAAATGCAGTTGCTTCGGATGAACCTCAGTTTTGAAGAATAATGTGGAAAACTTGAATCATGCAAAAGACTCATTATTGGGGTCTGGTTGTCGAAAAGGAATATATACAAATTGAAAATCAGTCGGTATGTATTTGATGAAATATTCGCATTAGTGACGACTGTCAGCAAGGAGTATTTTTTTCGATTTCAGAGCTTCGATCGGAAATGTCTCTTGTAGTCGAATAAAGTCTGGAATTACGTTGTCATACTCTGTATAGTGCAGAATCAAAGTCCTATCTTCGAAATAGATACGTAATGGAACGGATTTATTGGGCTTCGGAGTCGAACCATTTTTATTTCGACTCCAGGCCAGTTCTTCCACGACTCCGGAGTCGACTCCGGGGATAATTTCCTATACAACGGAAAATGAATAAAACATGCACAATTTTTAAAATTTTCCTATACTTGGACCATATATGCTTATAAGTTGTTTTCCTAGGGTATTTTGTAATGCATGTTCAATATTGATTCTGGTGTATTTTACATTGAAAAGTATTAAGAGAAACAAATTAGAAAGTTTACGTCGGTTGTGCTAATCAAGACCTGGAACTGGATTCTTGTTCTATGAAAATTTGAAATGAAAAATATTTTCTTTATAATTTTTTTCATTTGACATTTATTCCATTTATACAATTTTTCATTTCACATTTTCATAGAAACAGAATTGAGCCCCAGATCTTAACCTGGAGCTTATCCAAAAGTTTTTTTGTACTTAACATGCCCAGAGATATTCAGAACTTCAGAAGGATATCTCATAGAACATTACAAGGCATTTCATTGCAGTCCAATAGGCCCTCTAATAGTACATAAGATGAGAAGACCAGCAGGACTTCTAGCATATATATTACTTAAGTCTATAGATTACAAAAATCCTTACAGAATAAATTAGATACTAAATATCTATACACAGAATTTATTAACAAAAATATTAACAATTTAAGTATTTAGGAGTAATATTATTTTATTTTTGACCCAATTCCGATTTTCAGACAGATCAATGTGATGATAAAACATAATAAATTCGTGGCAAAGGATCGTTACTAATATAGTTAGAGGTAAAATAATTTATTTGAAGAAAATGATAGTGACGTGTTGGCCTGAAAGGAACGTTCAAATAAATTCGTTCCAAATTAAATTCTGATTTTATCGTCCCCTGAATGACATTTAGTAATAATGTAACATCGTGCGTCTACTTTTTAAAGTAGGTAATTTAATCAAGCTTAAGCAAAATTCGTAAGATGGCAATGTCTGTGGGTTCCAACATCGATTCCTAAGACAAAATAACAAAACTTGCTTTTGTACAGATTCGATAGAATTGGAGTGTATGGAATATGTTGGATCCCAAACTATTGATCCATATTCTAAAGGAGAACGAACAAATGAGATATATAGCTGTTTAGTAACATTTGGGTCAGAAATACCTTGCTCCAACGTTTGATAAACCCAAGGTTTTTATATGCTATATTTGTAATTAATAAAAATTAATTAAATTAAAATAAGAGAATACCAAGGTCATTGGTACTATCGACATATTCTAACATATTTTCATTAAAGTAGTAATTTGTGTTAATTTGTTGTAACCTGTAGAATGACATGAGTTTTCATTTTAGAATATTTAATTCCAATAGATTGATATTGCACCATTGATAAAAATAGTCAATAGCAGTTTCAGTTGATCAGAAAGATGATTCAAGGAATAAAATATTTTTACATCATCCGCATACATTAGGACATTAGAATAGTGTATTATAACTGGCAAATCGTTGATAAATAATATAACCAATACTGATCCAAGGTGACTAGCTTGTGGTACACCAGAAGTTACATAAATTTTATTCGAAGTAGCACTACCAAATTTTACATCTTGTATTCGATCGATTAAGTATGACTTTATCCAGTTCAACAGTAAACCACTGAAACCCATGCAATTCAACTTTTGTATCAACAAACCATGATTTACTTTGTCGAATGCCTTGCTGAAGTCTGTATACACACAATCTGTCTGACTCTTTTTTCTTTTTTAAAGAAGCACTAACACGTGTAGTTAATTCTAACCCATGTTGGTATTTTGATAGAACAGAAGATACTTGAAAACATGACAATTCCGTGACAAGTTTTTAGAATAATTTTGGTATGGCGTTTAATTTTGCGATGTCTCTATAGTTGAATACATCTGCTTTATTGCCTGATTTAAGAAGGGGAACAATAAAATATTCTTGTCAATAACTGGGAAATATCCAGAATTTATTGTTTTAATATACAAGCTGGGATTCCATCTGGTCCAGGAAAGGTTGTATTCTTTAAGTTTTTTAGATTGTTATACACTACGGAGGAATCTCGATTTCTTACAATTATACATGAGCATTCAGAAATATTATACGGATACTCAAAATGATCGTCATGTGTTTTGTGGAGTAAGTTGTTTGAAAGAATGAGGCAAATATATTAGAGATTCCTGTGTCATCTTCTCCAACAATATTTCCAAATTTTAGGATTGTAGGAAAGACACTAACTAGATCAGTGTTTTGTATTAATGAAACCATAGAAAGATTTAGGATTGACTAATAATTTTTTCTTTATTTTTGTAATGTACTTGTTGTAATGTTGTTTATTGGATAATGTATATTTGGGTCTAGAAATTGAATAATTTGCATAGTCTAAATATGATATACTTCTTTTAAACATTTTATATAACTTATTCTTTCTGTTTTTTAACTTTGATAATGTAGTAGTATTCCAAGATTGCAATTTTAGAGACAGTTTTTGATATACAACTTTCGAGAGTGCAATAAAACTTATCCAGCTTATCCAAGGGCGTAGCCAGGATCAAAACTAGGGGGGGGGGCAACTTCATTTTTTTTGGTGGTGTGTATACTTTTTACATGCAAAATGTTAAAACCTTTATTTAGGTACTTACCTAATGAAAAACAAGAAAAAACGTACACCATGAAATATTCTGAACTAGTATGGAATAATTAGTTTTCTTTCCGTTAGGTAAGTAACATTGTCCACAACTTTAGTTGAATTTTCTAGACCCCTGCGTAAACCAATCCGGTCAGCTAAAATTTTGTACAATACTTGAAATTGGTATACCAAAACGTGGACCTATGTCAAAGTTCACAATTTTAGGTTTACAATTTTAGGTCAAAGTTCACAATTTTAGGTTTATCTTAGGTTTTCAGGATTTTGTTTGCAAGCGGCAAATCCTATCGAAATGGGACTAAAGAAAATTTTATAGAGGACTTTCAATGCTATAACATTTTCTTTAGTGCCATTTCGAAAGGACTTGCTGCGTCCAAGCAAAATCCTGAAAACCTAAGATAAACCTAAAACTGTGAACTTTGACCGCGATTTATTCTTGTTTCTGGCTTTTTCTCATCTATGAACATTCCCGTTTTAGAATTCACAAAAACTTCCCAGGTGTAAGCGGTTTTCATTCAAAGTTAGTTAAGAGGCACCGTACTTGACATTGTTTTATATGGAGGCGATACAATCAGTGCATTGTCCAAATTTGCATTTCTATATATCAAAATGTTCACTGCTACAGCATTTTCTTTAGTCCGTTTACGATAGCACTTAGGGTTTCCAAGCATAATCGTGAAAACCTAAAAAAACCCTAAAAATGTGAACTTTGACCTCGATTTATTTTAAAATCCCTCTGGCGATTTTTTTTGTTTTTTTATTTTTCTCGACATGAACATTGTAGTTTCAAAATCCGCAACAACCTCCCAGGTGTAAGTACCTTTCATTTAAAATTATTTAAAGCGCACCGTGAGATGATTTTAGTTATTTTCAAGATATTATCTACATCTATATTTGCTTTAATTTTGAATATAGGGTTAAGGTATTTGGAAGTTATTACCTACATTTACGGCGCAAATTTGCTGATATTTGGCATTCTAAGTGCAAGATCGTCAAAAAATTTAAACACCGAATTTTAGACAATAGCCCCCTCAAAAATGCGAACATTAGTCCACGTTTTGGTATGGCATTTGTATACCCTCAGCTTTTAGGCTAAAGAGGTTATATACACGTTCAGACGATTAAAATTTTATACCCCATTTAAATTTGGACGAAATCTGTTTCAGCCAATTTGGAGTCGTTTTAGCCATGTACTTCCGTCTGGCTGGCTGGACGCACAACAACTCTTGAAAGGATCAACCGATACGGTCAAAAATTTTGGCTTTGTAATATTTTGTCCAAACTTAGTTTAAGTTCGCTCAACTCTGGTCCATGCTTTGCACATCGTAATATTTTGACGAGACATAGAATAACTAATCACACAAGAGTTCGGTGGGCGATCAACAGTTTCAAGCCCTATAAATCACCGGGACCGGACGGTATAATACCACCAATGCTACAGAATGTGGCTGAGCCGGAGCTATCAATCCTGGTAGATATGTTCAAGGCTTGTTTATTTTTATCGTACATACCTGGTCTGTGGAAGGAGGTTAAGGTGACCTACATCCTTAAAGTGGAGAAGCCAAGTCATACTCTGCCAAAAGACTACAGACCAATTAGTCTTTCTTCCTTTCTTTTAAAAACATTAGACAGGTTACTGGATCTTGAAAATATAACAGAATTAAACCCCATTAACATCAGCAAATCACAACATGCCTACACTAAAGGCAAATCTGTGCAGTCTGCCCCCCATGAGGTGGTCTGGCATGTTTAGAAGCATATGGAAAATTCAGGCTTCACGCTGGCGGCCTTCCTCGATATAGAGGGGGCTTTCAACAACGTGAAGCTTGAATCAATCCACTGGGAGTAAACCCGGAAAAAACAGAGCTTGTACTATTCACTAAGAAACGCAAAGTTCCCAATTTCGAGCCTCCAGTCCTGGACGGGCCGTGGAACTTTCTACGGAAGCTAAATATCTCGGCACTATTCTGGACCATCGCTTGTGATGGAAAAGAAATGTAGTGGAGCGAACGAAGAAAGGACTCATGGCACTCTATTCCTGTAAGAACTCCATTGGGAAAAGCTGGAGATTGAGACCACAGATCACACACTGGCTGTATGTAACCGTGGTCCTGCCCATACTTGCCTATGGTGGAATGGTCTGGTGGCAAGCTCTTGGGAACAAAGCGTTACTGTCCAAATTATCAAGTGTACAAAGAACCGCGTCACTGCTGATTACCGGATCGATTAGGATACACAAAAACTCTACAACTTATTAAACTCCTGAAATATGCAAAATAAAAACAAATTTAAGGGTTAGGGGTCCTTCTTGTGAGTTTTGGCAAAATTGTCATACAAAACATCATTTAAAAAAAATGGTGTCAAGGAAAAAATGTTCTCCGCTAAATTTCACTATAAGTCCCCAAATAAATGAAATCTCTATTTGCGTTACATACCAAGGAAATATCGGTATCAATTTTGCCAAAACACAACAAGAAACTAAAATAGGGTTGCAAGCTTCAGCCATTTCTACAGCTCTGGAAATATTTAAGATAAGATTACTTGAATCCTTGCATTTTAGGTATATAGTGTCTTTGGCATCTTTACTGACAAGAATGCGAGGAATATTTTCCTTAAAAATTAACCCTCGTGTAAGTCATAAGAGGGTCTTTTTGGTCCCTTTTTCCAAAAATCTTTAAAACCTCCTATAAAATGTTATCGTATCAGATCAAAATATTCTAGAAATTTGTTCGCCATAAAATTTTACTATAGGTCCTAGAATACACTTAAAAACTCTAAATTTTAACGAAACGCCAGAAAGTTACCCTGACAACGAAAATGTGTATATATCCGCAAGACAAAATATCACATAAAAACGAAAAGTGCAAATATGTGCAGGATGTTTCGATGGGAATTGGTAAAAAAGTATCCCTTTTTATGAAATAATAAGGTTCACAGCCCAACTCGATCTTACTCAGAACTATTTTCATAATTTATTGTAAAAATTGACCTTGAAAAAAATCAACAAGTGCGGACCTCAATTATTAAAAAACGCGGACTTCGTTGGCGACACTGAACATTCTAAATTCGTTTCACATACGTTTCATTACAATTACAAAAACAAATATGTAAAACCCGTTGTTTATTTTGGATATTATAATATTTTAAAAAACAACTTAAATTATGAGAATTTTTTTCCAAATAGGGTCACTTTGACCAGCTTTTATGCCCACTTACTAAACAAGAAGCGTATTTTTTTTTATAACTGCACGCAGTGGGATCCTATAAACAATATTTGACATTTTTAGTGTAAATTGATATAACCATTTTTGGATTTTTGCCAGGTTTTTCGGAAATTTGGCCATTAGGAAATTTGCCATCATGATGGTAACACAGTGGTAAGTGCTTCGAATCGGATTGAAGCTTCGTCCGATTGTGTACTCCAAAGTACATAACGCAGAATCTTGCTTACACCAGAACATAGGAATGGAATATCATCAGCTAATTGAACGAACATGCTAATATAGCCAAGTACGGGTTACAAACGACAAGTAATATGTCGGTCAGTTGCAGACCATGAATTATCTCACTTGCTAAATTAAATTATCTGGGATGGAGTATGATTGGAATGACGAATGTTGGGTATATGAAAAATGCAGTTGCTTCGGATGAACCTCAGTTTTGAAGGATAATGTGGAAAACTTGTATCATGCAAAAGACTCATTATTGGGGTCTGGTTGTCGAAAAGGAATTTATACAAATTGAAAATAAGTCGGTATGTATTTGATGAAATATTCGCATTAGTGACGACTGTCAGCAAGGAGTATTTTTTTCGATTTCAGAGCTTCGATCGGAAATGTCTCTTGTAGTCGAATAAAGTCTGGAATTACGTTGTCATACTCTGTATAGTGCAGAATCAAAGTCCTATCTTCGAAATAGATACGTAATGGAACGGATTTATTGGGCTTCGGAGTCGAACCATTTTTATTTCGACTCCAGGCCAGTTCTTCCACGACTCCGGAGTCGACTCCGGGGATAATTTCCTATACAACGGAAAATGAATAAAGCATGCACAATTTTTAAAATTTTCCTACACTTGGACCATATATGCTTATAAGTTGTTTTCCTAGGGTATTTTGTAATGCATGTTCAATATTGATTCTGGTGTATTTTACATTGAAAAGTATTAAGAGAAACAAATTAGAAAGTTTACGTCGGTTGTGCTAATCAAGACCTGGGGCTGGATTCTTGTTCTATGAAAATTTGAAATGAAAAATATTTTCTTTATAATTTTTTCATTTGACATTTATTCCATTTATAAAATTTTTCATTTCACATTTTCATAGAAACAGAATTGAGCCCCAGATCTTAACCTGGAGCTTATCCAAAAGTTTTTTTGTACTTAACATGCCCAGAGATATTCAGAACTTCAGAAGGATATCTCATAGAACATTACAAGGCATTTCATTGCAGTCCAATAGGCCCTCTAATAGTACATAAGATGAGAAGACCAGCAGGACTTCTAGCATATATATTACTTAAGTCTATAGATTACAAAAATCCTTACAGAATAAATTAGATACTAAATATCTATACACAGAATTTATTAACAAAAATATTAACAATTTAAGTATTTAGGAGTAATATTATTTTATTTTTGACCCAATTCCGATTTTCAGACAGATCAATGTGATGATAAAACATAATAAATTCGTGGCAAAGGATCGTTACTAATATAGTTAGAGGTAAAATAATTTATTTGAAGAAAATGATAGTGACGTGTTGGCCTGAAAGGAACGTTCAAATAAATTCGTTCCAAATTAAATTCTGATTTTATCGTCCCCTGAATGACATTTAGTAATAATGTAACATCGTGCGTCTACTTTTTAAAGTAGGTAATTTAATCAAGCTTAAGCAAAATTCGTAAGATGGCAATGTCTGTGGGTTCCAACATCGATTCCTAAGACAAAATAACAAAACTTGCTTTTGTACAGATTCGATAGAATTGGAGTGTATGGAATATGTTGGATCCCAAACTATTGATCCATATTCTAAAGGAGAACGAACAAATGAGATATATAACTGTTTAGTAACATTTGGGTCAGAAATACCTTGCTCCAACGTTTGATAAAGCCAAGGTTTTTATATGCTATATTTGTAATTAATAAAAATTAATTAAATTAAAATAAGAGAATACCAAGGTCATTGGTACTATCGACATATTCTAACATATTTTCATTAAAGTAGTAATTTGTGTTAATTTGTTGTAACCTGTAGAATGACATGAGTTTACATTTTAGAATATTTAATTCCAATAGATTGATATTGCACCATTGCTAAAAATAGTCAATAGCAGTTTCAGTTGAGCAGAAAGATGATTCAAGGAATAAAATATTTTTACATCATCCGCATACATTAGGACATTAGAATAGTGTATTATAACTGGCAAATCGTTGATAAATAATATAACCAATACTGATCCAAGGTGACTAGCTTGTGGTACACCAGAAGTTACATAAATTTTATTCGAAGTAGCACTACCAAATTTTACATCTTGTATTCGATCGATTAAGTATGACTTTATCCAGTTCAACAGTAAACCACTGAAACCCATGCAATTCAACTTTTGTATCAACAAACCATGATTTACTTTGTCGAATGCCTTGCTGAAGTCTGTATACACACAATCTGTCTGACTCTTTTTTCTTTTTTAAAGAAGCACTAACACGTGTAGTTAATTCTAACCCATGTTGGTATTTTGATAGAACAGAAGATACTTGAAAACATGACAATTCCGTGACAAGTTTTTAGAATAATTTTGGTATGGCGTTTAATTTTGCGATGTCTCTATAGTTGCATACATCTGCTTCATTGCCTGATTTAAGAAGGGGAACAATAAAAGATTCTTGTCAATAACTGGGAAATATCCAGAATTTAGTGTTTTAATATACAAGCTGGGATTCCATCTGGTCCAGGAGAGGTTGTATTCTTTAAGTTTTTTAGATTGTTATACACTACGGAGGAATCTCGATTTCTTACAATTATACATGAGCATTCAGAAATATTATACGGATACTCAAAATTATCGTCATGTGTTTTGTGGAGTAAGTTTTTTGAAAGAATGAGGCAAATATATTAGAGATTCCTGTGTCATCTTCTCCAACAATATTTCCAAATTTTAGGATTGTAGGAAAGACACTTACTAGATCAGTGTTTTGTATTAATGAAACCATAGAAAGATTTAGGATTGACTAATAATTTTTTCTTTATTTTTGTAATGTACTTGTTGTAATGTTGTTTATTGGATAATGTATATTTGGGTCTAGCAATTTTCTTTATTTACAATCTGTTTTTAAAAAACAATAAGTAAATGGTATAAATAATTGGACTTCGCATGTACATAACATAATATGAATTCTTAAAATTCAACAATTTTTATATATACAAGTTATATGTATATTTATATATAATTTATTTTATCTTCTATAAGGGAGATCGAGAATATCGCTTCGTTTCAGTCTTGTTATTTTGTCAGGTTCATCTAATAAAACTATGGCCAACGTATTTACATGGTTACATAATCTGTTTAGGTAATTGCTAGAAATTTGGTTTATTTCTTCTTTGATTGTGTTTATTCTTAGGTCCTGATGAATATGTATGTTTTGCATGTACCATGGAGCATTCGTAATCATTCGCAGCGTTTTTGACTGGAACCGTTGAAGGATTTCTAAATTAGAGTTACTGGCAGTTCCCCATAGCTGCACACCGTATGTCCATATCGGTTTTATTATGACTTTATATAGCAGAAGTTTATTTTCTAAGCTGAGTTCTGATGTGCGTCCAAGTAGCCAGTACATTTTCTTCGTTTTTATCTTCAAATGTTGAACTTTAGTTTTTATGTGTTGTTTCCACGTTAACCTTTTATCGATATGAATTCCTAGATATTTCACGCAATCCTGTTTGGGAATGACCTCATTGTAGATATGAAAATCAGGACAGTTTCCTCTTCTTAATGTAAATGTTACGTTGACGCATTTATCGGGATTTACTTTTATGTTCCACCTGTTTAACCAGATTTCGATATCGCTTATTGCCTGCTGTAAAATTTCTGCAGCTTTGTTTGGACAGTCATCAGTAGCTAGTAAAGCAGTGTCGTCAGCGTGCGTTGCAACAGTGGTATCTGCATTAATAGGCATATCTGAAGTATATATGGTATAAAGAACAGGAGCTAAAACACTCCCCTGAGGGACACCAGCATGAATATTACATATATCCGATACCTCATTGTTAATTTTAACGTAAAAATGTCGATCGCAGAGATATGATTTTAGTACTAAGTAAAATGGGCAGGAATATTTATTTTTAACTTATACAGCAGACCATCATGCCAAACTTTATCGAACGCTTGTTTAATGTCTAGGAAAATACCTGGACAAAATTTCTTCTTCTCGAGAGCATCTCTGATTACGTTCACAATACGGTGACATTGTTCTGGCGTCCCATGCTTATGACGAAACCCAAACTGATAATCAGGAATAATTTGTCTTTCTTCTAAGATGGGTGATAACCTTCGTAAAAATAGCTTTTCAAAAATTTTTGAAAAGATAGGCAATAAACTAATTGGGCGGAATGACGACACCAATTCTGTTGATTTATTATCTCAGCACACTTCCAGTGTATGGGAAAGTGGTGAATCCTTAAAATTGTGTTGAAAATTTTACAAAGAAAAATTATTGCTTTTCTTGGTAAAGATTTAACGACATTGGCACAGATTTTATCAAATCCCGGCGATTTACTGATTTTAAGTCCGCTTATTTCATTGAGAACTTCTCTTGGTGTAATGTGCCTTATAGGAATATCCATTTGTAGGGGGGTTTCAAGGAATTGCTTAACTTCGCTTGAGTCAGCATTTGAGTTCAGGTTAAACGGATAAAATGTATTTTCAAGATATTTTGAGAAAAGACTTGCCTTCTCAACATCATTTTGACACCAATTACCATTATCACCCTTAAGAGGAGTATTTTTTAAGATTGGTGATTTTTTCAAAAACTTTGTTGCACGCCATAGATAAAATTCGTTATTCGAAGGAACTTTTATATCAAGTTGTTTCAAAAAATCACCCACTTCTTTGTTTCTAAAATCCTTTAAAAGCCTCGATAGCTCCTTTGAGGCGCGGTTAAAGTTTGTTTTATCGGCTGGATTCCTTGTGATTTTCCAGACTTTACGCAATCTTCTTTTTTGTTTAATAAGCTGCTTTATTTCGAAGGAAACGTTACAGAGATTACCCTTTCTTGTGGATTCTGGTTTTACAGGGGTAGATAAAAAGGCAGCTTCATGAATTAAATTTGTGAGACCTTCTACTGCAGAGTCAAGACTGTCACTGGTGTCCATAGAAACAGATAAATCTATTTGTTGCTCAATCCAGTTTTTAAATGAATTGAGGTCAGTTCTTGATGTGAATAAATTAACGGATTTCTTTATTTTTTCAAGTACGGAACAAAAAGTTATTATTACTGGTGAGTGATCCGAGCTGAGGTCATTGCTGTCAGAGATGTCCAAGCTTCTACTACATATGCCTTTGTAAACGGCGAAATCTAATAAGTCCGGAATTTTTGCATTATCAGTAGGTCAATATGTCGGAGTTCCTGTTGATATAACTGAATAATTATATTTTTGAATGCATTTAAAAAGCTCTCTTCCCTTTGGATTTGTTAGGCGGGATGCCCACCATGGGTGCTTGGCATTGTAGTCTCCTCCGACTAAAAACCTCGGACCAAGTTTATTAAAGAAATCGTAATATTCTTGACAATGAATCGAATGTCTAGGCGGAGAATAAAGAGCGTAAATCAAAATATCTTCATTATCACATTTAATTTTAATTCCAGCTGCCTGTATATAATTTAATTGAAAATTATCCACCGATTCATATTTAACGTTTGATTTTATTAACACCGCTGATCCTCCGTGAGCTCGGTTATCTGGATTGTTGGCGGTGATTAGGTCATAACCTCTAATACGGAAATAGCTACGATTTGTAAAGTGTGTCTGAGACAAGAGACATATATCTATGAAATTGTTGTTCAGGAATAATGTGAGTTCCTGCGTATGATTTGAAACGCCGTTTGCGTTCCATATGGCAATTCTTATGTTTAATCGCATAATTTTTTAAGAAGCATGGTCATCATGCTTATTAGAGTATTTGTAAGCTCCATTTGTTTGGTGAACATTTGTTCTATCTTTGACATAAAATTAGAAGAATCATTGCTTGGTTTTAATACGTCAGAATAAAGTACGTTTTGATTCTGCGCGTTCACATTATTATTTTGGGATACTCCGGTAAAATATGTGTTACTGGGTTCATTGGAAGCAACACGACAACCTGCAGAAGAATTATTTTGAAACTTTTTCTGCCATAATTGTTGGTATATTTTACAACCTTTATAATTGGCCGTATGTACACCTAAACAATTCGTGCACTTCGGTTGTGATTCAATGCTTTTTGTGCATTCTGCTGTTGGGTGATCCAAACCACATTTAACGCAACGATATGGCCGTTTGCAGTATGACTTAGTATGGCCAAATAATTGGCACCGGTGACACTGAATTAAATCAGTTGATTTTTTTGGGGGTTCAACCTGGACTGAAGCTTTTTTAATATATTTTAGATTATAAATATCTTTGTTATTCGGCTTAGGATCAAGGTCTACAAAAAACATAGGCAATGGCTTTTTGTCTTGTCGCCTTCTGACATTGACGATGTTTCTAACATCATGACCTAATGAGATAAGCATTGCTTTCAGGTCTTCTGTTGGATAACTATGATGTATATTTTTGATTACGACTCTAAAAGAACGTTCTCGTTTTATTTGATAAGTGTGAAAGACCTTGTTTTTTTCTTCCAGGAACTTTACGAGTTTCCTGAACGAATCAATCGATTTAACCATTATTTTGATTTGATCGTTCATTAACGATTTATAACAAAATTGCTCAGCTGGAATAACTTTACATATTTGTTTGACCATGTTATTTATGTTGTCCACATTCGGCACAAAAATTGAAGGTGGTTTTGATGCATCATCTTCATTAGTTTGTGCGTTATTGTCGAAAACTTCATTAACATTGTTACTTTCTTCACTTAGTATGACAAATTTGTTGGTAGATGTTGACGGTACATCGTTAGTCGACGTACATTGCTTCTTGCTTTGACTCGAATTGGAATGTTTAATGGTTCGTTTGTTGTTGTTTGCTGGTTCGACCTTTTGCCAGTTGTCTTCTTCACTGTCGTCACTCTCACTAGTATTCATGTTTATTATTGGTACCGCACTTTTAGTGTCTGATAAAGGTGTTATGTTTTTTTTTTTTCAAAAAAAGAAAAACAATTGAACGCCGTAGTTAATGATCATTAACTATGGTTGAAAAAAATGAGGTGTTTGCAAACTCGAAACTTCGCACGTCCGTTAGTAAGAGCGGTTGAACAAAGACTGGGTCTAGAAATTGAATAATTTGCATAGTCTAAATATGATATACTTCTTTTAAACTTTTTATATAACTTTTTCTTTCTTATCCAGCATATCCAAGGGCGCAGCCAGGATTAAAACTAGGGGGGGGGGTTGGCAACTTCATTTTTTTTGGTGGTGTGTATACTTTTTACATGCAAAATGTTAAAACCTTTATTTAGGTACTTACCTAATGAAAAACAAGAAAAAACGTACACTATGAAATATTCTGAACTAGTATAGAATAATTAGTTTTCTTTCCGTTAAGTAACATTTTTCCACAACTTTAGTTGAATTTTCTTGACCCCTGCGTAAACCAATCCGGTCAGCTAAAATTTTGTACAATACTTGAAATTGGTATACCAAAACGTGGACCTATGTCAAAGTTCACAATTTTAGGTTTACAATTTTAGGTCAAAGTTCACAATTTTAGGTTTATCTTAGGTTTTCAGGATTTTGTTTGCAAGCGGCAAATCCTATCGAAATGGGACTAAAGAAAATTTTATAGAGGACTTTCAATGCTATAACATTTTCTTTAGTGCCATTTCGATAGGACTTGCTGCGTCCAAGCAAAATCCTGAAAACCTAAGATAAACCTAAAACTGTGAACTTTGACCGCGATTTATTCTTGTTTCTGGATTTTTCTCATCTATGAACATTCCCGTTTTAGAATTCACAAAAACTTCCCAGGTGTAAGCGGTTTTCATTCAAAGTTAGTTAAGAGGCACCGTACTTGACATTGTTTTATATGGAGGCGATACAATCAGTGCATTGTCCAAATTTGCATTTCTATATATCAAAATGTTCACTGCTACAGCATTTTCTTTAGTCCGTTTACTTAGGGCACTTAGGGTTTCCAAGCATAATCGTGAAAACCTAAAAAAAACCCTAAAAATGTGAACTTTGACCTCGATTTATTTGAAAATCCCTCTGGCGAATTTTTTTGTTTTTTTATTTTTCTCGTCATGAACATTGTAGTTTCAAAATCCGCAACAACCTCCCAGGTGTAAGTACCTTTCATTTAAAATTATTTAAAGCGCATCGTGAGATGATTTTAGTTATTTTCAAGATATTATCTACATCTATATTTGCTTTAATTTTGAATTTAGGGTTAAGGTATTTGGAAGTTATTACCTACATTTACGGCGCAAATTTGCTGATATTTGGCATTCTAAGTGCAAGATCGTCAAAAAATTTAACCACCGAATTTTAGACAATAGCCCCCTCAAAAATGCGAACATTAGTCCACGTTTTGGTATGGCATTTGTATACCCTCAGCTTTTAGGCTAAAGAGGTTATATCACCAATATTTTTGAAAATTTAACATAGCTGAAGCCAAGGTTTACCCTTTTAGAACACGCGACTTGTGATTGTATATTATACAAATTAAATGTTTATGGATAAAATGAAATGTTTTTGGACGTGGCAAAAAATATTGGCCTCAAAAGTTAATTTGCGTGGAAGCTGTGGCCATATTTATGTTAGAAAATGGGTAAAAATGGGTTGAAGCCAACATGTCTTTTTTTGTTTTCTCTCGATTTGTGAGTAAACCACACTTCTCACGATTTTCCTGTCAAAGTAAAAGTAGAAGCCAACTAAATAAGGATAATCTCACTAATGTATAACTTTTCAAAATTTCATCTGCGTCTACCATTAAATGACGATGACATTTTGAAGCCAAATTTACAGTGTTTTTTGACATTTTCTTCTAGTCGCGTTCCGCAAACAGATTTTTCAAAAAGGCTTTAATAGGGTTATAGTACTTGCGATTCTGAGCTTTTTGATACGTATATCGTGAATGTAGCCTCCACAGCTTCACAGAAATATGTATCGAAATGACGAAATTTTGTGTGAATATTTTTCTAAAAATCATATTATTCGGGCCTAATTTTTACAATTGTCATTCGATTTCCTCGTACTTGATTGCACATTTTAGTTTTTTACGTTCCGGATCTAATAAATCATTCTCCGTGAAAATCCATCCACTAAAACGCGAGTTACAAGAAAATCCAAAGTAGAAAAATCACCTAAAATTGTTTTTGGAAATATCGCGTATTTTATCGCGTTTTCTGCGGTTCGTTTCCACTGCAATGAAACAACTAATACAGCATCTTTGTTTTAGCGGAAACAGAGATTTGAAAACTTCACTGATAAGGGAGCTACATTCATTTTATCCCAAAAAATAGTGTGTGATGCTACATCCACGGTTCTTCGTTGACCGCCTTGAAATAGATATATATCGATGTAGATTTTTATGGTGGACACTGAAATCGGATGCGGACAAAAATTGTATGCACTTTGCGCAAAGTAGCGATATTTTATAGGTTTTTTAATGCTAAGATGCAGCCGATGCTACATCTTACAGTCCAAATTATATTTCGAAAAATATATACCACTTAATAGATATGGCCTTGCTGTACATGAAAATCACATGCGGACAAAATGATTTTGATAATTACGCGATTTACACGTATTTTAAAATGCATAAAATATAAAATGGGTTATTTGACCTCTATTTCCATTTCAGAAGCTTTGAGATATATCCTCATCAACCCAATTACCTTCCCTAATGGGAAAGCTTTAATATGAATGTCAATAAAGCAAAATCCGTCTATTTTATTGGGAGATTTAAGCAAAATGAAGGAAGTATTTCTACAGATTTTTACAATATTTTCTACTACATAATGCATGTGAAAAAATAATTTTTCAAACAAAAAAATATTTTTTTGACCAAAATATGTGCTTATTTTGGCGGCAACATCGAAATTATAACACCAATCTGTAAGATTGTAGTCTCATTTGATTCGCCGTGAAGTTTGGATCCACAACAATTTTTTATGTAATTGTATGACCACTAAATGGACCTTAATTTTGAAAGAAGTTGACTTATATTCAATAATTTATCAATTTTATGTACATTCCGCGAATTCTGTGTAACATTTTGCAGGTATTATGCAATCTACTCGCTGAAGTCACTTCGAGGGAACTTTTTTGTAACAGTTGTGCTCATTAAAATAATCAGCGCTTTTATAATATTTTCTTTCTTGAAAAGCGAAATAAAAGCGCCATAACTTTTGTCCGCAACAACCAAAAATTGGCTCGCGACCAGATTCTTACTGGGAATTTTTTTCTTAACCTACATATCAAAAATCGTTGATGTAGCGCGAAAAAAAATTATCCTTTTTTTCTGAAATGGAATATGAAATAATTGACAATATTCCTGATATACACGTTCAGACGATTAAAATTTTATACCCCAATTAAATTTGGACGAAATCTGTTTCAGCCAATTTGGAGTCGTTTTAGCCATGTACTTCCGTCTGGCTGGCTGGACGCACAACAACTCTCGAACGGATCAACCGATTCGGTCAAAAATTTTGGCTTTGTAATATTTTGTCCAAACTTAGTTTAAGTTCGCTCAACTCTGTTCCATGCTTTGCACATCGTAATATTTTGACGGGACACAGATTGTCCAAACATACTTTAAAGAATTTCACCTATGCGTTCTTGAATAAAACCGTTTTCAATTACACTGTGCTATTTGCAGGGGTTCTAATGCATAAATTCGGTTTTGTGGGAGTCCACAGAAGACGAAAATACCTTTAGTTTCTTTGGGTCACTTCGGTTTTTCATTTTATAACGGTAAATGTAGTGAAAAATGGGCTTTCTTGAATTTTCTACTTTAAACGGACATTACTTCTTTTTTCCACCACCGATTTGCACAGACTGTTTTTCATTATAAAGGGGAGAGTAATGCCTTTCGAACAAGCCATTTTTAAAATTGGTTAACACATGGCTAATTAATAGTGGTTTAAGTGTGACAAAAACGCATTAAAAACAGTAAAATGTTTTTCCTTGTGCTCCAGGCTGCGTAAATGACACCTAACAGTACAATTACACTGTGCAGCAGCATTTTTGGGGGGTGGAAAATTTCTTTTGGAGATGAAAGCCCTTGATGGGTATACTAAGAACCCAAAAGGAAATTTTCGCCATAGGTCAAGTTTCTGAGATATCGCGCGATGAAATTTTTGATTTTTTTCCTATAATACTTGGTAAAATAGCTCCATATCTCTGTTTCGCGTTGTTGTAGCTTCATTTTGAAGTGACATGTCTACAGTCAAATCGATTGGCGAATCTTTTGGTAGAACATTTCATTCTTCTAACTCAATGCCTTTCATGTCCTTTTCGTCCTTTATTTCTTGAACCGTAGTGAAAGTACCACAAGATGAGATTTTTCAGCATCCAAATATTCTACAAAAATGTTGCTCAGGAGATTTTACGTACGGTTCTCTTTGACAACTAATAGATTTTGTCCCGTTTTCATTGTCCTTTTTGACATTTAATCGGCTTTGGTTCAGAAATAAACTATGTTTTGTATTTCTGTATATTCGTCATTGGTTATTTATTGGTATGTAGACATAACATCTGGTTATTGCGTATGTAGACATCTGGGGTGCTTCTGAAATATTTACCACAAATAGCTCTTGTAATGATAAACACGTTAGTAACAAATATTCGTGGAGGATAGATCCGGTTATCTCAATTTTTGATACGGATATTCCGACATCAAAACGGATTTTTGAACCGGTTTTAAGTAACCGACTAAACTTATATGTATACCGTTAGAAAGCTTATAGAGTTGTCAATCAAATGAAATTAATTCGTTGATTGAAACTTTGCTAGTTGCAGCGTTAAAACCAAAAAACCCCGTTTTCTTAAACCGTTTTTGATGAAAAATATCAGTACGCGCAAATATGGTGATCAAAGGCTGGGGGGCGAACAATTCTTTTTGGCGCTGAAAGTCGATGAAGATAATATTACGAACCCGGAAGGACAGTTATGCCGTAGGTCAAACTTCTGATTTATAGCGAAATGAATTCTTTCTTAACAAAAAACCTAACGAAATTTGATCGCGCCATAACTCAGAAGTTTGACATACGGCATAACTGTCCTTCCGGGTTCGTAATATTACCTTCATCGACTTTCAGCGCCAAAGAGAATTGTTCGCCTCCCCAGCCTTTGATCTCCATATTTGCGCGTACTGATATTTTTCATCAAAAACGGTTTAAAAAAGGGGTTTTTTGGTTTTAACGCTGCAACTAGCAAAGCTTCAATCAACGAATTAATTTCATTTGATTGACCACTCTATAAGCTTTTTAACGGTATACATATAAGTTTAATCGGTTACTTGCAACCGGTTCAAAAATCGGTTTTAATGTCGGAATATCCGGATCAAAAATTGAGATAACCGGATCTATCCTCCAAGAAAATTTGTTATTAACGTGTTTATCATTACAAGGGCTATTTGTGGTAAATATTTCAGAAGCACCCCAGATGTCTACATAAGCAATAACCAGATGTTATGTCTACATACCAATAAATAACCAATGACGAATATACACAAATTCAAAACATAGTTTATTTCTGAACCAAAGCCGATTAAATGTCAAAAAGGACAATGAAAACGGGACAAAATCTATTAGTTGTCAAAGAGAACCATACGTAAAATCTCCTGATCAACATTTTTGTAGAATATTTGGATGCTGAAAAATCTCATCTTGTGTTACTTTCACTACGGTTCAAGAAATAAAGGACGAAAAGGACATGAAAGGCATTGAGTTAGAAGAATGAAATGTTCTACCAAAAGATTCGCCAATCGATTTGACTGAAGACATGTCACCTCAAAATGAAGCTACAACAACGCGAAACAGAGATATGGAGCTATTTTACCAAGTATTATAGGAAAAAAATCAAAAATTTCATCGCGCGATATCTCAGAAACTTGACCTATGGCGAAAATTTCCTTTTGGGTTCTTAGTATACCCATCAAGGGCTTTCATCTCCAAAAGAAATTTTCCACCCCCCAGACTTTGAGTTCCATTTTGTGTCACAGTGTTATTTACAGTTAGCATGTAAGAAATTTAGTTGGCTTTCCAAAATGGGAAAAACCAACAAAATCCGTTGAAAAAAGAATTCGTTATGGCATTTTTTGTGTTTCAACTTTTTGGTTTTTTTTCATATTTTCCTTTATAAAACATTGATATCTTGTGCGTAATTGTTAAGCAGGATAATCACAATTAGAATCATACATTCTAAGATACCCATCTTTTATAAAGGAAAATATGAAAAAAAACCAAAAAGTTGAAACACAAAAAATGCCATAAACCATTCATTTTTCAGCCGATTTCGTTGGTTTTTCCCATTTTGGAAAGCCAACTAAATTTCTTACATGCTAACTGTAAATAATTGTACCGTTAGGTGTCGTTTACGCAGCATTGAGCACAAGGAAAAACATTTTACTGTTTAATGCGTTTTTGTCACACTTAAACCACTACTACTTAGCCATTTGTTAACCGATTTTAAAAATCTATAGCTTGTTCGAAAGGCATTACTCTCCCCTTTATAATGAAAAACAATGTGTGCAAATCGGATGTGGAAAAAATGTCCGTTTAAATTTGAAAATCCATGAAAGCCCATTTTTCACTACATTTACCGTTATAAAATCAAAACCCGAAGTGACCCAAAGAAACCAAAGGTATTTTCGTCTTCTATGGACTCCCACAAAACCGAATTTGTGCATCAGAAATCCTGCAAAAACATTTTGTCCACTTTTGTATCACAGTGTTATTAAACCAAAATATTTATTTAAATGTGGTAAAACACATTTCGACATAACAAATAATTAACAGGTGGACCGACATGGTCATCTTCGAACATAAACTAAGTGTGGACCGATATAATAAAACTTCTATACCAAATTATAAAGCTCTATCTTAAAAATCTTAAAGCTGTATCTTGGTTTCGACAGACTGACTGACAGGGACTCAGAATTTCATCCTGATCAAAAATATGTATACTTTATAGGGTTGCAAATAAGGATTTCAAGACGTTACAAAAGGAAAACCAATCTTAATATACCCTCCATACTATGGATATCTCATCTATTTTTCAACCGAATTCATTGGTTTTTCCAATTTTTTACAGTTTACTTAAAAATAATAAATTAAATATTATAAAAGAAGAAATAAATTATACTGTTTGGTATCTTCTAAGCAGCCTTGTCCTGTTTTTAATGCATTTTTTACACTTCAACCACTACAACCTATCCATTTGTTAACCGCTTTAAAAAAAACTATAGCTTATTCGAAAGATATTAGTCGCCCATTTGCAGTTATAAAATAAAAAAACTAGTAAAAAAGTATCGTCAGCTTTGCTCACAGATTTATACCCTCAGCCTGTGTATATTGAAACAATTTTTTCCCAAAAAACGTATGTATTTAGAGGGTTTTAAAATATTTGGACGTATGAACCGACAAAAATGTTGATTAGATTAAAGAGCAGAAGTTTTGCGGAGAAAATACTTAAAGGAATGGATCGACATTGACCATTATGGAAGTCGATCTCCAGCCACTACATATGGTGCCACTATGGGTGGGTTTTACTCCCTTCGGGCTGTTTGCTTAAGAAGTGTGGATTTGCCCCTGAAAAAAACTTTTACCATCATAATTTAGGCAGCGAACGCAAGTTGCTTCAACAAAACTTTTCGGAAATTTTGTTTGGGAGGTACTGGATGAAGTGGCCAAATATAGTCCATATTTGAACCTCAAATATATCTGGTAGATATATTAAGATGTGTAAAGTATGGACCAATTCGGACACTCCCTTCAAGAGTTACCGTACGAACAATTTTCCAGAAAATTTTTTAACTTTTGTGGCCGAGGTACCTACCTAAAGGAGTGGTAAATTATGTTTGGACAAAAAATTACTAAGGCCAAATTTTGGACCGAATCGGCAGATCCGTTCGAGAGTTATCTTGCGAGTAATGATAGACTTATCATTACCAAAGTCCTAATTATCATATTCCTAAAATTATCAAAATTGATTACAAGAAATCAAGATCATTCCTTCTCTCCATTCTTATTTACATAATTAATATATTGCATTACATTCATAATGTTCATTGTACCATTTATCGTATATCTATCTATATAATTAATTATATTTAATTTAATTTATTTATTTCAGTATATAGAACAAAGTATTCCTTACAGACTATGATGCTAAAAATAAACATTTGTTTAAATCTAGATATTTATATTCACCTCATTAAAATTTAGTTACAAAATACAGTTTAAAATCATCTTTGGAAATGCAAAACTCTATAAATTTACAGTATTTTTTTGAAAATTTATGTTAGTATCATTTAATGGGCTATGGATGGCATAATTTACGCGATGAATAGGGATGTTAAAAATATTAATATACCTCATCTGCCTCGGAGGAACATATAATGGAATGTGTGAAAGTAATTCATCAGAATCTATTGTATTGTTAATCAAGTCGAAGACAAAAAGAGCAGACTGCATTAGCCGACGATGCTCAATATTGTAATATTAATACTTTATACAATTCTTCATATCGACATATTTGAATTTACAGTTATTCATAATTTTCATTTCCTTGAAAACATATTTTCCATATTTTCATATTTTGTCACTTTTCAATTTCCTTTCAAATAAATAAGCGTTTGCAATTTTGTTTTTTCAAAATAGTCTGGCTTAATCCCATTGTTGTTGTTTTAATATTTTAAAACAACTATTTTATTAGTGGAAAAGATTTGGCATTGTTCGCCAAGGGGTAAGGCAGTGGCGTGGATCGAAACTATAGTATTCCCTGCCTTACCCATTGGCGAACAATGCCAAATCTTTTCCACTAATAAAATAGTTGTTTTAAAATATTAAAACAACAACAATGGGATTCAGCCAGATTATTTTGAAAAAACAAAAAATAAATAAGTTGTACAATAAAATCAATTTCATTTTGAATTCAAAATATATTGAAATTTCAATAAAAGTTTAAAAAACGATTAACAAACAGATTTATTGTTGGCGTTGTTGTTTTTGCATTACGCATTGATCAACAAGGCCGTGCTGATGCCTATTATTGTTGTTAACGTTTTTTATTGTTGGACTGCAGAATTTTACATCTTTGTGTTTATTTCAGCTTGAGTCCATATTTTGTTGTATTCAAGTATTTGAATAACAACAAAATGTTTTACAGTGGATATGAAATTGATTAGTTGCGGGCGGAGGGTAGGGAATACTATAGTTTCAGTTGTCACCAAACAACTTCATCAGTTCCCTTTCCGCCGACTCTGTATCGATAAACAGGTCAATAAGTCCATCCAGCAAATTAAACAAAATGAGAAATTTGCTATATGGCCCTAAAACTGATTACCCTACAATTTGAGTCGAACTAAAGAATTTCATATCCACCACTGTTTTTATGTCGTCTTTGCTTGTTGCTTCAATAAGCGGGGGTAAAACAAAGAGAAAGTTGTTGTTTTTGCATTACGCATTGATCAACAAGGCCGTGCTGATGCCTATTATTGTTGTTGGCGTTTTTATTGTTGGACTGCAGAATTTTACATCTTTGTTTTTATTTCAGCTTGAGTCCATATTTTGTTGTATTCAAGTATTTGAGTAACAACAAAATGTTTTACAGTGGATATGAAATTGATTAGTTGCGGGCGGAGGGTAGGGAATACTATAGTTTCAGTTGCCACCAAACAACTTCATCAGTTCCCTTTTCCGCCGACTCTGTATCGATAAACAGGTCAATAAGCCCATCCAGCAAATTAAACAAAATGAGAAATTTGCTATATGGCCCTAAAACTGATTACCCTACAATTTGAAGCTTATTGAAGCAACATTCCTATGTTCGTATTCTTTGCAAAACAAAGATGACATAAAAACAGTGGTGGATATGAAATTCTTTAGTTTGACTCAAATTGTAGGGTAATCAGTTTTAGGGCCATATACACAGAAAAAAAATTGTAGCCATTTGATAAAGAAATTCAAAGATTCAACCAAAAATTTATCGATTTTCCGGCAATAAAAAAAATTGTCATATTGACAAAATTCGATAAAATTATTTGATCACAAAGAAAAAAACAAATTGATAAAATAAAATTGTCATATTGACTAAAATATTTATCGAATTATTTTAATATGACTTGACAAAATATTTCACATATTGACAAAAATATTTATCAAAATATTCCACATTTTGCTTGATTAAATAAAAAGTTATATTGATTAAAAATATTGTTGAAAGAATTTTTCTTCAATCGATAAAAATTTGAACATATTTACAACCATAGCAATAATAAAGTTTATCGATTGCTAAAACCTCAGGTTGATAAAAAAATTATGATATGTACAATTAAAATGATCAAAATCTATTCTGAAAATTGTACAGAAAGGTCCATTAAAAACAAGCACCCATTCTAAATATGAGAAAATGCAGTATTTTATTAAAATTTAGTATTTATTAAGCAATAAAATGTATATAATGGAAGGCTTTTACAGTATAAATTCAATTTCTTTTTAAAGAATATTTAATTTATAAATTATTTTCAATTAAAAAATACATATTGGATATTTATATATAAATATATAAACATGGCTTCATAAAAGCAATAAAAATGTAATATAATTTGAATTATTACTTTGTAAACAAGTAAATATTTTATTACATTATTATTTATGAAACCATGTATATTACTTTTCAAAGTAATAGTTAAAATTGTAAATTTTTCATAGGAACATAAAATTTTTAATTCATTTCAATATATGTATATGTTGAATATATATATAGGGCTTCATAAAAGCTGTCAAAATGTAATATATATTCTTTTACAAGGTAATAGTTTAAAGTGTACATTTTTCATAGGAACATACATTTTTTAATTCATATCAATTAGAAAAACTGCATTGAATAAAGTAGGATGTAACAGATTTAGTTTCTACGTCAGTTTTAAGTTTAAAATTTCATCCTTTATCATGTTAACTTTTGGAATGTTTTTTTCACATTGAATTTCAAAAAAAAAGCATTGAAGAAAGTTATAGAAAATATATGACTCATTAGGAAATTCTAAATTAAAAACAAAAAAAAATTTAAAAATCAAATCTACAGCTGTTAATACTTTTAAAATTGGAAAGCGTATGCCATCAAAGTATATATATATATTTGTTTCACACATGTTTCTTCTCCGATAACAAGTAGTAAGGGCTGTATGTTGGTACATCGCAGTTTTAGTAACTCCAGTTTAAGTTCAATTTCTTTGTTATTGTCGGCAATGATTGCGAATGAAGTCTGTGAATCCGATATCGAATATTTACGTTTACACTTTGCACCAGTTTTGTCTGTGACAACTTTATGTTGTGGAGGAAACAATTGATGCAAATGCCAAAATATTGAAAATATTTTTGATTCTGAAATTAAAAAAAAAATAATAATATAAATATATGTGCACTTTAAAATTACTTAAATATTACCTTCGTCCCATTTATCAATATTATTAAGATATTTAGAAGGAATCTTATTACTTATTAAACGCAATATTTTATCCGAATACAATGACCACTTCGATATAAGGTCGCACGATTTGGGATATTTCAGCGAGAAATCTATATCAATCTGTTAAAAAAACTATTTTAGTAAATGAGTAGTATAGAAATGAAGGATATACCTACCAGACTCATTCCTGAGGGTTTTGAATATTCCGGCCAATTTTCCAGAATCTCACCGGTACTTTTTGAATTTTCTATTTGAGAAAATCTAAGTTGCGAACATTTTCTCCAATAAATATCAAATTCATCTGCGGTAACATTGTTATTTCTAATGCATTCAAGTGCGTATTGGGAATCAGCTTCTGGAACTAAAAAATAAATATTTAAAATATAACAGATATGTTGTGAATATGGTGTATATATAATTACCAAATTTGTTGCATGTAGTAGTTGGCTTATCCTCGGATTGAAATATATCTTTTTCCACTGTTAGGCTTTTTGAGTGTCTTTTCAAGTTATATATTTTATTATATAATTTTCCCCTTTTGCCGGATAAACTGGATGAGTAATAATCCTAAAGAAAACATTTTAATCATATATTATATATTAATTGATAATTTAATAATACATACCTTTGACTCCATTGGAAATAATACACAGATTTGTCTTTCCATTTCATAGCAGTCGGAAAGAGAGCAAGCGAAGCCTTTGCAATCAACATATTTTGCGATTGTGTTGATAAGTAAATTCCTTTGTTCTTCGTTCAGACTTTTGTTTTTGGAATAATGCTTAAGAAGAAGCGTTCCATTTTGCGAATCCAATAGCATGTCATGAACGGAACAAATTGGTTGTTTGATAAACTTGCTCCGGCTTTCTTCCTGTTCCAAACCAATGTGGGGTATAGGGTCTTTAAAATGTGAAAGCCATGATTCTAAGTTTTTTCAAAAATCGCCATATCTCCAACCGGTAAGCCTTTAAATAACATTTCGATATGTCTGGGTTTTAGCATGGGAAGTACATTGAGTGTAATATGATGTTCTGAAAAATATTTAAAATTTAAACAATTTGAATATTTAAAAATAAAATAAAAATTATATTTTAAAAATCAAAGAAGTTGAATTTTAAATTAAATAGAATTTAAATTAAATTTTTAAAAAATCAAAAATTAAGTAAAAATTGAATTTTTAAAAACCTCATATTTAGAGTATCAAAAATTAAATTTTTAAAAAATTAAAAAAACAACATTTTTAAAAAATTAAAAATTATATGTTTTAAAAATGAAAAGTTACACTTTTAAGAATTAAAAATTGAATTTTTAAAAAATTAAAAAAACTACATTTTTAAAAAATCGAAAATTTTATTTTTAAAAGATGAAAAATTAAACTTTTAAGAATAAAAAATTTAATTTTTAAATTTTTAAAAAAATTAAAAAAAATGTTGTCATGGCGTGTTAGCGTTCAAAGCCAACTCATAACTTCAAAGTCAGCGCAAAAAGCGTTTGTCATGAAGAAAATACATTTCTGTGGCCAAGTATCCGCGTTAATGTAAAAAAAAAACACATTTGCATTTGAAAAACGATAAGTTCTAGGACAGAGAAGCCATTACATAGTCGATACGTCCAAAGATTTGCTTTACCAACAATGAAACCAGGTAACGTAATTTGGTGACTATGTGGGTTCGAGTCCTTGGCTTTCCTTTTTCACTTGCAAATAATTTCAGATCATCAAGCTTAACTCTAAACGAGAAAATTAATTAAAAAAACTACATTTTTAAAAAATTAAAAATTATATGTTTAAAAAATGAAAAATTACACTTTTAAGAATTAAAAATTGAATTTTTAAAAAATTAAAAAAACTACATTTTTAAAAAATTGAAAATTTTATTTTTAAAAGATGAAAAATTAAACTTTTAAGTATTAAAAATTTAATTTTTAAATTTTTAAAAAATTAAAAAAACTACATTTTTAAAAAATCAAAAATTATATGTTTAAAAAATGAAAAATTACACTTTTAAGAATTAAAAATTTAATTTTTGAAAAATTAAAAAAACAACATTTTTAAAAAATCGAAAATTATATTTTTAGAAAATGAAAAATTAAACTTTTAAGTATTAAAAATGTAATTTTTAAAAAATTAAAAAAAAATAATTTTTTTAAAAAATCAAAAATTATATGTTTAAAAAATGAAAAATTACACTTTTAAGAATTACAAATTTAATTTTTGAAGTGAAAAATTAAGTTCAAAAAATAAAAAATAAATAAACTTACCAGTAAAGTGATCGTAAAGATGGTATAGCTTCCATTTTGTTAACAACTTTCCTATTTCTTCAACAGCTGTAGTTTCGTCCATATCCTACGGCAAATTATGGTAAAATTCTTTTAGTTTAATAAATTTTCTATTTTTTAATTTTATTATATTAACAGGAGGACCAGCCAGATCATTTATGCGTATTATTTCAAAATTGTCTACATAGGCCATAAATTGGAATGCCGCGAAATGAGTTCGTACACTGACTTGATTTTTTGGCAATACACAAATATGTCATACAGTGTTTCTATGATACATACCACAGCAAATATATCTCCATTTAATGTGGCTACAAATGATTTATTATCGTACATATAACCCCACATTTCTGCTTCTTGAAACAATGAGAACGTGTCTTCCTTCAATTTATGCATTATATGTTGCTCAATCTTTTTGTCAAAAAGTCTTTTTTTAAATACATTATTTTCAGCGAATTTGTCGTTTAATAAGAAATTGGCAAATTTCATTTGATGCTTGAACGCAAACGATTTTGGTATATTTCTACGAGATGTTATAACGTGTGAATAAACTTTGAAATCTCTATGCTTTGCTTCGTATTTAAAATTCCATATATTTCTCAGAGGTCCGGATTTTCTCAAAATGGACGGATAATGCGTTAAAATATGGAATATTGGGGTTAACGTAGACTTAAATAATCTCACAAAATCCTTGTTGACTATTTTTATGTCGTTTTTAATTCTAGATATAAGGTCGTCGTTAATATCAAAACATAAAAGTTCATCAAGAAGTCTTAAAAACACTAAAACATATGTATAGACAACATCATTTTGAGGTATATACTCCCCAAATATCATAGGAAAATAGTAGCAAAACGACATCATTTGTCTCGCTGATAATTTAAGCCTTCCACTTTCTATTTCCTTTAACGATATTATTGTTTTCTCTGTTCCTTTATCATTTTTACAATAAGTGAATGATTGTAGGCGTTTATTTATCTGTGATATAGTTGTATATTTCATCGTTTTTATGAAATAGAGTAAGGCCTTGCATAAAATTGGGTGTGCTATTTCCTCGAAAATATCATGCATAATATCTACATAATAATTCTCTGTTGCGTGGAATGATGGAATATCATTAAAAGTGCAATAGGATGACATCCCCGATTCTGCAAGTTCATTATTTTCCAAGGCTAATGCATAGTTTCTTCTATTTCTTATAGTGCTAGGATTTTCTTCCACAGCGTACTGCGCGTCTCCTTTTTTCATTAAACAA
The DNA here is from genome assembly GCF_047663935.1 of Musca autumnalis. Taxonomy (NCBI): domain Eukaryota; kingdom Metazoa; phylum Arthropoda; class Insecta; order Diptera; family Muscidae; genus Musca; species Musca autumnalis. Next base: position 139,962,903 of record NW_027411644.1, read on the forward strand.
AATCTACAATAATTTATAGCGGTAAACGATTTTTGGAATCCAAATGTAACATTCAAACCTAAATTGTCACCTAAAATTAATCCGAGTATAAAATGCACTTTTATTGTCCCATTTTGGGTAGCTATTTCTATACCGTTTATTTCTAATGATTTAATCGTTTCTATAATTAATGCATAAGAACTATTGCCATGTTTTTTTATATCAGCTGAAAGGACTGATGCAGCTAAAAATATTTCGTTACACTTGGAGGACTTCCTTGGAATACAAGGAAAACTGTAATAAAAATTACACACCGACTTTTTTGTTGATTTCGAACCTAACGCATTATTAATGCCGAAGTCGTCAAGGTACAGCAAATATGGAACTAGAGTATACTTTGGGTATAATAGCTTCTTTTGTTTCCATAATTCACCTTGTACAAAATTGCCAAACCTTTCTTTTTGTTCCGTAACTTCGATATGATTTAGAACATCTTGTAAGAAATTTTCTTTTTCGAAGATTTTTTTAAATTGAAAATCGATTGGCATCACCATGGCTTTAGAATTAGGGTAATTTTCTATATTAAAAAATGTAGGTTCTAAAATAACACCCATATCTTTTGAAATTTTGGTAAATTTGTGTTCTGTGTTCATCACTTTAATGACATCTCTTACGTCATCTAAAATTTCATTTACATTAGCTTTTAGCAAAGAATTTTCAATAAATTTTAATAGTGGTTCCAAAAGAAAGTCGTCAATTAACTTTTGAATAGCAGTTATATTAGCACGCGGCAAATTATTAATGGAATGTAATTGAATAAGGAATGAATGAATGGAATGATGAACACTATCCATGCATTCCTTTGGATTCTGCCCAATGTCATTATCCATCACACTAATATTTCCTAGATCTAATTGCTCCGAACTTTGGTTAATCATCGTTTCTTCCGGTTCATTTATATTTTTAACATGTCTAAAAAGATGTTTTTTTATAATCCCATTTTGACCTGAATGTTTGCATACAATTTTCAAAATAACACGTAAAAATTGTTCCAGCCGGACAGTAGTGTTCTTTAAGATGTTTGAAAAGACATTCCGATATTGAAAATTGTTTTTTACACAAGGGACACTTTACCTTATCCATATTTATTACCAATTAATTTATTTCACTTTTATTAATGTGTTCACTTTTTCACTATCACTTAAGATCAGCTATCAACGACTGCTATCACCAAACTGACACAATAGAACAATCTTCATGACTATTTCATAACTGTTTTCTCATATGGTGGTTGCAAAAAATTGAGAAAGAAAACAAAGCAACACATTGCCTCTGCCCTCGCTCTGCCTTGCTGTTAACGACAGCCAAACGAAACAATAAATGTTTTTTTTTGATTTCTGGAATTCTTGTTGCATGTAAAGAGGGGTGGGGAGGTTTTTGCCAAACTTGTTTATGGGTACCAAATGTGTGCCAGCACATAGGCAAATTGTGAAAACGTACTCTTAGTTTTTGTGAACCATGAATAATTAAACGTTTATGGAATTTTTATTTATATTTTTTAATAATTTGCATTGTGGTCGTTTTTAGACAGCATTAATGTTTAAAAAATGTTGAAATGTTGTTGAAAAACATCAAGAACAATTATACATTAATTCTCTCTTAAATTTCCCTCTCCCTCGATTTTGCTCAGCCCTGGTGTGGGGTGTTTAAAACAGAAGAAAAGTAACTTTCGCTCTTCTTTTCTTCGATTTCTGGAATTCTATCAAAATAGTTTATGCCACTGTTGGGTAGAAATGCTCGGCCTCATACACAAAAGTGTAAAAAATATGTACATGAGTCTCTCACAATTTGCCCTCCATAAACTTTATGGGTACCAACACAAAAACGGTTACACACAAGAGAGAGAGAACTTCGCAATAATAGACTTTGCTTTGTTTTTATAAATATCATGTGACATAGAAGAATCGAAGAAAAAAAGGCGCGTTTCTTTTGGCATTTTTTCTTCGATTTCTGGAATTTTGTTGAATGTAAAGTGGGATGAAGAGGTTTTTGGTAATTTTTTTTTCTTTACCATAACGAAACCGGTTTTGTTTGGTCAACGTTATTAGATTCCGTTTTAGCATGGCCATTTATGCGAGATGCTGTTTATTATTTTTGTTTCGATGCATGATTTTCCTGTAAAATATTATTGTGGGCTAATGTATGAAAAAATGTATCCATTGACCGTTGGGGTGGGGTATATTCTTTGTATGTAATGATTTTGGTTTACTTATTATTCGTGGACGATAGTTTTCGTTTGTAGAGTTCCTATATCCTACCAAAATGGCTGAAATTTGGTACGTAGTCTTCTTTAGGGGTATAAAACTTTCCCCCAGAATTTTGTCGGTATCGGTCCACGCCTTCATATAGCCCCCATAGAACGGTACCTCCCGATTTTCGGTATTTTGAAGGTTTTAGCTTCATTATCAAACCGAAATGGCTGTAATTTGGTACTTAGTCTACGTTGGTGGTGTAAAACTTTCCCCCAGAACTTTGTCGGTATCGGTCCATGCCTTCATATAGCCCCTATAGAACGGTACCTCCCGATTTTCGGTATTTTGAAGGTTTTAGCTTCATTATCAAACCGAAATGGCTGAAATTTGGTACTTAGTCTACGTTGGTGGTGTAAAACTTTCCCCCAGAACTTTGTCGGTATCGGTCCATGCCTTCTTATATCCCCCATAGAAAGGTACCTCCCGATTTTCGGTATTTTGAACGTTGTGGCCTCAATGTGATATAAAACTGTTCGCCAGAAATATGTCTGTACAGGTCCACGCTTTCATATTGCCCCATTTCTGACTACAATTCGTCGGTATAGGTCCACGTTTCGATATAGCCCCCATAGAACGGTACCTCCGAATTTTCGTAATTTTGCGACGTCAATATCCAACCGAAATGGCTGAAATTCGTTATTTCGTCTTCCAAGAGTTATAAAATATTCCAGAAGAGTATTATCAGTATAGGTTCACGTCTTCCTATATGCCCATAGAAGCTTACTTCTTGATTTTCGGTATTTTTTTTTAGTGTTAGCCACATTCTCTTACCGAAATATAGGAAATTTGGTATTTAGTCTTCTTTGAGCCTTAAAACTTTCCGTCAGAAATTTGTCGGTATAGATCGACGTTTTGAAATAGCCCCCCTAGAATGGTGCCTCACATTGTTTTACCGAAATTGCTGAAATTTAGTATTAACCCCCAGTTTTTGTAAAAATTTTTATTCTTCTCACACGAATTGTCAAATTTTGTAGATCGATTTACTCGCTTTATCGCAAATGTAGAGCGCTGATTTTTAAATGAGGAATCCTTAATGATATATGGAACGGGTATACGACAAATTAGATGTGTATGTCATCTTGGGGCTGAGCTATGAATGCCTAAATTATTACGAATATAGACGAACGAACAAAAATAAGTTACAAAAACTGGGGGTTAGTCTCCTTCGTACACGAAAGGAAACTAATTATTCCATTTTACTTCAGTACAACTTGTGGTGGAGGATATAACAAGTTCGGCCCGGCCGAACTTAACGCCGTTCTTACTTGTTTTATATACATATTTTTTTGACTTGTGTGGAGTTTACAAAAAATGAATGATAAATGTCATTGTTGAGAAGTAACAAAAGAATATATTAAAATATACAAAAAAATTTGATCAGCTACCATAAATTATTTTCAACAAATTTTTTTATCAAACTCATTCATCGATAGCTTTTTTCAAAAATTGTTATGAGTGACAAAAATTTTCAAACCAGATCAGTAAAATTTTGTTGAGCCTCGATTAAAAGGCTGTGATAAAGCATTTTATCGACATTTTCGGGGTGGCTTTTTTTCTGTGTAGCAAATTTCTCATTTTGTTTAATTTGCTGGATGGGCTTATTGACCTGTTTATCGATACAGAGTCGGCGGAAAAGGGAACTGATGAAGTTGTTTGGTGACAACTGAAACTATAGTATTCCCTACCCTCCGCCCGCAACTAATCAATTTCATATCCACTGTAAAACATTTTGTTGTTATTCAAATACTTGAATACAACAAAATATGGACTCAAGCTGAAATAAACACAAAGATGTAACGGATTTATTAATTGGAACAGTCATCAAAAACATTACTGGCGCAGTCGATATAGGATGAAACTTTATTTCTAGAAGCTTAAGCTTTCGTGGATAAAAGGAAAGAATCAAGAAATTTTCAATTTTAAGTTTTTGGAGGGAAAACGAACGAAGCAATTAAAACGGACCTTAATCAAGAAGCTGAAGCTTTTAAAACAAAGGGAACGTATCTTTAATTCAAAAAGCTTAAGCTTTTGATAATAAAATTACAAATCTAACTATTTTCAGTTTTTCAATATCAATTTTGGAGGGAAAATCCAATACCAGTAAACAAATCAATCAATTTTTGAATTTTTTTGTGGGGAAAACAAATTTAGATAGCAAAAAACTAAACAATCAAGTCTCAATTATTAAATTTTTCGATTTTTGGAGGGAAAAGAAAGAAAATACTTATAGAAAAATGGAATTAGCAGGCAATCTGAATATTAACAATATCCAAACATCTTTTGTCCTCTCAATAAATGATGTGCTCAAGGATACACAAAGAATTCATGAATTTAGAGGTAATAATTCTTACGCCCTCACCTCATTTTTAAGGGAAGTTAACACAATATTTGGTATAGTCCAATCTAATGCTGAAGCAAGATATTATATATTCAAGAGAATTATTCTCAACAAACTGCAAGGGGATGCTCTTCATGTTTTAAGGTCGTTGGGGCATAATCCTGATTGGAATGGCATAAAAGGGGCATTAATTGCAAATTTCGGAATAAAAGAAACATACCATCAACTTTTCCAAGAAGCATTTGGAGCAATGAATAATGGTATTGTAAATTATTATAAACACTTATTATCAATTTTATGCAAGATTAACGAAAAGTATGAATATGATTCGGAAAAGCCTATAGAATTTAGTCCAGAAAATACAGAGAAAACAATTCTAAGAATTTTTATTTGTAATATTGATGTGAATTTGGCTTCCGTCATAATTAATAGAAACATCACAAAATTAAGAGAAGCATACAACTTACTAGAACAACATGGTCTAATTAGGAATAGTATTCAGAAAACATATAATAGCAATACGAGTACGTACAATATAAAACATTCATCAGAGGCATATCCCAACACACATTTTATACCACAAATTCATCATCAAACCCGTAATAATATTTTTTAAAAACAAATACTGGATTTAGATCCACTTATCAAAATAGAAATTTACAAGGAAACTCTCAGCAATTTTCCAGTATGAATATTCCCAATTCTAAAAGCCATAGTTCTAATTTTAATAACCAGTACCGAAATCAGAAAGTACCAGCAAATTCAAATGTTTACGATAGTAATAATACAAATTACAATAACAATAACCAACATCACATCATACAATGTCGTAGTTCTGAAAAAAAATCTCCAACAATTTCCAAATAATTATAACTACAATAATTATAACAACAACTCAACAAAAAAATTTAACAATCATAATAATTCAAAATGTCATAATAGAAATAATGGTCTAAATTTTAACAATCTTAACCCTCAAATGAGTTCAGCAAATTTTTTAAATATGAAATCTAGTCCACATTTTACTAATTTTACTAAGACTTTGAACAAAAAACAACATACTTCTTATAATGATAAAAACGGACAATATGGTCACTTAGGTACAGTGGTTCGTTGTCCTGAGGAGGGTAGATCATTTTAATTTCCTTTTAACTCCCTCAAAAATGCACTTCCCAAGCATGTTAAATAAAGATACTAGCAAAATAAATCATATAGATTGTGACATTCTTCGCCTGAAAGCAAAATAACTGAATTTCCTGACAATATTACTTCATCTGAAGTTAAAGAGAGTGAAATTCTTGACACTGCTTCTTTATTTGAAGATAAATCAACGCAATTTCTTAACAATATGTCTCTTTCGGAAGACAAAGGACCTGAACTTCCTGGAAGCATTTCTCTATTAGAAGGTAAAGAATCTGAAGTTCTTGTCAATGTTACTTTGTCTGAAGATAAAGTAACAAAACTTCTTGACGATGCTGCGTTTCGTGAAGAGTACGATCCGTTTAACAATTTAGCATTGTCGGATGAAATTAAAACGGGGAATACAGGGATATTAAATGATACCATTCAATTTCAGATAGGAGATATTAACAAATCAAAACATTCTAGAAACAGTGAAAATGAGAAAACCAAGAAAATACAAAGTTCACCAAATAAATATATTGCTAGTTCTAAAAATTTATTAACGAATGTGACACGGAGAATATTCATTTTGTACTTATACGTTGAAACATGATGATATGGATGTAGATAAATCTAAAAACTTAGTCAATAAAAACGATATTTCAAGCAATAATGAAGTAGTTAAACAAACCTTAAATTTTAATGAATATGATCAGAAAAAATATATGACCGAATTTGTTGACTTTAACTACATAAATATCGACGATAAATTCATCAATTATAGCAGAGATTCAGATAAAAACAAATTATTATATAAAGAAGAGATATCTTTAGGTATTAAAGATAACCTGAGCAAGTACCTTAAATATTATAATAATAGCTTTCACTCAGTTACTAAAAATAAACCTTTTGCAATTGAATTCACAGAAGCTAGATGCTCCACTTGGGAGTGTTGTTTTTCTTCTGTGAATTTATATTTTATTTATGTAATGAAGTGGAAAAAAAGCAACAACTAATAAAAAAAAAATTGAATTCACACAGTGTAATAAAAAATATATCTATAAAAATGTTTTAAAATATAAGAAAACAGATGTTGAGAACAAATATTTAAACAGGGAAAATTACAACGAAAATATAGATATAGGATTCATAAGAAATTATAAATCTGTTAGACTTAAGGAAGAACTTAAATCCAGATTTAATAATTTAAGGAATTTTCCAAAAAAATTATATAAAAACATAAAGCCAAATTTTTATAAGGAGTTAGTAAACACATATTAGTAATATTATGTCATTTATGAAAAAGTATCACAATATTTTCATTATCAGCCCAATCATAATTGAAAATTCCGTGCGGAATTTCTCTCTTTTCCCTTCTTTGCTATCACAAACAAAAAATCCGCAAGGAAAAAATTCCGATGGAGAAAAAGTAGGTATCATGAACGCTCTCAAACATGTGTTTTCCTCCAAAAAATCTCCCTAGCAAAACTGAAGGGAGTTTACAAAAAATCTTAGTATTTCCCACAAACTTTGTACAAAAAAAAAAACATGCAAAATAAATACTTTTGTTGGGATTTTATGCTAAAATCTTTAACTTCTGATGGAAATTTATTAAAAATTGAACAAATTTTACAAAATAACATTAGTTTGCAAACTCAGTCACCCTCCACTTTTTGTACCGATCAACAATGGGATGAGAGAATTTTGAACATACAAAATTGCTTCACAACAATTGTTGATAAAGCACTGGAAAAATGCATATTTTCAATTACTTTTATTTCAAAATGCATATTTTTTCAATTTTTGCCATTATTTTATTAAAATACTCGTTTCTAACACAATAATTATAGTGGCAGTTCCATAGCACAATAGAGCCTCATTGGAATTTTGCAATCACATTTGATATTTTTCATAATTAGTAACTTCTTCTGAATGTCTTTGATGTATAAAAGTGTAATTTATTTGATTAAATTTGTTAATTTTGTCTAAAAACACAAACACTCAACATTTTCTCTTTGTTTTCACAACAACTAGGGCACACAATGTATGAAAAAGACCCTTCAGTGCTGCAAAATTCAATGATTATTTTTCTCACAATATTCATGGTAGGAGGAATGTTCTCTCGAGAAAAATCTATTCCGCGAGAACTGCATTCCGCAGGAATATTCATGATTGGGCTGTATATGTATTTCCTTAAAAATGATCTAACTACACATAAGTAACTTTATATAATCATATATGTTTAAAACTCTATTCTACTTCGAAAAAAACCACAACATTATATTATTATTTAATGTGGGAGAAGTAATGATAGACTTATCATTACCAAAGTCCTAATTATCATAATCCTAAAATTATCAAAATTGATTACAAGAAATCAAGATCATTCCTTCTCTCCATTCTTATTTACATAATTAATATATTGCATTACATTCATAATGTTCATTGTACCATTTATCGTATATCTATCTATATAATTAATTATATTACTCAATATTGTATTATTAATTCTTTATACAATTCTTCATATCGACATATTTGAATTTACTGTTATTCATAATTTTCATCTCCTGTAAAACATATTTTTCATATTTTGTCACTTTTCAATTTCCTTTCAAATAAATAAGTTATACAATAAAATCAATTTCAATTTGAATTCAAAATATATTGAAATTTCAATCAAAGTTTAAAAAACGATTATCAAACGGATTAATTAATTGGAGCAACCATCAAAAATATTACCTCACGCGGTGTCATAGGTTTTTTTTTTGCAACTTTCAGGCTATTTTCTTAGGAAGTGTGGACTTGCCCCTCATGAAACTTGAACCGTCGTATGGGGGGCAGTGAATACAAGTTGCTAAAACAAAAATCATAGCGATTCGAGAGCAGGTCCTAAACTGAACTTATCCCAAATTTTGTGTGGGAGGTACCCGAAGGAGTGGACCGATTAAGTCCATATTGGAAATTCATCTAAGTCAGGTAGACATTTCACGATTTGCAAAGTATGGACCAAATCGGTAACTCACTTCAAGAGTTATCGTGCGAACAAATTTTCCGAACATTTTCGAACTTATGTGGGGGAGGTACCGGAAGGAGTGGACCGATATAACCCATCTTCGAACTTAAACTATGTTTGGACAAAATATTACGAAAGCTAAATTTTGGATCGAATCGATTGATCCGTTCGAGGGTTATCGTGCGCTCCAGCAAGACAGACTTGGGGTCTAAAACTATTATTTCGATGAGGCACATTTTGCCCGTATGAAAATGTGTATACCCTCGTTAGCATAAATGCTGAGGGTATAAATATAGTACATCAGAACGCCTGCAAAATTTTTTCAAATTTGGAACACATTATAATTTTCCAAAACTTTTTTGATGGCTGTAGGGGGGGGGGGGGGGGCAGCTGCCCTCCCTGCCCATAGCTGGCTACGCCCATGAGCATATCATCTAATGAATTTAATGTGTAGAGTTAAGACCGATTAATTTTACTCAGGAGCAGGTTCAGTTGAAAATAATCATTTTTTGAAAAACAATATTTATACTTGCGGTCGCAGTGTTTAACTTTGTTGGTAAAATGGGAGGATAATGGGATCTGAGTGTTAATAGTGGGATGATATTTATCTTCTGGTAGTGTGATTGGATCGGTCTGAGATATCAAAATATTACTAGAGTTATTCACGAATACTAGATCAAGTAGTTTATCGTAATAGTTATAGATATTATTAATTTGGGACAAACCCGAACTCAGTAAGGGGCTAATGCAATAATTTCCCATTTTACTCAAAATCATTTCCATCGGAACTAGGAATCCATTTGATATTCGGTAGATTGAAATCTCCAAGAGCCATCAGAATATCATTTGGTTTCTCTGTTTGAAATGGGTTGCATAATAGAATTAGTATCTTTTACGTAAATGTTTGAACCAGGAGGAATATATGAACAAATGACGAAAATACAAAAATTATTTACACAAATCTTCACGCCAACTATTTCAATATCAGTTGCTAAGGGGAAAGATATTGCTTCGGAAGGATATGGGTGAAGAGACAGCAATGAGAACACCACCGCCTCTGTCATCACGATCCTGTCTGAAAATATGGAATTTTTGAATTTCAGGATCATAAATATATTGTTTTAACCAAGTTTCAGTAAATGCTATAAGATTTTGATTTAAGTCGTAACTATCCTTGAACAGGGATGATAATTTAGAGTTCAAACCTCGGACATTCTGATATATATATTAAAATCATGATTACTAATAGAAGGTGCAGTATTTGATTTTTTGATGAGACAGGCGGTAGATATACTATATCGGATTTCGGAACATCTTTTTAAATATATTCTTGAATAATTGCTTTCGGAGGCCAAAATTGTGGATTAACAACTGTTTTAAATACATCTTCACGAACAATAATTTTGAATGAGGCCTTGCTTCGCCCTTGGGCATAATTGAATTTTTAGGTATAATTTCAATGTTAGAGTTTAACTTATTTCTTATATATGAGATTATTTGATCAGTAGACGTCTCAGCAGCAAATCGATCGGCGAATATGGTTCGTTTTGGTACAACTACTTTTAAGCTTGTAGGACTTGGAGAAACAGGCGTCCCTAATGTATTTGGAGATTTAGGTGTAGCTTGAGGCGAAAAGAATGATTTTGAACAGGAAGGAGTTGGAGTTATTTGATTTGAAAGATTACGACTTTCTATTGGTAAATTAGTTGATGTACTTTTAGAGGGCGTATCATTTATCAAAATCGACGGAATTGTTTTGCTTAAAGCATTCTGCGAAGATTCAGCCGTATCATAAGATGGTTCGGTTGTATCATAAGATGGCTTCTTCCTTTTTCTAATGGAGTCTAACGGAGATTCAATGAGATCTTCTAAAGGGGAAGCTTTATCAAATAACTCTGTATATTTAATAAATCTATCCATCAACGAATTAAGGGGTAGTTTGCACTATATGTAAATGTCACATGACATGAAATTTTCCATCATTATATAGTCGCTAATATGTGCAATATTGGGGATTTTCCTTACGCCATTTACTTTGTGCGTCCACACCAGCAAAAATGTAATAAAATTACGTCTCCACATTCGTTGCGTGTCTTCTTGAAGAAAGAGTAAAACTATGTATGATATATACGGCACTTAGGGCAACACCATCGCAAACCATTGTTCTCCTACGACTTTCTATTGGTAATTTAGTTGATGTACTTTTAGAACGCGTTTCATTTATTAAAATCGATGGAATTGTTTTGCTTAAAGCATTCTGCGAAGATTCCGCCGTATCATAAGATGGTTCGGTCGTATCATAAGATGGCTTCTTCCATTTTCTAATGGAGTCTTACGGAGATTCAATGAGATCTTCTCAGGGGAAAGCTTTATTAAATAACTCTTTATATTTAATAAATCTATCCATCAACGAATTAAGATCAAGGCTTATTTAATTAAATTTGTTGTGTGTCTTCTTGGAGAAAGAGTAAAACTATGTAAGATATATACGGCATTTAGGGCAACACCATCGCAAACGCTTGTTCTCCATTAGGTGATCAGCAATTCGTGGAGATAATTCAACCAATTTAATGTGCTGAGCATCAAGACAGAGGCAGCATGAAAACATTCTTTCGGTGATATCAGTAATTCAGCAGTTTACATGTGCACAACTCATTTTATAAGTATCTTTGCCAGCAAGGGACTTTCTATTTCGATTGACAGAATGTTAATGTGACAAGTGTAGAGCCTTAAGACAGTTGTGTTGTTACTAACCACACACAAAAGGTAATAAAGAAAGCTTTGAGACAGTTGTATTTATGTTGTTACGAACCACGCACAAAAGGTAATAAAGAAAGAGTGAATCAGCTTGTTCCTTCTTTATGAATTCAATTATATTTACTTTAATCTGTTTAATAGCACTTAATAGTGAATAAACTCCAAAGCACACAATGACGGCACAACTATGCAAAATAGATTTGGTAATTTTTGTGGCGAATTAAGAGCGTCGAGGCGAAGTATTAGTCAGTTTCATCATCAAACCCGTAATAATAATTTTTTAAAAACAAATACTGGATTTAGATCCACTTATCAAAATAGAAATTTACAAGGAAACTCTCATCAATTTTCCAGTATGAATATTCCCAATTCTAAAAACCATAGTTCTAATTTTAATAACCAGTACCGAAATCAGAAAGTACCAGCAAATTCAAATGTTTACGATGGTAATAATACAAATTACAATAACAATAACCAACATCACATCATACAAAGTCGTAGCTCTGAAAAAAATCTCCAACAATTTCCAAATAATTATAACTACAACTCAACAAAAAATTTTAACAATCATAATAATTCAAAATGTCATAATAGAAATAATGGTCCAAATTTTAACAGCCAATATCTTAACCCTCAAATGAGTTCAGCAAATTTTTTAAATATGAAATCTAGTCCACATACTAGTAATTTTACTAAGACTTTGAACAAAAAACAACATACTTCTTATAATGATAAAAACGGACAATATGGTCACTTAGGTACAGTGGTTCGTTGTCCTGAGGAGAGGGTAGATCATTTTAATTTCCTTTTAACTCCCTCAAAAAGGCACTTCCCAAGCATGTTAAATAAAGATACTAGCAAAATAAATCATATAGATTGTGACATTAGTCCGTTGTACAATGATGATTCTTCGCCTGAAAGCTAAATAACTGAATTTCCTGACAATATTACTTCATCTATAGTTAAAGAGAGTGAAATTCTTGACACTGCTTCTTTATTTGAAGACAAATCAACGCAACTTCTTAACAATGTTTCTCTTTCGGAAGACAAAGGATGTGAACTTCCTGGCAGCATTTCTCTATTAGAAGGTAAAGAATCTGAAGTTCTTGTCAATGTTACTTTGTCTGAAGATAAAGTAACAGAACATCTTGACGATGCTGCGCCGTTTAACAATTTAGCATTGTCTGATGAAATTAAAACGGGGAATACAGGGATATTAAATGATACCATTCAACTTCAGATAGAAGATATTAACAAATCAAAACATTCTAGAAACAGTGAAAATGAAAAAACCAAGAAAATACAAAGTTCACCAAATAAATATATTGCTAGTTCTAAAAATTTATTAACGAATGTGAACGGATTAGATACACGGAGAATATTCATTTTGTACTTATACGTTGAAACATGATGATATGGATGTAGATAAATCTAAAAACTTAGTCAATAAAAACGATATTTCAAGCAATAATGAAGTAGTTAAACAAACCTTAAATTTTAATGAATATGATCAGAAAAAATATATGACCGAATTTGTTGACTTTAACTACATAAATATCGACGATAAATTCATCAATTATAGCAGAGATTCAGATAAAAAAGATTATTATATAAAGAAGAGAAATCATTAGGTATTAAAGATAACCTGAGCAAGTACCTTAAATATTATAATAATAGCTTTCACTCAGTTACTAAAAATAAACCTTTTGCAATTGAATTCACACAGTGTAATAAAAAATATATCTATAAAAATGTTTTAAAATATAAGAAAACAGATGTTGAGAACAAATATTTAAACAGGGAGATTTACAACGAAAATATAGATATAGGATTCATAAGAAATTATAAATCTGTTAGACTTCAGGAAGAACTTAAATCCAGATTTAATAATTTAAAGAATTTTCCCAAAAAATTATATAAAAACATAAAGCCAAATCTTTATAAGGAGCTAGTAAACACATATTAGTAATATTATGTCATTTATGAAAAAGTATCCCAATATTTTCATTAGATGTATTTCCTTAAAAATGATCTAACTACACATAAGTAACTTTATATAATCATATATGTTAAAAACTCTATTCTACTTCGAAAAAATCTACAACATTATATTATTATTTAATGGGGGGAGAAGTAATGATAGACTTATCATTACCAAAGTCCTAATTATCATAATCCTAAATTTATCAAAATTGATTACAAGAAATCAAGATCATTCCTTCTCTCCATTCTTATTTACATAATTAATATATTGCATTACATTCATAATGTTCATTGTACCATTTATCGTATATCTATCTATATAATTAATTATATTACTCAATATTGTATTATTAATTCTTTATACAATTCTTCATATCGACATATTTGAATTTACTGTTATTCATAATTTTCATCTCCTGTAAAACATATTTTTCATATTTTGTCACTTTTCAATTTCCTTTCAAATAAATAAGTTATACAATAAAATCAATTTCAATTTGAATTCAAAATATATTGAAATTTCAATCAAAGTTTAAAAAACGATTATCAAACGGATTAATTAATTGGAGCAACCATCAAAAATATTACCTCACGCGGTGTCATAGGTTTTTTTTTTGCAACTTTCAGGCTATTTTCTTAGGAAGTGTGGACTTGCCCCTCATGAAACTTGAACCGTCGTATGGGGGGCAGTGAATACAAGTTGCTAAAACAAAAATCATAGCGATTCGAGAGCAGGTCCTAAACTGAACTTATCCCAAATTTTGTGTGGGAGGTACCCGAAGGAGTGGACCGATTAAGTCCATATTGGAAATTCATCTAAGTCAGGTAGACATTTCACGATTTGCAAAGTATGGACCAAATCGGTAACTCACTTCAAGAGTTATCGTGCGAACAAATTTTCCGAACATTTTCGAACTTATGTGGGGGAGGTACCGGAAGGAGTGGACCGATATAACCCATCTTCGAACTTAAACTATGTTTGGACAAAATATTACGAAAGCTAAATTTTGGATCGAATCGATTGATCCGTTCGAGGGTTATCGTGCGCTCCAGCAAGACAGACTTGGGGTCTAAAACTATTATTTCGATGAGGCACATTTTGCCCGTATGAAAATGTGTATACCCTCGTTAGCATAAATGCTGAGGGTATAAATATAGTACATCAGAACGCCTGCAAAATTTTTTCAAATTTGGAACACATTATAATTTTCCAAAACTTTTTTGATGGCTGTAGGGGGGGGGGGGGGGGGGGGGGGGCAGCTGCCCTCCCTGCCCATAGCTGGCTACGCCCATGAGCATATCATCTAATGAATTTAATGTGTAGAGTTAAGACCGATTAATTTTACTCAGGAGCAGGTTCAGTTGAAAATAATCATTTTTTGAAAAACAATATTTATACTTGCGGTCGCAGTGTTTAACTTTGTTGGTAAAATGGGAGGATAATGGGATCTGAGTGTTAATAGTGGGATGATATTTATCTTCTGGTAGTGTGATTGGATCGGTCTGAGATATCAAAATATTACTAGAGTTATTCACGAATACTAGATCAAGTAGTTTATCGTAATAGTTATAGATATTATTAATTTGGGACAAACCCGAACTCAGTAAGGGGCTAATGCAATAATTTCCCATTTTACTCAAAATCATTTCCATCGGAACTAGGAATCCATTTGATATTCGGTAGATTGAAATCTCCAAGAGCCATCAGAATATCATTTGGTTTCTCTGTTTGAAATGGGTTGCATAATAGAATTAGTATCTTTTACGTAAATGTTTGAACCAGGAGGAATATATGAACAAATGACGAAAATACAAAAATTATTTACACAAATCTTCACGCCAACTATTTCAATATCAGTTGCTAAGGGGAAAGATATTGCTTCGGAAGGATATGGGTGAAGAGACAGCAATGAGAACACCACCGCCTCTGTCATCACGATCCTGTCTGAAAATATGGAATTTTTGAATTTCAGGATCATAAATATATTGTTTTAACCAAGTTTCAGTAAATGCTATAAGATTTTGATTTAAGTCGTAACTATCCTTGAACAGGGATGATAATTTAGAGTTCAAACCTCGGACATTCTGATATATATATTAAAATCATGATTACTAATAGAAGGTGCAGTATTTGATTTTTTGATGAGACAGGCGGTAGATATACTATATCGGATTTCGGAACATCTTTTTAAATATATTCTTGAATAATTGCTTTCGGAGGCCAAAATTGTGGATTAACAACTGTTTTAAATACATCTTCACGAACAATAATTTTGAATGAGGCCTTGCTTCGCCCTTGGGCATAATTGAATTTTTAGGTATAATTTCAATGTTAGAGTTTAACTTATTTCTTATATATGAGATTATTTGATCAGTAGACGTCTCAGCAGCAAATCGATCGGCGAATATGGTTCGTTTTGGTACAACTACTTTTAAGCTTGTAGGACTTGGAGAAACAGGCGTCCCTAATGTATTTGGAGATTTAGGTGTAGCTTGAGGCGAAAAGAATGATTTTGAACAGGAAGGAGTTGGAGTTATTTGATTTGAAAGATTACGACTTTCTATTGGTAAATTAGTTGATGTACTTTTAGAGGGCGTATCATTTATCAAAATCGACGGAATTGTTTTGCTTAAAGCATTCTGCGAAGATTCAGCCGTATCATAAGATGGTTCGGTTGTATCATAAGATGGCTTCTTCCTTTTTCTAATGGAGTCTAACGGAGATTCAATGAGATCTTCTAAAGGGGAAGCTTTATCAAATAACTCTGTATATTTAATAAATCTATCCATCAACGAATTAAGGGGTAGTTTGCACTATATGTAAATGTCACATGACATGAAATTTTCCATCATTATATAGTCGCTAATATGTGCAATATTGGGGATTTTCCTTACGCCATTTACTTTGTGCGTCCACACCAGCAAAAATGTAATAAAATTACGTCTCCACATTCGTTGCGTGTCTTCTTGAAGAAAGAGTAAAACTATGTATGATATATACGGCACTTAGGGCAACACCATCGCAAACCATTGTTCTCCTACGACTTTCTATTGGTAATTTAGTTGATGTACTTTTAGAACGCGCTTCATTTATTAAAATCGATGGAATTGTTTTGCTTAAAGCATTCTGCGAAGATTCCGCCGTATCATAAGATGGTTCGGTCGTATCATAAGATGGCTTCTTCCATTTTCTAATGGAGTCTTACGGAGATTCAATGAGATCTTCTCAGGGGAAAGCTTTATTAAATAACTCTTTATATTTAATAAATCTATCCATCAACGAATTAAGATCAAGGCTTATTTAATTAAATTTGTTGTGTGTCTTCTTGGAGAAAGAGTAAAACTATGTAAGATATATACGGCATTTAGGGCAACACCATCGCAAACGCTTGTTCTCCATTAGGTGATCAGCAATTCGTGGAGATAATTCAACCAATTTAATGTGCTGAGCATCAAGACAGAGGCAGCATGAAAACATTCTTTCGGTGATATCAGTAATTCAGCAGTTTACATGTGCACAACTCATTTTATAAGTATCTTTGCCAGCAAGGGACTTTCTATTTCGATTGACAGAATGTTAATGTGACAAGTGTAGAGCCTTAAGACAGTTGTGTTGTTACTAACCACACACAAAAGGTAATAAAGAAAGCTTTGAGACAGTTGTATTTATGTTGTTACCAACCACGCACAAAAGGTAATAAAGAAAGAGTGAATCAGCTTGTTCCTTCTTTATGAATTCAATTATATTTACTTTAATCTGTTTAATAGCACTTAATAGTGAATAAACTCCAAAGCACACAATGACGGCACAACTATGCAAAATAGATTTGGTAATTTTTGTGGCGAATTAAGAGCGTCGAGGCGAAGTATTAGTCAGTTTCATCATCAAACCCGTAATAATAATTTTTTAAAAACAAATACTGGATTTAGATCCACTTATCAAAATAGAAATTTACAAGGAAACTCTCATCAATTTTCCAGTATGAATATTCCCAATTCTAAAAACCATAGTCCTAATTTTAATAACCAGTACCGAAATCAGAAAGTACCAGCAAATTCAAATGTTTACGATGGTAATAATACAAATTACAATAACAATAACCAACATCACATCATACAAAGTCGTAGCTCTGAAAAAAATCTCCAACAATTTCCAAATAATTATAACTACAACTCAACAAAAAATTTTAACAATCATAATAATTCAAAATGTCATAATAGAAATAATGGTCCAAATTTTAACAGCCAATATCTTAACCCTCAAATGAGTTCAGCAAATTTTTTAAATATGAAATCTAGTCCACATACTAGTAATTTTACTAAGACTTTGAACAAAAAACAACATACTTCTTATAATGATAAAAACGGACAATATGGTCACTTAGGTACAGTGGTTCGTTGTCCTGAGGAGAGGGTAGATCATTTTAATTTCCTTTTAACTCCCTCAAAAAGGCACTTCCCAAGCATGTTAAATAAAGATACTAGCAAAATAAATCATATAGATTGTGACATTAGTCCGTTGTACAATGATGATTCTTCGCCTGAAAGCTAAATAACTGAATTTCCTGACAATATTACTTCATCTATAGTTAAAGAGAGTGAAATTCTTGACACTGCTTCTTTATTTGAAGACAAATCAACGCAACTTCTTAACAATGTTTCTCTTTCGGAAGACAAAGGATGTGAACTTCCTGGCAGCATTTCTCTATTAGAAGGTAAAGAATCTGAAGTTCTTGTCAATGTTACTTTGTCTGAAGATAAAGTAACAGAACATCTTGACGATGCTGCGCCGTTTAACAATTTAGCATTGTCTGATGAAATTAAAACGGGGAATACAGGGATATTAAATGATACCATTCAACTTCAGATAGAAGATATTAACAAATCAAAACATTCTAGAAACAGTGAAAATGAAAAAACCAAGAAAATACAAAGTTCACCAAATAAATATATTGCTAGTTCTAAAAATTTATTAACGAATGTGAACGGATTAGATACACGGAGAATATTCATTTTGTACTTATACGTTGAAACATGATGATATGGATGTAGATAAATCTAAAAACTTAGTCAATAAAAACGATATTTCAAGCAATAATGAAGTAGTTAAACAAACCTTAAATTTTAATGAATATGATCAGAAAAAATATATGACCGAATTTGTTGACTTTAACTACATAAATATCGACGATAAATTCATCAATTATAGCAGAGATTCAGATAAAAAAGATTATTATATAAAGAAGAGAAATCATTAGGTATTAAAGATAACCTGAGCAAGTACCTTAAATATTATAATAATAGCTTTCACTCAGTTACTAAAAATAAACCTTTTGCAATTGAATTCACACAGTGTAATAAAAAATATATCTATAAAAATGTTTTAAAATATAAGAAAACAGATGTTGAGAACAAATATTTAAACAGGGAGATTTACAACGAAAATATAGATATAGGATTCATAAGAAATTATAAATCTGTTAGACTTCAGGAAGAACTTAAATCCAGATTTAATAATTTAAAGAATTTTCCCAAAAAATTATATAAAAACATAAAGCCAAATCTTTATAAGGAGCTAGTAAACACATATTAGTAATATTATGTCATTTATGAAAAAGTATCCCAATATTTTCATTAGATGTATTTCCTTAAAAATGATCTAACTACACATAAGTAACTTTATATCTATATCTATATATATAAATGAGCTTGGTGATAAGTGATTGACTGACTGACTGACTCATCATCAACGCCCAGCCAAAACGGCTAAAGCTAGGAGCTTGAAATTTTACCAGTGGGTCACTGTTGATGCAAATGTGCGAGATAAGGCCGGGTTTTAGAAAATTCGTCCTGGAACCACAAAAATAACAACAACAAAAATCCTTATTTTTCATTACTATTACGTACTTATTCACTTAGTTGGCCCTCTGCAAGACATGTGTCAAATTAACAATGCTATAACTTCATGATACCGTAAACGATCACACATAATTTCAAATTTTGTAGTTTACTTCTAGGCGCACTTATTTTATCGTAAACCACTAAATAATAGAAAGACAAGACATTTGTTATCTTCCATTGCAACAGATGTCGCAGTTGGTGATAATGGTTTAAACATAAATTACGCGAAAAATACAAACCGATCCTGATTTAGTTTTCACATAACAGGTGTCGCACAAAAGATTTTCATTCGTTAATATACAGTTAGAAAGGATGATTACGAACGATGCATTTGTAAAAATTTTGATTTTCAATTTAAAATTAAAACAAAAATTCTTTCAATAAATGATGTTGGGTTTGTTGAACAAATGAGTTGCTGTTGAAGACAACATTAGGGGAATAAATTCAGAAATCGGCCAGAAATAACAACAACTAAAAACTGTATGGACCTCACTTTTTGGTAATAACTAAATGTTTGCAAATCAATGAAAGTGCAATAAAATTGTGCATATTACCACGATTTATTTGCAATTAAGAATTTTATCGTACATGGAGATGTACAGTTATAACTATTCAATTTCAAAATCTGTAATTTGAAGAAATCGCTAAATAATTAATGAAATCAATAATAGGCCCCAGGAATATAGGAATATAGGAATTTGGTATGGAAATCTAGGTTCTAAAAGGAAATGGTTTGCAAAATTACCAATCATGTGTAAGAAAAGTACTAAATGGTACTAAATTTAGTACAATTTAGATTTTGGTGAACGTAAATAGCTGGAAACCTGAAATTTGGAATTAAGGTTACTGTTGTAGTGTAGGATTGAGATATGAGGGTAGTTTTGGAAATTCGTGCTTATGTGTACGAAAAGTACTTAATAGTACTAAATTTGGTACAATAGTAATTTGGGTGAACGGATAGAGCTGGAATCCTGATATTTGGAATTGAGATTACTGTTGGAGTGTAGGATTGAAGAACTTTTGGAAATTCGTACTTATGTGTATGAAAAGTACTAAATGGTACTAAATTTGATACAATGGGGATTTGGGTGAACGGATAATAGCTGGAATCTCGAAATTTGGAATTGAGATTACTGGTGGGGTGTAGGATTGAGGTAGTTTTGAAAATTCGTACTTATGGGTACGGAAAGTACTAAATGGTACTAAATTTAGTACAATTTGGATTTGAATGAACGGATAGAGCTGGAAACCTGAAATTTGGAATTAATATTACTGTTGAAGTGTAGGATTGAGATATGAGGGTGGTTTTGGAAATTAGTACTTATGTGTACGGAAAGTACTAAATGGAACTAAATTTTGTATAATGGGGATTTGGGTGAACGGATAGCGCTGGAATCTCTAAATTTGGAACTGAGATTACTGGTGGAGTTTAGTATTGTGGAAGTTTTGGAAATTCGTACATAGGGTACGAAAAATCCTAAATAGCACTAAATTTGGTACAGTTTCGATTTGGGTGAACGGATAGAGCTTGATTCCTCAAATTTGGACTGAGGATCACTGATGAAGAGTAAGAAAGATGCACCAAAGGGTTTTTGGAAACTTGAGTGTACGAAAAGTACTAAATGGTACTAAATTTAGTACAATTTGGATTTGGGTGAACGGATAGAGCTGGATTCCTGAAATTTGGAATTGATATTACTGTTGGAGTGTAGGACTGGGGAAGTTTTGGAAATTCTTACTTATGTGAATGAAAAGTACTAAATGGTACTAAATTTGGGACAATGGGGATTTGGGTGAACGGATATAGTTGGAATCTCGAAACTTGGAATTGAGATTACTGGTGGGGTGTAGAATTGAGGTAGTTTTGAAAATTCGTACTTATGGGTACGAAAAGTACTAAATGGTACTAAACTTAGTACAATTTGGATTTGGGTGAACGTATGTATGTAGCTGGAAACCTGAAATTTGAAATTAAGATTACTGTGAAGTGTAGGACTGAGATATGAGGGTGGTTTTGGAAATTCGTACTTATGTGTTCGAAAAGTACTAAATTTGGTACAATAGGGATTCGAGTGAACGGACAGAGCTGGAATCCTGAAATTTGAAATTGAGATTACTGTTGGAGCATAGGATTGGGGAAATTTTGGAAATTCGTATTTATGTGTACGAAAAGTACTAAATGGTACTAAATTTATTACAATTTGGATTTGGGTGAACGGATAGAACTGGAATCCTGAATTTTAAGTATTTTAATTTTATTTATTTTAATTTAAAGTATGAATTTTTGTAAACGGAAAGAGTTAGAATTTGCAACCCGTTCGCGGTAGGCTATAGAGGTAGAATTTGGATTTTGGTGACGGATAGTGATAGAGTCCTGAAATTTGAAATTAGGATTACTATTGGAGTGTAGGACTGAGGTAGTAAGGGTACGAAAAGTACTAAGTGGTACTACCTGTGGTACAATTTGGATTTGGGGGAACGGATAGAGCTGGAATCCTGGAATTTGGTCAGAATGCTGTTGGAGTATAGGATTGAGATGGAAGTAGTTTCTGAAATTCGTACTTATGGGTACGAAATGTACCAAATGGTACAACTTGGATTTGAGTGCACGGATAGCGCTGGAATCCTGTTATTTGGAATTATGGTTACTGTTGAAGTGAAGGATTAAGGTTGTTTTGGAAAATCGAATTGTACAGAATTTGGTATAATTTTTTTTGTGTAAAGGGGTTTTTGGAAATTCGTCGTAGAAAGGTATGAAAAGTGCTAAAGTGTACTAAATATGGAATCCATTGTATTAGGCAAACGCGAAGAGCTAGAAATCTGAAATTTTGAACGAATGGTCATTGATGGAGAGTTAGGAAGATGTACCAAAGGGTATTTAGAAACTCGACCTATAAGTGTACGAAAAGTACTAAAAGTTTCTAAATTTGGTACCAATTGCATATTTTTAATGGATAAAGCTAGAATCTTTAAATTTGGTATGGGAATCAAGGTTGGGAAATGGCGTTGAAATAAGGAAATGGTTTTGGAAGTTCGTATTTATGATTACGAGCAGTACTAAATTTGGATTTGGGTGAACGGATAGAGCTGGAATCCTAAAGTTTTGAATTAAGATTACTGTAGGGGTGTAGGATTGAGATAGTTTTGGAAATTCGTACCTTTGGGTACGAAAAGTACTAAATGGTACTAAATTTGGTACAATTTGGATTTGGATGAACGGATAGAGCTGGAATTCTGAAATTTGGAACTAACATTACTGCCGGACAGTAGAATTGAGGTAGTTTTTGAAATTCGTACTTATGGGTACAGAAAGCACTAAATTTGGTACAATTTGAATTTTAGTAAACGGATAGTGTTGGAATTAGGAATTAAGATTACTGTAGGAGTGTAGTATTGAGGAAATTTTGAAAAGTCGTACGTATGGGTAAGAGAAGTACTAAATGGTACTAAATATGGTACAATATGGATTTGGGTGAACGGGTAGAGCTGGAATCCTGAAATTTGTGTTTGGGAAAGAAATGGTACTAAATTTGATACAATTTGGATTCGGGTGAATTAATAGAGCTGGAATCCTGAAATTTGGAATTACGATTACAGTCGAAGAGTAGGATTCAGATTGTTTTGAAAAAGCAAACTTATGGTTACGAAAAGCACTAAATGGTACTAAATTTAGTACAATTTGTATGTAGGTGAACGGATAGCGGTGGTTTAACGGATAGAGTTTGAATCCTGAAATTTTGAAGTAAGATTACTACTAAAGTGAAGGATTGAGGTAGTTTTGGAAAATCTTACTTATGGGTACGAAGAGTTCGACTTGATACTAAGTTTGGTACAATTTGGAATTGGACGAACGGCTACAGCTGGAATCTTGAGATCTGTAATTATTATGGAATTTACTGTAATTATTTTGTATTAATGTCCGTGTATGGCTGAGATATGTCGTCGAAATACGTACCATAAGTATACGAAAATTACTTAATGGTACTCAATTTGTTTTTGGGTGTAGGGACAGTGCTGGAATTTTTATTTTTTGGAGTTAGGGTGTGTATTGGTGTGCAACGTTGATCTCGCTGTTAATATGTAAGGGTGAGATACGGCTGATCTTTTTTAAAAACGAACTTAAGGGGTACGTACAGTACTAAGATAAAAATAAATATTTATTAAAATTGGTATTAGTGCGACCAAATTTTCAGTGTTTGTCATTTCCATATTATATATTGTTTATTTGTTTTTTTATATCCTTTCCGCATACGAAGTAGCGGGCATTTTGCTATAACACATATTTTGCTCTGCAGAAAAATTGCAATTTTCAATACATTTACTATTCAGTGAAAAAAATCTGCGTTTTTGAATAATGGTTATTGAATGATTATAGTATAGTAGATTTCTATTAAGCTGAATATTTTAAGACAAAATAATTAATTAATGACTTGTTTCTCTAAAATGATTCGAAATCAAGTCCGTTCGAATTACTAGCAACCAAACTCCTGTTGTTGTAGAAAATATTCGTTTGACTGAAAACAAACATGACTCATAAATTTTTATATATTTCTCAAAAAAAAAAAAAGTTTGGTAGTAGTTTGAACGAATTTGTATATTTATCGTATTAATGAAACTGGACATAAATCTTCTTATGATAAAGTTTGTCGATTTTAGAATTTTTTGTTATACCCTACACCACACTGTGTTAAGGGGTATTATCAATATGTGCATTTGTATGTAACATGCAAAAGGAAACGAAATAGGTCAATGGTTGCTTTCGAAGATCTACATAGCATCACATTCTGAGTCCATTTATACGTTCCCGTCCATCCGTTAATGCACTTTTGTCGCATTTATTATCCTATCCGGGTTAAAATTTATGATGGTCGCAATTTTGACCAAAGGACTATAGCTATTGCTATTGACGAGAATCAGTTGAGATTTGGATATAGCTCCCATATATTCTCCCGATTCCGTATATTCTATCCACCAAACAACCAAATGTTAAAGGAATATGTAGTTTTTACAACAGTCGTTGAGAATATAGTTTTAAAAATACTACGGCCCACATTTTTTGAAAACAAAATTTTGATGTTGATAGCTTCTAGCTACTTCTACGCGGCATCCATAAAGCAAAATTAACACAAATTGATTAATCGATTTATGTAGTTCTATTTGAAAACCACAGGTATGATTTTTAGAAAGAATATGTGGTAAAGCCTTAAACTGTCGTACTTTACTGGATAAAGAATTTGTAAATAGGAACGGGTGAAACTATACTCTGCATTTCAATTTATTTATTTATTATCCTCCTTTATATTGGTGTGAATTCTCCGCTAACGAAGTAGCGGGCACTTGCTAGTAATCATATATGTTAAAAACTCTATTCTACTTCGAAAAAATCTACAACATTATATTATTATTTAATGGGGGGAGAAGTAATGATAGACTTATCATTACCAAAGTCCTAATTATCATAATCCTAAATTTATCAAAATTGATTACAAGAAATCAAGATCATTCCTTCTCTCCATTCTTATTTACATAATTAATATATTGCATTACATTCATAATGTTCATTGTACCATTTATCGTATATCTATCTATATAATTAATTATATTACTCAATATTGTAGTATTAATTCTTTGTACAATTCTTCATATCGACATATTTGAATTTACTGTTATTCATAATTTTCATCTCCTGTAAAACATATTTTTCATATTTTGTCACTTTTCAATTTCCTTTCAAATAAATAAGTTGTACAATAAAACAATTTCAATTTGAATTCAAAATATATCGAAATTTCAAAAAAAGTGTAAAAAACGATTAACAAACGGATTTATTAATTGGAACAACCATCAAAAACATTACCTCACGCGGTGTCATAGGTTTTTTTCTGCAACTTTCAGGCTATTTTATTAGGAAGTGTGGACTTGCCCCTGATGAAACTTGAACCGTCGTATGGGGGGCAGTGAATACAAGTTGCTAAAACAAAAATCAAAGCGATTCGAGAGCAGGTCCTAAACTGAACTTATCCCAAATTTTGTGTGGGAGGTACCCGAAGGAGTGGACCGATTAAGTCCATATTGGAAATTCATCTAAGTCAGGTAGACATTTCACGATTTGCAAATTATGGACCAAATCGGTAACTCCCTTCAAGAGTTATTGTGCGAACCAATTTTCTTCATCTTCGAACTTAAACTAAGTTTGGACAAAATATTACGAAAGCAAAATTTTTGATCGAATCGATTGATCCGTTCGAGAGTTATCGTGCGCTCCAGCCAGCCAGACAGACAGACGGACGGACATTGCTCAATCGACTCCAAATTGTTTGGAACACATTTCGTCCAAACATACTTGGGGTCTAAAACCATTATTTCGATGAGGCACATTTTGCCCGTATGAAAATGTATATGGTATATTTCAAATTTCTTTTGCAATTCCATTGAAAGAAATGTTAAACAAATTTTTGCGAGCACATCCGCAATTTTTGGAACATAGATTAAGAAAAAAATCGTGGTTGTAAATCTGTTCGCGTTCACAAAATTGGATGCTGCGCTCCAAAGTTATGGGCGATTTTATTCCCTTATAAAGAACAAATATTTAAAAATTCCATTTTTGCTGTAATAAGAAAATGTATATATAAAGCGTTAACAGCATTTAATATCTATCCGTAGATGCCTAAATATTTACTAAATGTATTTCTATTGTCGCGGAAAATCAAGAAATACTGAAAAAATCTTGGAGTAAATTTAATTTATTCTAATTTAGAGTCCAAATAAAACTCGAAAAAAAAATAAATTAAAAATACGTACAGATTCTAGACAACGCGTAGAAAAATGTGAGACGGTAGGATTTATAACTGACATATTACAGCAACAACAAAAGACGAAAACTTATTGTTGGAATATTATTTCAAAAATATATTTTTTGTTTAATACGAAAATATAGAAAAAACATTTTTGGGAGTTATTCTACTATTTCGCTAAATTTCGGTGCAAGGACTGACGGACTTCGCTGAAACTTCTTCAGGAAAAATGCGATGACAAACCCGAAAGTGTATTTGCTTACTTTGATAAACAATAGGATTATGAAATAGAAAGTAATATTGAAATTACAACCAAAGAAAAAACATAAAAGTTAAAAAACGTATAATTCGCGAATTCGTTAAAATCAGTTGAGGCGCATGCGCTTTTAAGATACAGCGAGTGCATCTCTATCAATATGTAGCGATTTTTCCACTTTTCATCCAGCGGCCAAAGTGTGCCGTCAACTGCATCTTACTGTTCAAAAAACCTTTATGTGGGTAAAAATTGCGCGATGTACATTAGATTATAAGGCGCATCCGATTTCAGTGACCGCCTATAAAAAATACGTCATTATAACAAATTCGTCAAGAACCGCGGATGTGCTACCAAATTCTATTTTATACGAAATACAAATATTACTCCAGAATCTCGGTAATTTATGCCACACGGTTTTGGAAAATAATATAATCGCGTATAAAGGATTCCATTTATGTAAAAATAACCAAAGAAAATCGCGGTTCCTACTTTGAAGGTATCTATATCCGCCGTTTTAGTGGATAGATTTGAAAGCGGAAGGGTTCATTAGATCCGCACGTAAAAAAACTAAAATCACGCGGGGTTCAAGTGTACCTGAGTCACAGTTGTAAATTTTGAAGCCAAAAAATAGGTTTTTTAAGAAAATTTACGCACCAAAATTTCGACTTTGGACTCCTATTACTAGGGAGCTGTATGAAGCACACATCAAACGACGTGGAATCACGAGTAATTATCTGATTGCGCCCTCCAATTATAAGAAAAATTCAAAAAACCCAGATTTCAAAACTTCAAAATGTCAGCATCGATTTAAGGGGGATGCAGTATGTAGATCGAAAAGTCATACATTAGAACCATGTTGCCCAAGGGGTAGTCTTCAATTCTTTCTTTGAGCTCAGGTCTGAATTTTCCGTGGTTTGACCAGAAATCAAGAAAGAACACAAAAAAACTTGTAAACTTCAACACATTTTTACCCATTTTTTAATATTACCACCAACACAGCTTCCACATAAGTTATTTGTTATGGTTAATTTTATGCGACTCCGGCTAAAACACTTCAATTAATATAAATATATTCATATTGTATAAAATATATTGACAGTTCGCGACTTATTAAATGGTGAACCTCAACTTGGGTGCCACCGTGGTGCAATGGTATGCACACCCGCCTTGCACGCTAAAGGTCGTGGGTTCGATTCCCCGGCAAGTCAACATCAAAACTCTTTTCAACGGTGGCAAAATACCCTCAGTAATGTTGCCGACATTTTCTGAGTATTTCAGCCTTGTACAACTTCTCTACAAGTGGTGTCTTAGACACGCCGTTCGGACTCGGCGATATACAGTAGGTCCCATATCATTGAGCTAATATGAATCGGGGTGCACTCATTGATGTGAGAGAAGTCTCCCCTGTCCCGCCTGGGATGTTTGTGGAACAATTATTAACCTCAACTTCAACGATTGTAAAATATTTTTGAATATTACCATATACCCTCGTTAGCATAAATGCTGAGGGTATAAATATAGTACATCAGAATGCCTGCAACATTTTTTCAAATATGGAACACATTATAATTTTCCAAAACTTTTTTGAAGGCTCCAGGGGGTTCAGCTACGTTCACTTGTCGATCAACATTCGGAGAGTTATCTTGTCGTTATTACCAATAAACGGCTACAATTTATAATATACAAAATGATACTGCTTTTGTTGTTTTATTTTTATTTTTTTTTTACCCCCAACTGCTCATCATATGTTAACTGAGCAATCTTTCAATAAAACCTATGGATTTCTCCTCCCTCACCTAAACAGGATGAATAATTAAATATTGGAATTTAATTCCACGGCACAAATTGAATTTTTCTGTGAAATTTAGAAATAGAATTTTTAAACATTGTGCGTTGAAAAAAATAGAAAAATCAAATTGCCGACTGCAAAACGCACTTGAATTTTGGACTTGAATTGAATATCACTTTTTGTATGCGCTATTGTTTCACTTGAATATTGAATATACAAAGCACAACCTCACCAATAATTGAGCTCCTTGGTTATCACATAAATTTGTAGTTGGAGTTTTCACGTACATGTTGAGTTCTAACTATTTAACTTGTTCTCGATGGAGACACCCTTCTTTAGTGGCTTGACATAAGGCAATATATTCAGCTTCAATATCGGATATCAATATATTTGCTTTTCTTTTGAACTGTTGGATTCTTCACCAAAATCATCATATTTTTTACGTACGTAGTGAAATCGGATATCAATGTTTGCTTTTCTTTTGAACTGTTGGATTCTTCACCAAAAAATGAGCTCCTTGGTTATCACATAAAGTTGTAGTTGAATTTATCAGGTACATGTTGAGTTCTAACTCCTTAACTAGTTCTCGATGAAAATACACTTCTTTAGTGGCTGGACATAAGTCAATATATTCAGCTTCAATCGTTCTTAAAGCTATCACCGTTTATTGCGATATTCCCAGACTACTGAACCATCCCCCATAAACAAAACAAAACGCAATTCGTCCGTCTGGAAAATTCCTGAGATATCTCAAGACAGGCTTTGTTACTTGAAACTGCTCGTTGTGTGGATGTGAACTGAATAGGCACAATATTGAAACTACATGCATCCGATCTGGTTTTGAAATTACGTCAAATACATTAACGCAGATGTCAAACCCTGATATGAACGAAGATCCAAATCCTCACAATTCTTGTCACATTTTACCATTTTGGGCCATGGAGTACTTCCAGGCTTACACTCTGCCATTCCCCAACGCTTTATTACTTAATCACATAGTTCTTTTAATGGATAGTTATGTCACCTTTGGGTTTATTGCGTTCAACTTCCATGCCTAAATAAAATTTCACCGGACCACGATCTACAGCTTCGACATAATTATTAAAATTTGACACCATTTCCTCCATTCAATTGAACACGCTATCAACATATCATCGACATACAAAACAATTAAGCTAACATTTTTTCCTTCCCTTTTGACATACACATAAGTTTCGGATTTGCATCTTTTGTAATTCATTTTCATCAAAATATCGTTGACCTTTTTATTCCACCCACGGCCTGTTTGTTTCAAGCCGTATAAAGGTTTCTTTAATTTACACACTTGGCTTGTGTTGTGTGACTATGGACAACTCACAAAGTCAATTAATTATTTATTTGTACCTTAGAATATATACGTATGGGGGGCATAGCAAGTTTTGATGGAGCAGTAGACAAAAGTCGAACAATTTGTCAACTCGAAAATAGATATAAAAGAAAATTGTTAATATCGAAAGAAAATAAATTTATAAATATACATCTAACAGTCCTCGGGGGAGCCTGTAACCCCTAGAGGACGCGTCCCCAGGTGGCGGATAGGGGAATGCTTCCCAGATATGGGTGGTAAGAGGGAAATCAAATACCTCTCGCGGACCAACAGGTAGCGGTGTCTGTTTCCACAGTGGGCGGCTGCAAACAGCGTCTGTACTCTAAGAAGAGCGGCTGAAACGAGGACGGAAAACTTACAACCCATCAGAAGATAAGGGGAAATCACTGATGTATTATCCCTTGAAAACCATATTACAATGAATGCAGAAACAAACATATGGCCCTCAATCTCCGGTAACTCGAGGGTGCTAAGAATCCCCGGAGGTAAAACTAAAACGACGCTTAACATTGGTACTTGGAATGTTAGAAGCCTTTATGAGTCAGGCAAACTAAGCAACACAATATCCGAAATGGAAAGACTGAATATAGATATCCTAGGTGTATGCGAAACCTGGTGGCCGAATGTTTCGGAATTCGTATCCCATGGTGCCAAAATCTTCTTCTCTGGAAATTCGAACAAGAATCATAGGAATGGTGTTGGGATTATCATTAGAGGGAACATTTCCAAAAGCGAGGTAGGATTTTTTCCAAAGTCAGATAGGACCATGATGATCAAAATAAAAGCAAGGCCGCTCAACATCAATATAATTCAAGTATATGCTCCCACATCAGACAGAAGCAATGAAGAAGTAGAAATGTTTTATGATGAAATAGAAAGTCTTGTTAAACTTACAAAACCACATGATATAAATATCATCCAAGGTGATTTTAATGCAAAAGTAGGGAGAGGTGAAGTAACTGGTGTTACAGGACGATATGGATTGGGCGAAAGAAATGAAAGAGGCGAACGACTCATTCAATTCTGTCAAGAATTCAACATGAAGATAGCAAATACACTTTTCACTCTACCGCCAAGAAAGCTCTACACTTGGAAATCTCCACAGGACAGAATTGGCAACATCATTAGAAACCAAATAGACTTCATTCTTATCAACAGGCGACACTGCTCATCAATTAGGAAGGCCTCAACATATCCGAGTGCTGATGTACCATCTGATCATAACCTTTTAATGGCAAAGATACGCATAAAACTAAAAACTCATTCTAAAAAGGCACAAAGTAAAAAACTTGACTTAGGAAAACTTCAAAACCAAACACTAAAATCGGATGTATGTACAAAACTAAATATAGAGCTGAATAATGTCGACAGCGAAGATATAGAAAATATATGGAATAATGTAAAGAATACTATAAACTCAATAGCCAGAAACACCCTAGGCAATTTTATAAAACCAAAGACCAAAACTTGGATGACTCAAGAAATACTGCAGCTAATGGATGAAAGAAGAGCATTTAAAAATAAAGATTACGAAAAATACTGGGAACTAAATAGAGAAATTCAAAGAGAGATACGTAATGCTAAAAATAATCACCTAAATACTCAATGTCAGGAAATTGAAAGACTTATGAGCCTACATGACGATTTCAACCTGCATAAGAAATTGAAAGAAGCATCTGGACAATATAGGAATACAAATCTATCTGTTCTTTTCAATAACAACAATGAACCGGTCTTTGAAATTGCAGAAAAGAAACATATCTGGAAAGAATATATCCAAACACTATTTAAGGATGATAACAGATCAAGCTACGTTAACAATGCATCAGATTATATGACAGGAAACAGCATCACAAATAATGAAGTAGAATCAGCAATAAAATCCCTTCGAGATGGAAAAGCTACAGGACCTGATGAAATTCCAATTGAATTATTAAAAATGCTAAATAACAGCAACATTGAGCTACTGACAAAACTGTTTAACTACATCTACGATACTGGTATATACCCACAGGATTGGCTAAAATCCACCTTCATAACAATACCAAAAAAACTCCATGCCAAAAAATGCAATGACTATCGTCTCATTAGTTTAATGAGTCATGCTCTTAAAATTTTTCTTAAAATTATCCAGAAGAGAATATATGAGAAATGTGAAAAGGAAATGGGAGAAACTCAATTTGGTTTTAAGGAAGGAAAAGGAACCCGTGAGGCTTTATTCTGCATACAAATACTCGTTCAAAAATGTAGAAATGTCCACAAAGACGTATTTTTATGCTTTATAGATTACGAAAAAGCATTCGACACTGTGGAGCATGATAAGCTCATGGAAATTCTCACAGCAATTGGAATCGATGAGAAAGAGATAAGGTGTATTAAAAGCTTATACTGGCACCAGACTGCCCAAGTCAACATAAATGGAGATTTAACTGAAGATGTAGCAATATCTAAAGGAGTTCGACAAGGATGCATTTTATCTCCACTACTCTTCAACATTTACTCCCAAAACATTTTTCACGAAGCAGTAGATGACATCCAAGAAGGTATATTGATAAACAACAATTACCTAAATAATATCAGATATGCTGATGACACTACTTTAATATCCGACAGCATATCAGGCCTACAAAATCTTGTTGATAGACTAACATCAAGTAGTGAGTTGTATGGGCTAAAAATAAACACCCTCAAAACAAAATTTATGATAATAAGTAAGAACAACGCTCATAACGAGTTGATTTTAAAAATACAAAATTTCCAAATTGAGAGGGTACAAAGTTTCAAATACCTGGGAGTTTTACTAAATGATCAATGGGACTACTCAAAAGAAATCAAATGTCGCATAGAAATGGCAAGAGATGCATTTCATAAATATAAAAAAGTCCTAATAAGCCATGATATAAATGTTGCAACAAAATCTCGCTTCATAAAAGCGTATATATGGCCAGTCTTGTTATATTCAGTCGAAGTGTGGACGTTAAAAGCGGCAGATATCAAACGACTCGAAGCATTTGAGATGTGGGTGTACCGTCGAGCACTAAAAATACCATGGGTCCTGCATGTACCAAATATTGAAGTATTGCGAAGAATGAATACAACAAGAGTATTATTAAACAACATAAAGAAACGGAAAACAGCATATCTAGGGCACATTATGCGAAACCGTAAATACACCATTCTCCAGGAAATACTTCAAGCAAACATAGAAGGAAGACGTACCAGAGGAAGAAAAGAAATGTCATGGATTCAAAATATCCAGCAATGGACAGAATTCCAGAACGCCGAAAATTTAATAAGCATTGCGAGAAATAGAGATATATTTTCCTATTTTGTTAATAATTTATAAAAACATAAATATGTAATTTTTTGACAATTGTAATATGATCGCTAACATTCGAAAATCGAATACGCAATAAAGAAGAAGACATCTAACAGAAAAGAACTAAATTTAAAAAAAAAAAAAAGACATAATTTTTGATTTGTCCTAGGAAATATATATCCTGTGCAAAAATAACCTTTTAAGGAAGGAAAAACTGAAGGATAAAAGCTATTTTGGAGTTTAAATCCTATTGGTGCTTGAAACAAATTACTTATCGCCGTATTGAAGACACATTATTAGTCCTATTTTTATCTTTAAAACGGAAGGCTGAACATTTGAAAAGGAAAATAATTCATAGCCCAAAATGTTCTCGAAAGGATAACCGAATTTTCAATAATAGTGAATGATATTTAGATGTCACAAAATCCAAATTGTTTTTTATCTGGCGGAAATAAATTGGAATTTAAGTTATCTTTGCAATATTTGATGATTTGAAAAAAGCTGCAAATTCCTCAATATCTTATTTACAACGTTCCGGTTGCAATATACATATATATCATATATATTCAAAAAGGATCTCCTGCATCATCAACATTTATCATCATTTTTCTAATTAGAAGCACACACAATACCCATATATCATAAGTAATCGCAGCATTCAGATGAAAAGAAATTAAGCTTTTAGTAGAAGTAGCATCATATTCCACCTGTTTATGTAGAGCAATGGTGGGAGAAACAAAAAGAAATAAAAACACAGCGGTATCAATTCTTTTGTATAAAATAATTAGGAGGTTTTATTGAGTTTAAGCTTGGTATGTTTTCATTACAACAACAAAATTACCTTTGTAATTTAATGTGGCGACAGAGGCCTTGGTGCTTTCGCTTTATGCTAAACGATAAGTGATCGCATAGGATCTAAGTGATCGCAGAGGATCCCTTGTCTATTACAAATACATTTACAAACTATTCCCGTGAGAGGGAGAAAATACAGGTGTACCAAGGTGAGCAAACCAACAACAACCACTGCCCAGCGGCGATCCGCACACTACGGTATCCGCTAAGGGAAGTGTAGAGGAGATGCCAGTGCGTCAATCAGCATCCGTGATTGATCGAGCAGGGAAATTGAGGGACAATGTATCTTACTTATTCATTGCCGCCCACCTTGATACATATAGGTGTGTATCAACAAAATTATGAATATTTAGAATGAATACATATGCATATATATGATAATAATAGTTCAGGACGTAAGTTCAGTTCATTTTGTGAGCATTTCTTTAATTCATGTTAATTTATCAACAAAAGTATTCATGTACGTAATAAGTCTACAATTATAAGTTTACAGGGCCCGCAATTACCCATCCAAATGATGTGTATTGGGCTGTAGGAAGACCCGGTTGAGTTATCATGCGGGGGGACAAAATTTTATAATAGATTTCCGGACCCAATACCATAGCTAGTGGCCCAGAACGATCAAAGGCGGGATCGGCGAGTTCCAATCCAACAAAGGATTCCCGTATGTTGGTAGGGACGGACATCGGTGGTGTAATGCCTCTAGTTATGTTTGCGACACGTGCAGTCACAAATTGTTTTTGACCCGAATCAAACCTCGACATTATCAAAAAATCTGCATATGTCATATCGTTTACTTTCGTGGTCGGCCATTGCAGTTCGGTGATCAACGACGCGCAAACCTGACTTACGGGACAGCAAGGATCTAATAGTGCACGCACCGGGATAGTGGAGTCCGGTAGACAGAGCCGTACCAACACCGTTGGGGACAATG
Source organism: Musca autumnalis (assembly GCF_047663935.1). Lineage (NCBI taxonomy): Eukaryota > Metazoa > Arthropoda > Insecta > Diptera > Muscidae > Musca > Musca autumnalis. The sequence goes on from NW_027411644.1 coordinate 139,997,621, forward strand.
ATAATACGCGACCTATCGGTAAGACAGACGTCGGTAAGATGTGGGGTGGTGACACTGCGTAGATACCTCGGGGAACGACCGCTCGCGAAGGTGTCGGAGTCACATTGGTACTCTTATCTTCGTGCAAATACGTGTGGTGCTTTTTAGCGCAATACTTGCATCGTTGGGGGACCGGACAAAATTTTGAAAGATGATCCGAACGCAGACAATTGTAACAGTAGCGGTGGTAAGCTACAGCGCGCACACGCTTTTCGAGGGACATTCTTTTAAAAACGGTACATTTGGTCAACGGGTGAAGCTGGGTACATAACCGACAGGGGACCGGCGCATTAACCGATGACGATGCTACGCGCTTAGACACGGTCTTAGCAGCTACACTAGGAGGTGGAGCAATTTGAGGAGGCGTCATATCAGCCGTTTTATCGGGTTTGTTAGAAGTGGTGGTAGCGGGGACGTCGTCAACAGCTGGAACGACCTTCGGTTCCGGCATAGCCGGGCTGGTGACCATCATCTCTGCCTCGACTTCTCGGTCGGACATCATTGCATCATCATAGTCGGACAAGACAACTTCGGGAAAAAGTTCTTTGGATGCCATGGCTATTACAAAGGGAGAGCACGACAACACACAAGAGATGATAGTTATTTAGAAGAAACTTAGTTTGGGAGAACTACTAACTTAACGACTGGTCGCCTAATAATACCCTGACCAGTTCGAACATCTACGACGCGAACCTTTCCATCATTGCCGGGATGAGTTTCTACAACACGTCCTAGTTTCCACGAGGTTGGTGGTAATTTCTCATTTCGAACTACAACCATGTCATCGACCTCAACATTCCTCTGGGGATATTTCCACTTGTAACGATTATTTAAAGTAAATAAGTATTCATCTTTCCACCTGATGCAAAATTGGTGCGTTAAAGCTTTCAATTTCCTAAACCGATTAACTAAACTCAGCGGTGATTCTTCAAGCAAGGGTTCCGGTGGAGAAAGGAGGGGTGCCCCAATGAGAAAGTGGCCAGGAGTGAGTGCTACTAGTTCCTCAGGATTATCCGACATTGGACACAGGGGTCGAGAGTTTAAACATGCCTCAATACGAGTTAGAATGGTGGTAAACTCCTCGAACGTATAGGAAAACGACTTTACATGGCGATACAGATGCTTTTTAAAACTTTTTACAGCTGCCTCCCACAGACCACCCATGTGGGGAGCGCCAGCTGGTATAAACTGCCACGTAAGTTCCTCATAACCTAAAGCAGAACAAACGGTATCACGACTTTCACGAATAAATGTTCGAAAATCTTTTTCAAGCTCGTGAAAAGCACCAACAAAATTAGTCCCGTTGTCCGAAAATATGGTCTTAGGACAGCCACGACGACCTATGAAACGATAGAAGGTAGCCAGAAAAGAGGACGACGTTAGATCAGATGCTGCCTCTAAATGCACAGCCTTGGTCGAAAAACAAACAAAGACGCACACGTATCCTTTAGTCATACGACAAGCACGACCCGTAAATGACTTTATATTAAAAGGACCAGCAAAGTCTACCCCAGTTGTAGTGAAAGGCCTATTTATCGATGTTCGTTCGGGAGGCAGTGCAGCCATAATCTGCGAGCATGATCGATTTTTCTCAAGCCAGCACACCTTGCAACGATTAATTACTGTGCGGATTAGAGTTTTGACACGAGGAATCCAAAACTCCTGTCGAATAATACGCATCATGAGCTGATTTCCGCCGTGAACAGTTTTTGAATGAGCGTATTCAACAAGAAGTCGTGCGAATCGACAACCATCTGGTAAAACATTGGGCCACTTTTCATTTTCTGATAAGGTGGGAGAGTTTGCTAACCGTCCATTTAGACGCAAAACACCAGACTCGTCTAAAATGGGGTTCAACGACAGAAGGGAACTAGAGGATGGTAAAGGTCTCTTATCTAGTAGATGTTTATATTCCTCTGCATAATGAAACTTTTGTGCCAATATGGCTAAACGAACTTTAACCATTTTAATTTCTTCCCCAGATGGAATCTGACTAGCAAAACAATGTGCAGGTCGACTCTGGGGGCGAGTTTTATGTATGAAGCGATACATGTAAGCCAATACTCGCAACGCTCTATCAAGCGAAGAAAACCTATCTAAAATGTCTTCAAATTGCGAAAAAAATGAAAAATTTGCTTTAATGCTACGAGCTTCTACGTCAGTCTCGAGGGGTGTGACATTCGGAAGGTTCCACATAGAACTATCGTGACTTAGCCAACTGGGTCCCTTCCACCAAAGACAACTATTAGCTAGTTCTAAAGGCGTGGCTCCACGGCTTCCCAAATCGGCCGGGTTGTCCTCTGACCTAACATGAAACCAGTGACCATTTACAACGTTTTGCTGTATTCGACAAACCCTATTTGCCACAAAAGTAGTCCAGGTGGTGGGAGTTTTTCGCAACCACGCTAGGACAATTGTCGAATCAGTCCAACAGTATATCTTATCAATAGGAATTTCCAAATCGCTTAAAATAGGTTTTAGAAGTTCCGATGCTAGTACAGCCCCACACAATTCTAAACGAGGTAATGAGACCGACTTAATAGGCGCTACTCTTGTTTTAGAAGCTAGCAAATGCACCTGAATTTCACCATTTTTTATTCGAATATAGATTACCCCCGCGTATGCTTTCTCTGAAGCATCAGAAAACACATGCAATTCTGCCACAGAGTGTGGTTCATAATGAACCCAACGCGGAATTTTGATTGAGTTCACTTTAGGATAATTGTCAACGAAAGTTTGCCAAGAGTTTTTCGTAGCAAGAAGAAGCGAATCGTCCCATCCCGTATTATCCAGCCACACTTTCTGCATAATAATTTTCGCTACGACAATAACGGGAGATAACCAACCCACGGGGTTAAATAATTTGGCTATATGTGAAAGAACTTCCCGCTTCGTATAGTTTTGGAACGGGCCAAGAAAGCACCTTTCCTTTGGAAAGAGTTTTAGGAAGCACCGCTTCCTTTGGAAAGGGGCTAAGGAAGCACCGCTTCCTTTGGAAAGGGGCTAAGGAAGCACCGCTTCCTTTGGAGCTACTTGCCTCGACAAAGGATAAAACTTGGGCGTCGACTAGATGAAACCGGAATAAACGCCATCTTAAGATTAATAAGACTAAATCAGCTTGGAGAGTAGGTCCCACGTGTAGAATGTCGTTTAGACTTACGCCGTTAGACGTTTTATTTGAAGCATTAAAGACGACACGGACTTTAGATGTTTGCTTTTCAAGCTTAACTACTGGGTGATGGGGAAAATAACAAACAAGTGGCGCTTGTGAGGGGGAAACAGAGCACATGTGACCTAAGTCAATATACTCACGAACAACGGCATCGTACATTTCTTTGAGAGAAGGTTTGCGCAAAAGGGAATTCTCATTTCTAAAAAATTGACCGAGGACATTCTGACGCGAATCACCAATTTGTAATGTTTTAGGGAATTCAGCACGAAGGGGGAGCGTTACAACGTAACGACCATCTGAGTTCCTCGTAGTTGTGGACCTATAGTTCTCTTCGCAAAACTTGTCTGATGGCGAAAGTATTTTGCGTTTGGGAACCTCCTCTAGTTCCCAAAACCGCAGAAGGGTTTTGTTGAGGCTGTCTTCCTCACTAAAACTCAACGTAGTTGTAAAGGTCTGCAAAGGGGAGCAGGGAATTGGACCAGAAAGGATCCAACCAAAGACAGTATTTTGCGCCAACAGAGAACCTAATATGTTGTGTTGTACCCCAGGCAACAATATTTGAGGATATACGTCCGCACCCAACAACATATCTACCGAGCGACTATCAAAAATGTTTGGATCAGCCAAACGAAGATTAGGCAAATTCCGTGCCACAGCAGGGTCAACAGTAAAGGAGGGAAGTTTACCAGAAATCTTAGGGAGAACAAAAGCATCGGCTTTCAGCAAAATTGAAGCACTTAGACGAGATCCTATACAAATCCTACAGTTTTTCGTGGAGGTAACAGATGACGAACCATTTACCCCAGAAATGTTTGCAATGGTAGATCGTGTCGATAATTTTAATCTATGCTGAAGGTGCTCCGTTATAAACGTAGCCTCAGACGCTGGGTCAATGAGAGCTCGAACAGGGTAAGAAGTTCCTTCATGAACAATATTTACAATCGCAGTACCCAGAAGAACATTAGAATTGTGAGACGTGTAATTAACTTGACGGTTTATTACAGTCGGATTGGCACCAGTAGAGGTGGAGGCAACATTATCTAAATCAGAATTTGATTGAGTACTGGTGGCGGGAGGAGTTGCATTCGAAATGGGATTACCTGCAGGGGCCGATCTACTTGGTTTGTGCATAAGGGTGTGATGCCTTTCATGGCATACGTTGCAATTACGGGTGCTAGTGCACTTATTGACGGAATGTCCTCTACATAGACAATTGAAACACAAGTCAAGCTTCTTCACAGCAGCTTGTTTTTGATCAAAGGTTAACCGTTTAAACCGAAGACAAGAGTATAGAGTATGATTTTGATTAGAACAGAAGACACAACGATGTTTAGAAGAAGATTTTACCGCATCCGACGACGTGTTTGCCAAATGGGCCTTAACGTTGCGCTGATTCGAAGATTTGGAGGAATCTATACCTTTTATATCACGCAAACAGGTGAGCGTCTGAATTCTTTCCGTGAGGAAAGAATCGAGCTGAGACCATGACGATAAGGACGACTTATCGGTGAGACTCTGTTCCCAGAGGGTCACGGTAAGTTTTGGCAGACGCTGAATACAAATAAAAACTAAGATTGGATCCCAATGATCCGTAGGAACGTCATAAACCGACATGGCAGACAAACAGCCGTTTATGCCTCTCTGTAAAGTTTTTAGACCCGAACTCGATTCATGGGTTAACGATGGAAGATCAAACAAAATTTTTAAATGATTATTGACTAGGATTCGTTGGTTGTCATATGTATCCTTCAGGGCTTTCCACGCAAGAGCAAAACTTCTTTGAGTTAGAGGAAACTTAGCCACTATTTCCTTAGCTTCGCCTTTTGTTTTCTTAACCAAATGACATAGCCGCTCTATGTCACTAAGCAGGGAATTGTTGATGAACATAACTGTAAAAAGGTCACGAAATGTTGGCCAAGTGAGGAAGTCACCATGAAAATCATCAATATCGCCCGGTGGTAAACTGAGATAGTGCATTGTATCGGAGACATAAGGTGGCAAACTCCAGTTAGAAATCGGAGTATTTATGGGATTCTGAATATCATGCGAAACTGCATTGGTCAGCCATTGGGGATTCAAGCTATTAACAGTTTCATTTCTCAAATTAGAAATAGCTGACCGATTGGACTCCCTACCAAACGATTCATGGTTTTGAGCATTCTGCAACTGAGTATTGTGAGGTGTGCTATTATTTCCTAACATAGGAGAGGAAGGGGGAGATTTCTCCGACTTAAGTCGTTGCAGCTTTTCTTCAATATCCGACAAACACTCCTCAAAGTTCTCATAAGTGGCCTGGAATTTTGCATCGGCAGAAGCAATGTCTTGGGAACTAACACCCTCCACAGTTATCAAATGATCAAGATACTTATCATAAGTATCTTTTGCTTTTCGCCACAAGTCCTTTAGTTCGGTGTTTCGGATTTCAAGATTGAAAGTCGTATGATTTTCGGGCTTGCTAAGCCTAAAACTTGCAATAAATTTGACAACGTTGTCAGAAGCGCGAATAAATTGAGTCAGTGCGGAGATCGACATTCTGTAAGACTATACTTCTACTGTAAATATCAATAAATCTCAAAAAACTGAAGATAGAAGACGTAAAACTCAACGATTTATTCAGAAAAACGGTGGCTTAAAGTCACGAAATGAACCTAAATTCAAGGATCAACCCACACAAACTGTAGCAAACCCAAAGAAAAATCACAAACGAATTCGGTGGAAAGAAGAAAGCACAAATATTTTGAAAAATCAGCAAAAATAAGAAAGAGAAAAATAAAAATGACAACCGAAATTGCACTTTTCTCTAACGAAGCGAAAAATTTGGGGCAAATTTTAACTAAATGGTGTAAATAAATATTCAAATAATAGCTATAAATATTTAAACGATGAAATTCGATTAAATATATTAAATATAACGACAAAAATCAATTTTTCAATATGTACCTGGTGTAGGGTGCACGAATCTTTAACCGAATTTAATTTATATATTTTCAAATACTTTATTAGGACACGCTTACGGCAGTTTTTCCAAATTAAGAAAAGATTTTTAAAATTATATAAAAAACCGATTTTTTCTCTCACAAACGGCTTCGTTAAAATGTGCTTATTATTTGCCGAAAGTAGGGTGAATTTGTTCCAAAATGCAAAAAATGTTTTTATCACTAATATTTATTTCAAATAAAATTGCAAAAATATTTAAAAGAAATTAAATGTTAAAATTCACAATATTCCACTTCGACCCACTGTGCCGTGGTGAATAACGAATACCACACAAAAGGGAAAGACAACACACAAGTAGTGGGGGTATGTGTGTATGTAACTACCTCGCTACAAACAGACCAACGACAACGACCAAGCAAGTAGTGAGAGTTGGAGAGGCAAATATTGTTGGTATGGTTTTATTGAGTTTAAGCTTGGTATGTTTTCATTACAACAACAAAATTACCTTTGTAATTTAATGTGGCGACAGAGGCCTTGGTGCTTTCGCTTTATGCTAAACGACAAGTGATCGCATAGGATCTAAGTGATCGCAGAGGATCCCTTGTCTATTACAAATACATTTACAAACTATTCCCGTGAGAGGGAGAAAATACAGGTGTACCAAGGTGAGCAAACCAACAACAACCACTGCCCAGCGGCGATCCGCACACTACGGTATCCGCTAAGGGAAGTGTAGAGGAGATGCCAGTGCGTCAATCAGCATCCGTGATTGATCGAGCAGGGAAATTGCGGGACAATGTATCTTACTTATTCACCACCGTCAACAGGCCTGGAGATTGCGTTGGAGTAATTGGGTAAGTCCAATAGCAATATAATTCATTTCATAGAAGATTGCGATTATATAAAACATATCAAGTGATTTTTTTTTTTATAAATGATTCATATCATTAAAATTTCTATTCACTCATCTCATTAAATATTAATTCACTTTTGCTTAATCTTATTACGATATTGATACTTTTTGATTAAGATACTTTTTGGTACTCGCTAGTTATTTTTATTAAACTTATGTTGTTCATAATCTATCCAAGATGTTAAATACATGTGTTATAATTACAAATATGATTCACTAAACGGTTTGGGCTGACGTATAAACGGCTTGCTAGCAGGTAGGGTGGGTAAAGAAAGTCGAGTAACACACAAACATCTAATTTTGTTCACATTCGATTAACACCATTTCCCACACATACACACTATCAGACTCTCATAAAAACACACACACACCAACAGTCTCATACAAAAACACATACAAATCACCTACTTCAAACTTTACTTTTGTGTGAACGCATCCGAATCAATACCCCAAAGGAAAATAACTGCCCCAGACTGAGCACGGCCGGGGCCAGAAGGTAGCTAACTCTGGAGGGGATAGAACCAGAAGAGTGCATCGTCACATAAATTAAATGGCGCTACGTGGGGCCTCAACAGCTTCACAATTATTGAAGATTAAACGTTAAGATACTTTTTGGTACTCGCTAGTTATTTTTATTAAACTTATGTTGTTCATAATCTATCCAAGATGTTAAATACATGTGTTATAATTACAAATATGATTCACTAAACGGTTTGGGCTGACGTATAAACGGCTTGCTAGCAGGTAGGGTGGGTAAAGAAAGTCGAGTAACACACAAACATCTAATTTTGTTCACATTCGATTAACACCATTTCCCACACATACACACTATCGACTCTCATAAAAACACACACACACCAACAGTCTCATACAAATTACCTACTTCAAACTTTACTTTTGTGTGAACGCATCCGAATCAATACCCCAAAGGAAAATAACTGCCCCAGACTGAGCACGGCCGGGGCCAGAAGGTAGCTAACTCTGGAGGGGATAGAACCAGAAGAGTGGATCGTCACATAAATTAAATGGCGCTCAACGTGGGGCCTCAACAGCTTCACAATTATTGAAGATTAAACGTCATCTAATTCATCTGTTGAGGTCCATATTAAATGTGGGCATATCTCACGGTGGAATTTTCATATCTCGGTTTTCGGATTTTGATACCCTGTGAGATGTGTCAACATTTTCACACACACATATGCATACATACACAAAGCTTTGATGAAAATTTCATTGAAATTTTAATTTGAACGTTTTCGTTGAAACAAACCAGAAATTTTTTTTCCAAAATACATATATGCACCTTTTTTTGGGGGCTGTGTCAACATTTTCACACACACATATGCATACATACACAAAGCTTTGATGAAAATTTCATTGGAATTTTAATTTGAACGTTTTCGTTTAAACAAACCAGAAATTTTTTTCCAAAATACATATATGCACCTTTTTTTGGGGGCTGACAGTTTATCGGTTAATTGCCCTCAAACATAAATACAATTTTTGAGAATATTCATTTCTGGGAAGATTTTTGTACCTGGATGTTCGTCTAGAAACATACCTCAGGGATGATATTGCGCGCTGATGGTGTTAGTGGTAATGTAATATGTACCTCATAATACAATAAACTTTCCCCGAGTTGTGACATTTATCTATATTTGCGATTAATAAGATTTTCTTATTGGAATTTTATCAACATATATTAAATAAAGAAATAATTTAAAATATTTGAATATGCCTTTTACCCGAAGTTTTGAGGATTTAACAGCAAAAGATTTGGAGAGGGTTTATAATGTGTCCTTGGTTGTCAACGGCGGAGACGACACTGGTTATGTGACTAGATCTAGGGCAAGGAATATTCGAGATCATTCCGGAAAATTTCGTAGTGGGTCAGCCGGTGTTCCCACTTGCACGTCGAATGCATTAGATGTAAGTAGGATACGCAGTATGATTTCAGAATCTCTTTCTGATACGAGGAGAGAAATAACATCACTAACAAACGAAATTGGTACTTTGCTATCAGGATTGGATTTAGGTCGGAATGCTCACCCAAGAGAAGTCACATGTAGGCCTAGTGCACCACCCGATTCATCAGAGAAGACTATGAGCCTGCAATAAGGAACTGGAGATTAATTTATTCCGGAAAAAGTAATGATATTCCCATAGACGAGTTTATCTATAGGGTCAACATTATGACCTCAAACACTCTTGGTGGTGACTTTTGCGTATTATGTATGTTTACGCCGAAATTGCGTGAAAATAAAAACCAAATAAAACACGAACGTTTTACTGATTAAATTCAAAATAAAAGCAGTTGCTTTATTGAGGGAAATAAGTAAAAAGTATAGAGAGAGGGTAGACAGATTACCTGGTTTGGTTGGTAGGCGAGAGATAAGTGATAATAATAACATTGAAAGGTGACGTTGGCGGTAATTCGATACTCGTTAGAATCTGCATTTTGACAGTTCAGTTGTAATAAAAAAGGAGTATGCAGATTGTAAAGAGGATAGAACTAAGTACGCCCTTTCAAACACAATGAATGTGGAAATAAAATTAATAAAAATAATAATAATAGTGTTTCTAACAACATTAAATACTTTAGACTATTTGTTAAAATTACTATAATAAATAAGGTGGACAGTGCAGTTATGTGAGCAAATTCAGTTTAATTCGATTTATTTTAATTTTTTAATATTCAAATAAGATTAATTGCTAATTGTAACATACGCCAGAGAGTACCCATCCGAATATCGTGTGATAGGCTATAGGCAGACCCGGCATCGCTTGCCCTCCATTAGTAAAGATTTTCGCATACACGTCGGGACCGAACACCAACGCCACGCGACCTGGGCTATGCAAACCTGGGTCAGCAAGTGGTAAACCCAAGAATGACTCCTTAATTCTTTCAGATATAGCTTCAGACAGGGTGAAAACATGCTGTAAATCTGTTACTTTAGCAGTGAGAGTAAGGCGTTGAGAGGGGTCGTAGTTCGATGTCACCGAAATTCGACAAAACAAGACTCCATCAAGATCAGATGTGGGTAGCCTCAAACGAGGCACCATCGAGCCACAAATTTGTCTTTGCCTTCCACATGGATCCAAAACTGCTCGAATTGGAATAGATGGTCTAACATCTTGTAGTCGGACGATAAGACTTCGTGAAAGGGTCGAGACAGTTTGAAGTACTTGTGACCCAAAGGAGTTGCCGACAAAATGGGATATTTGTCGATGTTCCATGATCGTACTTGACATAGTACTAATCCTCGGACGATACGACGGACATGGATTCGGACCAGATCTTTCGGAACGTCGAGAACGGAAAGACCTTTTACTAACAGGGTCGATATCTGATGACTCTGAATGTAGGAGAGTGTTGAGTCTACCACCACACTTAACACAACATTTCCTGCTGTGACATTCTGTAGCCACATGCCATTTTGCCAGACAACGTGTGCAATCCCGATGTGTTTCGAGTAACTTTATCCTATCGTGTACTGCCAATGTAGAAACTCTTTGCACGTACTTATCGAGTGCCTACGACTACAAATGCGATAACGATTGTTATTCAAAACGGAGAAATTCGATGAACCCGCAGTTACGTACTCCGTCGACGATCTAGCGCGATCGATATTTGATGGTTGAACGAGAGGGACCGGATTTATCGAAGAACCCACAGTTATGGGTTCTGTCCTGACCTGTCGATCTTCCGCAGTTACGGATTCAGATCGCTCGAAGTCGGTAAGGCACGCGACTCCGCAGTTACGGATTGCGCCTCTGATTCCGTTATCTTAACTGCCGCTATAGGCTGCACTAAATCATCCACGGCTTTAGTATTGGTCTCAGCTTGGGAAGTATTGCCATTCCCGTCCATCGTCTCCAGAACATTGTCAATTTCACTGATTAGGTCGATACCGCATATGCAAATTTTTCAGATATTCCTCCTTCCACCTATCACAAAACAAATGCACGAGCGCTTGAAGTTTCCTATACCGATTCACGAGCGATATCGGTTGTTCAGATATGAATGGTTTAGGAGGAGCAAGTAACGGCGAGCCAATTAAGAAATTACCGGGTGTTAAAGAAACTAATTCTTGCGGATCGTCAGACATAGGACAAAGTGAACGCGAGTTAAGGCAAGCCCCTTTTCTAGCTAAAACTGTCGCTAATTCCTCAAAAGTGAAACGAAGATTTCGACAATGCTTCCGAAAATGCAGTTTGAAGCTTTTAACTCCAGTTTCCCAGATACCACCCATATGTGATGCACCAGCTGGAAGAAAGACCTTGATGTACAAGAGCATCAGAGGCTATCTCGAATAAAGCGAATAAATTCTTTTCTAAGTTCACGAGAAGCGCCTACGAAATTTGTGCCATTATCGGAAAATATAGTTCTTGGACAACCTCGACGAGCGATAAACCTATGTAATGCGGCCATGAAATTGGCAGTCGACAAATCCGATACTGCCTCCAGATGAATAGCCTTAGTCGCGAAGCAAAAGAATACACAAACGTAACCTTTTGTGCAGTAAACGATTTCAAATCAAAGGGGCCAGCAAAGTCCACACCAGTAGTAGTAAACGCCCTATCGATAATAGTTCTTTCCGGCGGAAGTGCTGCCATAAGTTGGCTACAATGAATCTTTTTATCCAGCAAGCATACCTTGCAGTTACGAACAACCACACGTATCAAATTTTTAACTCCCACACCATGTTCATCAAGGACGGGATTTAGAGGAGCTCAACAACTGAACCTTGACGTTATTATCCATCAAACATTTGTACTCATTTGCAAAATGGACTTTTTGAGTATTTATTACCAGGAGCATCCGAACGTCATTGAAATCCGAAGTGGTAATTCTTTTCGAAGGGTAAGTATATCTACCTCGGTACCGAGAGTTGGTCTGACGAACGAACCTAAACATATAAGCTACTGCACGAATCCCCATTGCAAAAGACAAATACCTATCCAGAATATCAGTATAAGTCGACGTAAAGAATGAGAAATGCCACCAAAGGGGACTAGCAGCTAAGTCTGATGGAGAAACCCCACGACTTCCTAGGTCAGCAGGCTTATCTTCCGAGCGAACATGATACCAATTATGATTTCCAACATTTTCTTGAATCCTACAGACTCGATTTGCGACAAAGATGGTCCAGGTAGAGGGGTTTTTTTTAAGCCACGACAAAGCAATAGTTGAATCCGTCCAACAATACACCTGAAGAAATTCATGACGAAATTGTCGATCTCTTTGACGATAATTTTCAACAGTTCCGACGCTAACACAGCACCACACAGCTCTAAACGAGGGAGCGAAATTGATTTAATTGGGGCCCCTTTTGTCTTACTAGACAACAAATGCACGAACACATTCTGACCTGGGACCTCAATTCGAATACTACCCTAGCGTATGCCTTAATCGAGGTATCTGAAAACACTCGTAATTCCGCCGAACACTGTGGAGTATATTGAACCCAACGAGGAATTTGTATCGTATTTACTTTATGATATGTTTCTACGAATTTACGCCACTCCGAATAAGTGGCTTCAACAAGGAGATCGTCCCAACCGATTTTATCTAGCCAGACCTTTGGCATAATAATTGTTGCCGTGACAATAAGTGGCCCTAACCAACCAATAGGATCAAACAACTTAGCTATTGCCGAAAGAAATTCCCGTTTAGTATAACTAGCCTTTTTCTCTATGGGCTTGACATCAAAATAGAATTATCCAACCTAGCATTCCACCTGATACCACGGGGTTTCGAACTACTAGCTTCCACGAATGCCAATAATTGCGCATCTACCAAATGTTCTGGAGGGAAACGATTCAAAATTTTCGCAATATATGTGCTGCTAGGGGATACTGAGTTTCTGTTTCGTCCGCCAGTTGCAATAATGTTCGTATCGCTAGATAAGCCGCGCAATTCAAACCGAAAGTCACTGTTTCTAATTCGAAATCTTGAACGGGTTTTGTTGGTGGGTCCCGATAGAGGATTCTTTGAAGCGAAGTGTGCTGAGGGTCAGCGCGAATCTGCCGATACATTTGGGTTATGTCTGAATTGAAAACGAATTTAAATACTCGCCAACGAAGTATCAGAAGTACAAGGTCCGGCTGCAAAGTGGGCCCGACATATAGAATGTCGTTCAGACTGTTCTCGTTAGAAGTTTTATTCGAGGCGTTAAATATGACCCGCAATTTTGTTGTCTGTTTTTTGAGGTTGATAACCGGATGATGAGGCAAATAACACGAAAGTGTGCTAGCACTGGCAACAGAAACTGACTTCATATGATTGAGCTCTAAATACTCAGTCAGAACCTTTTCATATGTAACTTTTACCTCCGGTTTTTTTAATAACGACGCCTCATTCCGAAAGAATTGCTTGAGGACACTACCACGAGATTCCCCCAAGTATCCGTTTACGCCTAACTCAGTTCGCAAGGGCAGGGTTACAATAAATCTACCGTCAGAGGATCTACGAGTGGTCCGAACATATTTTTCCTCACAACGGCGGTCACATGGGGACAACATTTTCCGTTTAGGAGCTTCTTCTAATTCCAGAATCGCAACAAAGTTTTATTAAGAGAGTCCTCTTCCTCAATATTAATTGTCGTAGCAAAGGTTCTAATTTCCGACGATGGAATTGGCCCAGTGACAAACCAACCGAAAACGGTATTTTGTGCTAACAAAGCTCTTGATATAATGGAACGACATCCCTCTAACAAGATGTTAGGATATAAATCTGCACCGAGCAGCAGATCCGCTGGACGAGAATTAAATAAATTGACATCCGACAAACGAAGATTTGGCATTTGCGACCTAAAATCTGAATAGACAGTAAGAGATGACAAACTTCCCGAAATTAGTGGCAGTACTAATCTGTTAGTTGATAACGAAACCGACGGATCGTACGGACTTCCAATTTGAATTGAACAAACTTTGCGTGAATTTGTTCAAATAAGGCCCGAAATACTAACATTCGTAGAAGAAACTGGAAGTCTAAGGCGATTCTGAAGCCGCTCAGACAAAAACGATATAGCCGATTTATCTTTAACGCTCTGTCCCTACAGCGTTTGCGTAATTTTTGGTAACCGCTAAAGACAAATAAATACCAAAAATGGGTCCCAATTTTCTGTAGGGATGTCGTAAATAGACATCGCTGACAAACAACCATTAATTCTGTGTTGTATTGTCTTCAAACCCGAACTGGACTCATTCTGGAAGACTGGCAAAGCGAAAAGTGTTTTCAATTGGTTATGGACGAGTAACCGAGGATTATAATAATTATCCTTTAAAGCATTCCACGCTATATCGAGACTGCGGTGTGTCAATGGAAATTTCGAGACAATTTCTCGAGCTTCTCTACTCGTTTTGCGCACGAGATGGCATAGGCGTTCTATATCGCTCAAACGCGAATTTTTATATACACCTCGTTAAAAAGGTCCCTAAACGATTAAAATTTTCCTTCGATAACATCTATATCACACGGAGGTAATGCTAAATTATGAACATTGTCATTATTAGGATGATAAAACTCTGACGACCACTAGGATACCCAATACTCGATATTGGCGAGCTAGTGACACTTACTTCCTTAGAAGTATGTGTAGAAGAGCTCCTTTTACATGCTGCTGCATCGTTATACTGTTATACTTTTGGAGTACCACCGGGATGCTGCGAAGCTAGCGAAACTACTGAACTACAACGAGAAGAGTCCAAAGATTTCCTAGATCCTTGTAATTCAGACAATTGAAGATATAAATTTGTTAAACATTTCATATATTCCTGAAGCACGACCACATATCACATCTTTAGTTGTATCCTCAGACGTTTCCAAATATAGCATACACGAATTAAACTTATCCTGAGTATCTCTCCAAACCTTTCCTAGTTCGACGCTACGAACTTCTAATGCACAGAGATTAATTTCCTCAGGCTTCATTGCCCGAATATTTCCCACGAACCTAACGAAGGCATCAGAAACTCTGATAAAACTTTCCAAGGGACTGAATGGCATATTTGCAAATTTCATTTAAACACACGCACAAGAAAATTAAAAAATTTTCCAAAAATTCTTTAAACAAAAACAAATTTTTCTCGATCAAACACAAAGATGATTTATAACACTATGTAACACTGTAAATGCAAACAACTTCTAGTATGAATTTTTTGAAAGTACATATTTAGACTACAAAAACCCTAGTAGGGTTTTGTCCTTCCAGTAGTGGGATTCTGTAACTCATTTTTGCTGTTATCGATAATTGTCGGTAAAATTAGAATGCTTATAATTTCGATAATTAACGAAAATTTTCGGTAAGTTAACGATGAATAAAAAGTAGTCGCTAGCCTCTACCGACACAAACAGTGATGCCAACTTTTCTTTATGTTTTTAGTCATAATTTTGCGATTTAATTCTACCGATTTTTGTCGGTAACAGCAAAAATGAGTTACAGAATCCCACTACAGATCCAGTTCGAATTTTATGGCCTCATCTAAACCGGGCTAAATCTACACTTTTTTGCATTTATCAGGCCTTTATCTCAGAAACGAATAGGAATTTGGCCTTGCTGTCTTTAGCAATATTGTAGCCCTAAACTAGTAGAACTTATCTTTTGAAAAAAAAAACACATAAGAATAACTCCATCTAGGGCATCAAAATCTATAAAATAAAGAAAATTTTACATAATTGCTGAAATTCTGGTCAGTATCGGCTAAACTATTGGGAGTTGAACCAAGTAACCCTTTGCAAAACTCTTCCAAATAAAGTTCTCAACAATTCGTTAGAACATTCTGAAACTCTAAAATGCTTACTTTATGTTGTTTCAGTGGTATTTTGCATCATATCTTTTACAACACGTATTTCAAACACTGTTCACACCAACAGTTTATTCTCGCATTTCGGATTTCACTACATTATTGACATTTTTATTAAATCGTCCTTGAAAAATGTACTGAAAACAAAGGCATAGAGGCATATTAAAACAATGACATGTTCTGAAAAGTTGTGTATTACATTCCAGGGAATATTTTTCTAAAAGAAAACATTAAGTAAAAAATAAAGGTTTTGGAGATACGTTGCGAAATATATAAAAATTGTGGAATTTTTGCATATATTTTGAAATTTGAGGCAATAAATGTAGTTTTTGAGTTCATTATTTTTCAAAATATTTTAATCTTTTTCTTATCTACAAATTTGCTTCAGAGGTCAGAAGAAGATTTGCATTGGTTTCAGAGATATAGCCCTGAATTTCTTTGAAAACTCAATATTTAACCATGTTTAGATGCGGCCATAAAACCCGAGCTGGATCTGACACAACAAAACCCAACTAGGGTTTCTTGTCGTTTGGGTTTGTACTTTCAAAAAATCCAGAGTTCGAATTGTTTGCACAAGATCACCTTAAAAATGTTGCACAGTGTAATCAACCAAAATCTCGAAAAGTTTAAAATTGTGTACGAAACCCCGATTTCTAGCGAAACTTTCAACGAATTGCTCCAAAAGGCACAAATTTCCCGAAATTCCGAACAAAATACCAACAAATGGCTCGAAATAGCACAAATGTTAACTAAAACTTCAAGAAAATTTTGTAATATCGCCATAATTTTCCTCGAAATTCAACAAAATTATCGGAATGGCACCAAATTTCAACCAAAAAACCGAAATTATCTGCAAAAAACGTTCAAAATTTTCGAAAGAAATCACCAAAGTTAATAAAAACGACAAATAATACCAAAATGTTAATAAAAATGACCGAAATGTCACCAAAATATCGAAAAAAAAAAACAAAACAAATAACAAAACGTATATACAGTATGCAAAGTTCATATTCGTACACCCCTAAAAAATGAATAAAATCGTTATTAATTCCATATTTTATGTGCAAATAATGAAATATTTGATAGGAATTGCCATAACGAAGAAAGGGTTAAGAGTAACAAAACAAAGTTTTAATTTATTCCGTCATTTAGGTATAGATGGCGCCTGCGTGGGTGGCAAAATTCGTATTCGTACACCTATAAGCACTATATATTTGGAGTTTTTAAGGATTTTCAAAGCAAAATACCGCAAATTTTTGTTTTAGTCTTCTTTTTGAATGCCTCTGCTATAGAAATATTTAAAAATAACGGTAATTTTATTAAAATTTTTGCATGAATAAAAAGTCGGAGGAATATTTAAAATTCTTAAGAAAAATGTGCTAGATATGATTAGCTATTGCAATTTATTCCCGAATTTTTGACGAAAATAGCTAATAGCAGTCCTTCTGTAACAATATTCGAGGTCTAATATGAAAATAAATGTTGTCAGCGTTTGGAAATGCAAAGAAACGTAATGCGGGCATAGGTAAATTAAACACATTTTTTGTTTTTACTTGGTAAAAATCGCAAGTTTCGTTTTATATTTGACATAAAATGTATTGAAGTTTTAGAATACGGTTTCGAAAATCATTTTATGCCGAAAACTGTGAGAAATTATGAAGAAAAATGAAACTGTACAAGTTTTCATACTGTCTGCGTACGACTAAAATTCTACGTTTACAATGAATGAGGGTTATGTCTGCCGAATTGCGAAAATAATGGTTTTTACTTCTTGAAAATTATATTTTTTTACCAAAGGATCCAAAATGAGTACAAAAATGTCAAAAGAATGAAGTAAATTGTCCAGGAAAGAGCGTGGGGTAACCTTTTGAAGAAATACATTATTTCTGAGAAAATTTTCTTCCCTAACATTTTTTTATTCCTCGTAATTTGCGATATTTCTTGACATAAAATGATTTTCGAAACCGTATTCTAAAACTTCAATACATTTTATGTCAAATATAAAACGAAATTTGCGATTTTTACCAAGTAAAAACCAAAAATGTGTTTACTTTACCTAAGCTCGCATTACGTTTCTTTGCATTTCCAAACGCTGACAACATTTATTTTCATATTAGAGCTCGAATATTGTTTCAGAAGGACTGCTATTAGCTATTTTCGTCAAAAATTCGGGAATAAATTTGCAATAGCTAATCATATCTAGCACATTTTTCTTAAGGATTTTAAATATTCCTCCGACTTTTTATTCATGCAAAATTTTTAATAAAATTACCGTTATTTTTAAATATTTCTATAGCAGAGGCATTCAAAAAGAAGACTAAAACAAAAATTTGCGGTATTTGGGTTTGAAAATCCTTAAAAACTCCAAATATATAGTGCTTATAGGTGTACGAATACGAATTTTGCCACCCACACAGGCGCCATCTATACCTAAATGACGGAATAAATTAAAAATTTGTTTTGATATTCTTAAATCTTTCTTCGTTATGGTAATTCCTATCAATTATTTCATATTTGCACATAAAATATGGAATTAATAACGGTTTTATTCATTTTTTAGGGGTGTACGAATATGAACTTTGCATACTGTATGTTTATAATAGGCAAGCGACGGTTGCCTATACCAATGGTATGTATGTAGCTAGCGTTTTGTATGGCTAAACGATAGACCGTCAAGCGTACGTATGTTTGCGCGTAAATATGTAAATAGAATTGTGTATTATTGACCAGCGAATAAAGGGAATATGCGAAGAAATTATTTGGGGTATTATTGTAGTGTCTTTTGTATTCTTATTAGGCAAACAAATGAACACGAGAGTCAGTGCAAGTAAATGAAATATTTATGTTATTTTAACAACTAATTTTTACTGTAACTAAATATTACACCACAATTTTAATTAGAATAATTATTTAAATTTTTTGACCACTCGCTATTAATAAATAAACCATTTTTTAATGGTAATTTTTTCCAAATAATTTTTTGTAATTTTTCTGTTCTTCACTGTTCACTAAACGTCCGTCCGCGACTAATAAACAATCGAACAATAGACGGAGGCACAAAAAGGGTTACGCGGCGCGTTGTAAAGCGGTCGATATTTTTTGTTGTTGTAAAATATATTATTTTGAGCAATATAACTTTTTTGTTTGTTTCCTTTTTTATTCTTTTAACGGGAGCTCACAAATAAAAAGGTCACTGCACTGACCTAGCTGTTTGTTGATGCCTTATGTAAATAGAGACGAATATGAAAATGATGTTGTTAACGATGATTAAGCTGCGAGAAAACGAGAACCAAAAACCAATAAGAGAAATTGCAAAGCTCGTATCCAGGCTCGATAGGACCAATGTTTACGCCGAAATTGTGTGAAAATAAAAAAGAACGTTTTAATGATTAAATTCAAAATAAAAAGCAGTTGCTTTATTGAGGGTAATAAGTAAATAAATATAGACAGAGGGTAGACAGATTACCTGGTTTGGTTGGTAGACGAGAGATAAGTGACAATAATAACATTGAAAGGTGGCTTTGGCGGTAATTCGATACTCGTTAGAATCTGCATTTTGACAGTTCAGTTGTAATAAAAAGCAGTATGCAGATTTTAACGAGGGTAGAACTAAATACGTTTTTTCAAACACAATGAATTTGGAAACGGCTAAAATAAATAAAGTTAATAAAAATTCTAAATTAAACAATGTAGGTATGCTCATTTACTGTTTGGCGGCAAGGCCTTGGGATGGTTTTGGAGATACCATCATCAAAAAAATAATATAGAGTGGTTCGAAGAGGCAATATAAAAAACACTACAACGATTACGACCTCAGAGATGACATATGTCGCAGAAAGCAAAAGCCTAATGAGACATTTAACGACTATTATAACTCTGTAATGGGAATTGAATTTTTAGCAATTAAATCTATAAAGCAGGAATATGTGGGATGGATTTTTGGAAAAAAAATTAAGATATCTATAAATATAATAAAGAAAATTGGTGAAATCAATATACACAATGATGAATATGTTTTTTTGAACTAACGGACGAACAACGCTGGAAATTAAACGCTATTGTTGATATGTTTCCAAATTCTGAAAAAGGCCTATGTTGCACTAATTTGGTTGAGCACAATATCGATACGGGGGATGCGAAACCCATTTAACAGAGAGGAAAAAATATTATGTTGTGGTGATATCGTTTTATTTATCGATAAACCCATCTACTGATCCCAAAAACATGTCAGCTGTTCAGAACTCAACACCTTTTTAAACACGAGCTGTTTAGAACTCAACAGATGTTTAGAACTGAACATCTGTTTATGAAAATGATTATTTTTAAGGATAACGTTTAAAAGAAAATAGAAAGTAAGGATACCGTTATGTTTTATATAAATATAAGAACATTTTAGAAAATAAACCAATTAAGTTTTTACTGCCGAATTATTGGCATGGTATAAAAAAATTCTTTTAATTAAGCACTGTTAAGTACTCAAAATAAAAAAGGGGATTGCTTTGGCGCTAGTGAGTGCCAGCAATAAAGAATAAAATCTGTTCGTGCCAGTGGAGTTTTAAAGCGCCGGCAACAAACTTAGGCTGGCCTATTACCGACACCCAACTTACATCACATGGCGATCCTGCCAAACAATAGTGAAATTCCAGCTGAACCTGCTATTCCAGCCACTAGCCAACCTGGTCCCGCACGTCCGTCCATCAGGGAATATTTGGCTAGGCAGGTGAGAGCCCAAGAAGCAAGGCTTACCAGAATTCCAGCCACCGAAAAGCCAAAACAAAAACGAGGACAGACTTCGCCGTCAATTAGCTGATTTGAAAGCCCGCATTAACTCCGATCCTCCTCCACCATGGAATATCGCTTCGGAGCTGTGGATTTTAGTGCATGAAATTGAATCTCAAATGCCACAAAAAAAAAACACAAATGAACAATAAATAAAGAAGAAGAAAAACCAAATTGTTTTCCATATTTTTTTTTATTTCTTTTGAAATATATTTCCTTTCACACAAAATCACACACTTAAAACTATAATATTTACAAACAATATCTTAAATCAAACAATATTATGCTAAAAAGTAAAAAAAAAAAATATTTAATGCACTACAAAAATATATAAACAAACGAATTAGAGAACACGAGCACTGTTCTATACAAATACCAAGCCAGCAAATTATTCTTCACGGCGCCAATGTACTACTTTAAATTAATGGGGTTCACACTCAATCATATGTTGATAGAATCACTAATTTGTGAAGCCGTTAAATTTTGAAATTTCCTGTTGAAATTAAAGATTTATTGAAGATTGTAATTTTAAACCATATCTAATATCTTGAATTGTATAATTGAATTAATATAAATAGATGGAAACATTTATATCGTTCATAAACGAATTAGATACATTAAAGTCGAATTTAAAGAAAAGTATAAACAAATCTTTTACCCAAAAATACATAAACGACAAACTTGATAGATTAAGATTTATTAAAGATACAATAAATGAATTCGTAAATATTGAAGAATTAACACAGTCAAGAGTAAAAATTGAAGCATAGTCCCGGTCCACACTAGCGTGAATTTCATTAAAAAATTTCATGAAATTAGGCGCTCTTAAATCGAATTCCCCACTACAGCAATTTTATGATTTTACTCTACTATGGATGTCGATCTAGAGACGCATACTTTCATGCAAGTTTTTCAATGAAATCACTCTAGTGTGGACCGGGACATATTGTACTGAAATAGAAGAAATTTTAATGAAACTAAAAATTAAGGGTACGAAAGGAATTTCATCAAGTATGGCGCAATTTGATTTATCAGTTGTGGGGAAAAACCTGCAAATATTCAAATTTTTGGCACAGACTGAGTTGCTGCATGATACGATAATTGAAACTGATAGAGAAATTTTCATTAACTACGTCTACAATTTCAAGTTGTCATGCCAAGTTAGAAGTATACTAGGACGGTCTAACAAACCAACTACGTTTGCTGAATTACGGGATAGTTTGATAGAGTCATACCCAAATCCGCGATCATTACAGCAAGTTTTATCGGAAATAGAATCAATAAAGCAAGGAAATTCGTCTGTCACAGATTTCAGGGAACAGATCTCAGAATTAGCTGATCAATTAAGCACATTTGAAATAAATAGTTTAATTAAGCCTAGTAGGGAAAATAAAGAGGCAATTTGCAAGGTTAGCGAAAACATGGCTTTGAATGTTTTGTCAAGGGTATAAGGCCCGAATTCCAGACTATTCTACTAGCCAATTCCCCAATGAGTATAAACGAAGCAATCCAAAGATGTTTAAATGTTGAGCTTAGATCTCGAAACGTGTACGCGGTAAATAAATACAATTTTGGTAGAAATAGAAATGCAGACTCAAATAGAGGCTTTAATAACAGATATAGAGATGAAATGGAATACCATAATGACAGGTACAATAACAGAATTAGAAATTATAATGGTGACAACAATAGATATAATAACAATAAAGTCAGATATAATAATAATGAATTAAACAACAGATATGATAACAATGAATATAACGGAAATTATCGTAATAATAATAGAAGCACGACAATACACGTCAGTATAGTAGGAGAGAAAAAAAGAATGATGATTATAAAACATATGCATATGAAGAACAGGGAAACTTCGATGGTCAGGAGACAGTGGAAGATGTCCCAGAAGGCCAAAAATAAGAATTTTCACTATGAACGTGAAATCGAGCGCATTTCAATAACATAAACATACATGAAACGGCAAGGCTTACAGGTATAACGGAAAGTGCTGTATTTAATATAATTGGACGGGACATCTTAACCAAATATCTGTGAAAGATCGACTTTGAAACCTTCACCATTAATTTTACCATAAACGATAAGGAAATAATTATACCAATAAACACTAAGCGACAGTGTCATTGAGATATCATAATACCTCCAAGAACTGAAATGATTCTTCCTGTTAACATAGACACTGAGGAAGAGAGTTTGATACTTAATAAGGAAATTATTAATGGAGTTTTCATCGCAAATTGCATTATACCACAACATGGTTTGAAATATGTGAAAATATTGAATACTAGAAATCAAACTGTACGATTGGATTCTATAAATTTGGAAATTCACAAGCTTAAAGATTACTATGTTTTTTATGCAATGCGTCAAGATGAGGAAAATACCGTCAGAGTTGGAATACTTCTAAATAATTTGGATATTGGAACAGATGAACTTAATGCACGAGAATCAATAGTTTCAATTATAAAAGAGTTTCATGATATCTTCCATATGCCTGGAGATAGACTAACAGTGAACAATTTCTATTAGCAACAAATACAAACAAATGACAACACTCCTGTATACATAAAAAACTACAGATTACCAGAAGTTCAGATGCAGGAAATCAATAAGCAAATAAAATAATTACTCGAAGACGACATTATTGAAAACTCTGTTAGTCCCTACAACTCACCATTGTTAGAGGTACCTAAAAAAATCAAAAGATGATAAATAAAATTGGCGACTAGTAGTGGATTTCAGAAAGCCGAATACGAAAATTATAAATGATAAATTTCCTTTGTCTAGATTAGAAGATGTCTTATATAGACTTGGACGTGCAAAATATTTTTCCACGTTAGATATGACTAGTTCTTTCCACCAAATCAATCTCATAGACAAATCGAGACCACTCACAGCATTTTCAACAGGAATCGGTCATTTCCAATTCAAACGCCTACCTTTTGGATTGAAAATATCGTCCAGTAGTTTCCAGAGAATGTTAACCATAGCATTGAGCGGTTTAGATGCCTCCGCTTTCTTATATGTTGATGACATAATTGTATTTGGTTGCAGTTTGTAACGCCACAATAACAACCTAATAAACGTGTTTTCACGATTGCGGAAATACAATCTCAACTTAAATGCAAGTAAATGTAGCTTCCTAAAACAGTATGTGCTAAACTGCAGAATGTGCAAATTAAATAAACAAATAAAACATACAAAAGAAAAATATACTTTGACCGATACGCCAAATACCAGCTTTGAAGTAGTATCCATTGATACCGTGGGTCCTTTAAGAATTTCAAATAATTATCGTTATATATTAACAATGCAATGCGAGCTAACTAAGTATATTGTAGCCTATACCATGGAATCAAAAGATGCTAATACTGTAGCCAAAACTTTAGTAGAACAATTTATCCTTATATATGGCAATTTTAAGATACTCAAATCAGATAAAGGTACAGAACCAAACCAACTCATGTCAGAAATCTGTAGGTTACTTGATATAAAGCAAACTTTTAGCACCCCCTACCATCACGAAACTTTGGGCTCGATAGAACGGAATCATAGAGTACTCAATGAATTTCTATTAAATTACTCCAAAGATGATGAATGGCACACTTGGATAAAGTATTTTGCATTTGCGTACAATGCAACGCCACATGTTGACACTGGCTACTCACCATACGAGTTAATATTTGGAAAACTTCCAAGAAATAAATAGCGATAAACCATTTTACAATGTTGATGACTATGCGGCTCAATTAAAAGCCAGATTGATGTTCTCTTTAAGAAAAGCCAAACAGTTTTTGCAAATATGTAAAGTCAAGAGAAATCAACATCAAGGTTATTCTAATCCACTAAAATTAAAAGTAGGAGATCAAGTTTTGTTGAGGTAATAAATAAAAGAAAATTTCAAGCCCCATACCAAGGACCATATAAAATAGTAGAACAAGATGGTGTTAATTCTTCAATATTAATCAATGGGAAAATAAAAAGCTTCCATAATAACATGTTAAAACAATGGAACATAGTTTAAGTATATAATACATTAATTATCTAACAATAACATACATGTTATTCAATTATAATAATTTTTATTGCATAAAAATCATTTTTTTGAAAGGGTGAGGGTGTGGTGATATCGTTTTATTTATCGATAAACCCATCTACTGATCCAAAAACATGTCAGCTGTTCAGAACTCAACACCTTTTTAAACACCAGCTGTTTAGAACTCAACAGATGTTTAGAACTGAACATCTGTTTATGAAAATGATTATTTTTAAAGATAACGTTTAAAAGAAAATAGAAAGTAAGGATACCGTTATGATTTATATAAATATAGGAACATTTTAGAAAATAAACCAATTAAGTTTTTACTGCCGAATTATTGGCATAGTATAAAAATAAATTCTTTTAATTAAGCACTGTTAAGTGCTCAAAATAAAAAAGGGGATTGCTTTGGCGCTAGTGAGTGCTGGCAATAAAGAATAAAATCTTTTCGTGCCAGTGGCGTTTTAAAGCGCCGGCAACAATCTTAGGCAGGCCTATTACCGACAACCAACTTACATCACAATGTACAGAAATTGGTAGGATGTTATCATTAGGTGTAATGAAAACCAATCTGGTAACTCTATACTGTGGTAGTTGGTAAAAAGCAATCTCTTAATTAAAAATCGCGAAAAATTAATTTCTAAATAACAGAGCGATCTTTTTATGCTTAAGGTGTCTGAAATAATAGTTTTGACATTACGGGCATATGAAGTTTTTTCGTGATATTGCCTATTTTCGTCACTTGCAAATCTATTTATTTTGCCAAACTTTGCCTTGTCATAGTGCGTTTTGTTGTTGGTTGCCGCTGCTGTTTGAGGATCAGACAGTTTTTGTTGCTGTTTTTTTCACCTGATTTTTTTTTCGTAAGCCGTGTTCTTAAGTCTATACGCCGTTAACAGCTTGACGCCGTTATCAACATTACACCGTCGGCGTGGTAAGGATCTAGCTAGCCGTCGCAATCACACAACGTCAATATATTTTGTCTGCCGTTAACCATTAACAAATCAGCTTTGTGCTATACCGTTGTTTACATTTTTTGGCATCCTTATTATAACCACATTCGTAATATAAATCCAACAAATTTCGATCAAAATGAGTCATCCTTGTGAAAAATGCAATACTAACACAACTGGCACTAATTGTGTTCTCTGCAATAAGTGTGAAACATGGTTCCATGCAAATTGTGAAAACATAACGAAGACTTTTTTCACAATGTTGTCAAAAACGCGAATCTTGCATACACTTGTTCCAAGTGTGTAGGAAATCCTACAGACGATATTGATGATGGCTTCAAAGCGGAAATTAGACAACAATTTGCTGCAATGAGAGAATGTTTTAGTTCACTTGCCAGTGATTTGAAAAAATATCAAATTGAAATCAAACAAACATTTGAAATCATGGTGACCGAAATTCGATGTGATTTAACAAAGGGTCTGCGGGAGATAAGAGATGATGTATAAGAGTGCTGAGATCTTGTTAGTTCTAACGATATTTCTAATAAAAATAAATTCATGGAGCTTGAGCTCCAAAATCACTGTCTCAACACAGATTAAACAGAGCGGATATTGTTGTAACCAGCCTGCCTGAGAATCTTGATAAGTTAAACGACATTGCTGTTTATATATGTGGTCTTCTCAAAGTTGATATTAACTCGGATCATATTGATAGTGTCATATATATCAGAAAGCGACATTCCATCCTAATCAAATTTAAGAATATTGGCAAGCGTGATGAGGTTATGGCTGCATATTATAAGACCAAATCCCTTAAAGTTTCCGATGTAATTGGTGGATCTGATGGAACTCGCGTATATCTAAATTATAACTATTCTAATTTGGCCAATAGAGTTTGGAAAATTTGCCTGAAGCTTAAGAAGGAAAACAAAATTATATATTTTAATCTCATAAATCGAGAAACTCTTAAAGTAAAATTTATCATGCTTAATAATGTTTCATAAATGTTAAATTTTCAAGAATGTGTTGATTTCTTCAAAAGTAATCAATGTAATTTTTAACTTGTTAGATTTTCCATAAATCTCACACCTAGTTTTTTTGCTGGTAAAACCTTTTTCTTTTTTCAGTCAAGTGGTCTTACCACTAAATTTTTTTCACATTGAAAATGTTATTTGAAATCTTTTATATATTATATATACTTACTATTCGGTTCCCCAATATATATGAATATTATCAGATTATACCCTGATCAGAAATGACCGTTATTTTTAGGGGCATGCGTTATGGTATTTGTGAGTCGTTGTTTGTGGAAATTTTCCGCGTAAACTCTTCATTTATTGTTGGTGCGGTTTATTTACCAAGTGGTTCAGTTGATGTCTTTGAGAGTCTTCATTCGGGTATCTTCGATAAATACTCAAATATAGTTGTAATGGGTGACTTTACTTATAACCTTTTTGATACTGTAAAATCGTTTAATTTCCGCTCACTTATTGACAGATGTGGTCTTCATTGTGTTCACAACTCGCTACCTACGCATATTAATCTTCCCACAAACAGCACTTCATTGTTAGATTTGTTTCTCACAAGTCAGCCGTCTTATGAAGCACACAGTAGCCAGATTCAATATCCGTTTTTCTCTTCTAGTCACAGTCTGATATTAATTTCTCTTAAGTTCGAAACCCAACTAAGGTAAAGGTGGATTGATTTTAAAGATTATAACAAATTCAGAATCAATGGTTGTTCTCAACTTATTAATGAGTTTGATTTAGGTTCTGTATATTGTGTTTATGATGCTGATTCCAAATTATCAATATTAAATAACTTTATCAGTCTACTTCACTCTAATGTTCCAAAAGCGAGAGTATGAGCAAACTCTATGGATCATTCGTGGATGAATTCGAGAGAAATTATAAAAGCTAGGAAGGAGAGGGATAGAGCCTATTCTGCCTTTATTAAAAATCCAAACAATGAAAACTGGAAGTTTTATAAGCGCTTAAGGAATAAGGCCAAGTCAACTATTAGGAAAATACGTTTTCAATTTGGCAAATCTTACTTACCGGCAACAACCTTAGGCAGGCCTATTACCAACACCCAACTTAAATCACAATGTACAGAAATTGGTAGGATGTTATCATTAGGTGTAATGAAAACCAATCTGGTAACTCTATACTGTGGTAGTTGGTAAAAAGCAATATCTTAATTAAAAATCGCGAAAAATAAATTTCTAAATAACAGAGCGATCTTTTTATGCTTAAAGTGTCTGAAATAATAGTTTTGAC
Organism: Musca autumnalis; assembly: GCF_047663935.1. NCBI lineage: Eukaryota > Metazoa > Arthropoda > Insecta > Diptera > Muscidae > Musca > Musca autumnalis. Next base: position 140,025,555 of record NW_027411644.1, read on the forward strand.
ATTACGGGCATATGAAGTTTTTTCGTGATATTGCCTATTTTCGTCACTTGCAAATCTATTTATTTTGCCAAAATTTGCCTTGTCATAGTGCGTTTTGTTGTTGGTTGCCGCTGCTGTTTGAGGATCAGACAGGTTTTGTTGCTGTTTTTTTCATCTGATTTTTTTTTCGTAAGCCGTGTTCTTAAGTCTATACGCCGTTAACAGCTTGACGCCGTTATCAACATTACAACTCAACAGAACTCAACACCTTTTTAAACACGAGCTGTTTAGAACTCAACAGATGTTTAGAACTGAACATCTGTTTATGAAAATGATTATTTTTAAGGATAACGTTTAAAAGAAAATAGAAAGTAAGGATACCGTTATGTTTTATATAAATATAAGAACATTTTAGAAAATAAACCAATTAAGTTTTTACTGCCGAATTATTGGCATGGTATAAAAAAATTCTTTTAATTAAGCGCTGTTAAGTACTCAAAATAAAAAAGGGGATTGCTTTGGCGCTAGTGAGTGCCAGCAATAAAGAATAAAATCTGTTCGTGCCAGTGGAGTTTTAAAGCGCCGGCAACAAACTTAGGCTGGCCTATTACCGACACCCAACTTACATCACATGGCGATCCTGCCAAACAATAGTGAAATTCCAGCTGAACCTGCTATTCCAGCCACTAGCCAACCTGGTCCCGCACGTCCGTCCATCAGGGAATATTTGGCTAGGCAGGTGAGAGCCCAAGAAGCAAGGCTTACCAGAATTCCAGCCACCGAAAAGCCAAAACACAAACGAGAAGGGAAACTTGTCAGACTTCGCCGTCAATTAGCTGATTTGAAAGCCCGCATTAACTCCGATCCTCCTCCACCATGGAATATCGCTTCGGAGCTGTGGATTTTAGTGCATGAAATTGAATCTCAAATGCCACAAAAAAAACACAAATGAACAATAAATAAAGAAGAAGAAAAACCAAATTGTTTTCCATATTTTTTTTATTTCTTTTGAAATATATTTCCTTTCACACAAAATCACACACTTAAAATTATAATATTTACAAACAATATCTTAAATCAAACAATATTATGCTAAAAAGTAAAAAAAAATGTTTGATGCACTACAAAAATATATAAACAAACGAATTAGAGAACACGAGCACTGTTCTATACAAATACCAAGCCAGCAAATTATTCTTCACGGCGCCAATGTACTACTTTAAATTAATGGGGTTCACACTCAATCATATGTTGATAGAATCACTAATTTGTGAAGCCGTTAAATTTTGAAATTTCCTGTTGAAATTAAAGGGGGTTCACACCCAAAGATTTATTGAAGATTGCAATTTTAAACCATATCTAATATCTTGAATTGTATAATTGAATTAATATAAATAGATGGAAACATTTATATCGTTCATAAACGAATTAGATACATTAAAGTCGAATTTAAAGAAAAGTATAAACAAATCTTTCACCCAAAAATACATAAACGACAAACTTGATAGATTAAGATTTATTAAAGATACAATAAATGAATTCGTAAATATTGAAGAATTAACACAGTCAAGAGTAAAAATTGAAGCATAGTCCCGGTCCACACTAGCGCGAATTTCATTAAAAAATTTCATGAAATTAGGCGTTCTTAAATCGAATTCCCCACTACAGCAATTTTATGATTTTACTCTACATGGAAGTCGATCTAGAGACGCATACTTTCATGCAAGTTTTTCAATGAACTCACTCTAGTGTGGACCGGGACATATTGTACTGAAATAGAAGAAATTTTAATGAAACTAAAAATTAAGGATACGAAAGGAATTTCATCAAGTATGGCGCAATTTGATTTATCAGTTGTGGGGAAAAACCTGCAAATATTCAAGGGTGTCTACAAATTTTTGGCACAGACTGAGTTGCTGCATGATACGATAATGGAAACTGATAGAGAAATTTTCATTAAATACGTCTACAATTTCAAGTTGTCAAGCCAAGTTAGAAGTATACTAGGACGGTCTAACAAACCAACTACGTTTGCTGAATTACGGGATAGTTTGATAGAGTCATACCCAAATCCGCGATCATTACAGCAAGTTTTATCGGAAATAGGATCAATAAAGCAAGGAAATTCGTCTGTCACCGATTTCAGGGAACAGATCTCAGAATTAGCTGATCAACTAAGCACATTTGAAATAAATAGTTTAATTAAGCCTAGTAGGGAAAATAAAGAGGCAATTTGCAAGGTTAGCGAAAACATGGCTTTGAATGTTTTGTCAAGGGTATAAGGCCCGAATTCCAGACTATTCTACTAGCCAATTCCCCAATGAGTATAAACGAAGCAACCCAAAGATGTTTAAATGCTGAGCTTAGATCTCGAAACGTGTACGCGGTAAATAAATACAATTTTGGTAGAAATAGAAATGCAGACTCAAATAGAGGCTTTGATAACAGATATAGAGATGAAATGGAATACCATAATGACAGGTACAATAACAGAATTAGAAATTATAATGGTGACAACAATAGATATAATAACAATAAAATATATTACAATAAAGTCAGATATAATAATAATGAATTAAACAACAGATATGATAACAATGAATATAACGGAAATTATCGTAATAATAATAGAAGCACGACAATACACGTCACTATAGTAGGAGAGAAAAAAATAATGATGATTATAAAACATATGCATATGAAGAACAGGGAAACTTCGATGGTCAGGAGACAGTGGAAGATGTCCCAGAAGGCCAAAAATAAGAATGTTCAATATGAACGTGAAATCGAGCGCATTTCAATAACATAAACATACATGAAACGGCAAGGCTTACAGGTATAACGGAAAGTGCTGTATTTAATATAATTGGACGGGACATCTTAACGAAATATCTGTGTAAGATCGACTTTGAAACCTTCACCATTAATTTTACCATAAACGATAAGGAAATAATTATACCAATAAACACTAAGCGACAGTGTCATTGAGATATCATAATACCTCCATGAACTGAAATGATTCTTCCTGTTAACATAGACACTGAGGAAGAGAGTTTGATACTTAATAAGGAAATTATTAATGGAGTTTTCATCGCAAATTGCATTATACCACAACATGGTTTGAAATATGTGAAAATATTGAATACTAGAAATCAAACTGTACGATTGGATTCTATAAATTTGGAAATTCACAAGCTTAAAGATTACTATGTTTTTCATGCAATGCGTCAAGATGAGGAAAATACCGACAGAGTTCGAATACTTCTAAATAATTTGGATATTGGAACAGGTGAACTTAATGCACGAGAATCAATAGTTTCAATTATAAAAGAGTTTCATGATATCTTCCATAAGCCTGGAGATAGACTAACAGTGAACAATTTCTATTAGCAACAAATACAAACAAATGACAACACTCCTGTATACATAAAAAAACTACAGATTACCACAAGTTCAGATGCAGGAAATCAATAAGCAAATAAAATAATTACTTGAAGACGACATTATTGAAAACTCTGTTAGTCCCTACAACTCACCATTGTTAGAGGTACCTAAAAAAATCAAAAGATAATAAACAAAATAGGCGACTAGTAGTGGATTTTAGAAAGCCGAATACGAAAATTATAAATGATAAATTTCCTTTGTCTAGATTAGAAGATGTCTTAGATAGACTTGGACGTGCAAAATACTTTTCCACGTTAGATATGACTAGTTCTTTCCACCAAATCAATCTCATAGACAAATCGAGACCACTCACAGCATTTTCAACAGGAATCGGTCATTTCCAATTCAAACGCCTACCTTTTGGATTGAAAATATCGTCCAGTAGTTTCCAGAGAATGTTAACCATAGCATTGAGCGGTTTAGATGCCTCCGCTTTCTTATATGTTGATGACATAATTGTATTTGGTTGCAGTTTGCAACGCCACAATAACAACCTAATAAACGTGTTTTCACGATTGCGGAAATACAATCTCAAATTAAATGCAAGTAAATGTAGCTTCCTAAAACAGTATGTGCTAAACTGCAGAATGTGCAAATTAAATAAACAAATAAAACATACAAAAGAAAAATATACTTTGACCGATACGCCAAATACCAGCTTTGAAGTAGTATCCATTGATACCGTGGGTCCTTTAAGAATTTCAAATAATTATCGTTATATATTAACAATGCAATGCGAGCTAACTAAGTATATTGTAGCCTATCCCATGGAATCAAAAGATGCTAATACTGTAGCCAAAACTTTAGTAGAACAATTTATCCCTATATATGGAAATTTTAAGATACTCAAATCAGATAAAGGTACAGAATTTACAAACCAACTCATGTCAGAAATCTGTAGGTTACTTGATATAAAGCAAACTTTTAGCACCCCCTACCATCACGAAACTTTGGGCTCGATAGAACGGAATCATAGAGTACTCAATGAATTTCTATTAAATTACTTCAAAGATGATGAATGGCACACTTGGATAAAGTATTTTGCATTTGCGTACAATACGACACATGTTGACACTGGCTACTCACCATACGAGTTAATATTTGGAAAACTTCCAAGAAATAAATAGCGATAAACCATTTTACAATGTTGATGACTATGCGGCTCAATTAAAAGCCAGATTGATGTTCTCTTTAAGAAAAGCCAAACAGTTTTTGCAAATATGTAAAGTCAAGAGAAATCAACATCAAGGTTATTCTAATCCACTAAAATTAAAAGTAGGAGATCAAGTTTTGCTGAGGTAATAAATAAAAGAAAATTTCAAGCCCCATACCAAGGACCATATAAAATAGTAGAACAAGATGGTGTTAATTCTTCAATATTAATCAATGGGAAAATAAAAAGCTTCCATAATAACATGTTAAAACAATGGAACATAGTTTAAGTATATAATACATTAATTATCTAACAATAACATACATGTTTTTCAATTATAATAATTTTTATCGCATAAAAATCATTTTTTTTTGAAAGGGTGAGGGTGTGGTGATATCGTTTTATTTATCGATAAACCCATCTACTGATCCAAAAAACATGTCAGCTGTTCAGAACTCAACACCTTTTTAAACACCAGCTGTTTAGAACTCAACAGATGTTTAGAACTGAACATCTGTTTATGAAAATGATTATTTTTAAGGATAACGTTTAAAAGAAAGTAGAAAGTAAGGATACCGTTATGATTTATATAAATATAAGAACATTTTAGAAAATAAACCAATTAAGTTTTTACTGCCGAATTATTGGCATAGTATAAAAATAAATTCTTTTAATTAAGCACTGTTAAGTGCTCAACATAAAAAAGGGGATTGCTTTGGCGCTAGTGAGTGCCAGCAATAAAGAATAAAATCTTTTCGTGCCAGTGGCGTTTTAAAGCGCCGGCAACAACCTTAGGCAGGCCTATTACCGACACCCAACTTACATCACAATGTACAGAATTTGGTAGGATGTTATCATTAGGTGTAATGAAAACCAATCTGGTAACTCTATACTGTGGTAGTTGGTAAAAAGCAATCTCTTAATTAAAAATCGCGAAAAATAAATTTCTAAATAACAGAGCGATCTTTTTATGCTTAAGGTGTCTGAAATAATAGTTTTGACATTACGGGCATATGAAGTTTTTTCGTGATATTGCCTATTTTCGTCACTTGCAAATCTATTTATTTTGCCAAAATTTGCCTTGTCATAGTGCGTTTTGTTGTTGGTTGCCGCTGCTGTTTGAGGATCAGACAGTTTTTGTTGCTGTTTTTTTCATCTGATTTTTTTTTTCGTAAGCCGTGTTCTTAAGTCTATACGCCGTTAACAGCTTGACGCCGTTATCAACATTACACCGTCGGCGTGGTAAGGATCTAGCTAGCCGTCGCAATCACACAACGTCAATATATTTTGTCTGCCGTTAACCATTAACAAATCAGGTTTGTGCTATACCGTTGTTTACATTTTTTGGCATCCTTATTATAACCACATTCGTAATATAAATCCAACAAATTTCGATCAAAATGAGTCATCCTTGTGAAAAATGCAATACTAACACAACTGGCACTAATTGTGTTCTCTGCAATAAGTGTGAAACATGGTTCCATGCAAATTATGAAAACATAACGAAGACTTTTTTCACAATGTTGTCAAAAACGCGAATCTTGCATACACTTGTTCCAAGTGTGTAGGAAATCCTACAGACGATATTGATGATGGCTTCTAAGCGGAAATTAGACAACAATTTGCTGCAATGAGAGAATGTTTTAGTTCACTTGCCAGTGATTTGAAAAAATATCAAATTGAAATCAAACAAACATTTGAAACCATGGTGACCGAAATTCGATGTGATTTAACAAAGGGTCTGCGGGAGATAAGAGATGATGTATAAGAGTGCTGAGATCTTGTTAGTTCTAACGATATTTCTAATAAAAATAAATTCATTTAGCTTGAGCTCCAAAATCACTGTCTCAACACAGATTAAACAGAGCGGATATTGTTGTAACCGGCCTGCCTGAGAATCTTGATAAGTTAAACGACATTGCTGTTTATATATGTGGTCTTCTCAAAGTTGATATTTACTCGGATCATATTGATAGTGTCATATATATCAGAAAGCGACATTCCATCCTAATCAAATTTAAGAATATTGGCAAGCGTGATGAGGTTATGGCTGCATATTATAAGACCAAATCCCTTAAAGTTTCCGATGTAATTGGTGAATCTGATGGAACTCGCGTATATCTAAATTATAACTATTCTAATTTGGCCAATAGAGTTTGGAAAATTTGCCTGAAGCTTAAGAAGGAGAACAAAATTATATATTTTAATCTCATAAATCGAGAAACTCTTAAAGTAAAATTTATCATGCTTAATAATGTTTCATAAATGTTGAATTTTCAAGAATGTGTTGATTTCTTCAAAAGTAATCAATGTAATTTTTAACTTGTTAGATTTTCCATAAATCTCACACCTAGTTTTTTTGCTGGTAATACCTTTTTCTTTTTTCAGTCAAGTGGTCTTACCACTATAAATGAATTTTTTTCACATTGAAAATGTTATTTGAAATCTTTTATATATTATATATACTTACTATTCGGTTCCCCAATATATATGAATATTATCAGACTATACCCTGATCAGAAATGACCGTTATTTTTAGGGGCATGCGTTATGGTATTTGTGAGTCGTTGTTTGTGGAAATTTTCGGCGTAAACTCTTCATTTATTGTTGGTGCGGTTTATTTACCAAGTGGTTCAGTTGATGTCTTTGAGAGTCTTCATTCAGGTATCTTCGAGAAATACTCAAATATAGTTGTAATGGGTGACTTTACTTATAACCTTTTTGATACTGTAAAATCGTTTAATTTCCGCTCACTTATTGACAGATGTGGTCTTCATTGTGTTCACAACTCGCTATTACGCATATTAATCTTCCCACAAACAGCACTTCATTGTTAGATTTGTTTCTCACAAGTCAGCCGTCTTTTGAAGCACACAGAAGCCAGATTCAATATCCGTTTTTCTCTTCTGGTCACAGTCTGATATTAATTTCTCTTAAGTTCGAAACCCAACTAAGGTAAAGGTGGATTGATTTTAAAGTTTATAACAAATTCAGAATCAATGATTGTTCTCAACTTATTAATGAGTTTGATTTAGGTTCTGTATATTATATGCTGATTCCAAATTATCAATATTAAATAACTTTATCAGTCTACTTCACTCTAATGTTCGAATAGCGAGAGTAAGAGCAAACTCTATGGATCATTCGTGGATGAATTCGAGAGAAATTATACAAGCTAGGAAGGAGAGGGATAGAGCCTATTCTGCCTTTATTAAAAATCCAAACAATGAAAACTGGAAGTTTTATAAGCGCTTAAGGAATAAGGCCAAGTCAATAATTAGGAAAATACGTTTTCAATTTTGCAAATCTTACTTACCGGCAACAACCTTAGGCAGGCCTATTACCGACACCCAACTTACATCACAATGTACAGAAATTGGTAGGATGTTATCATTAGGTGTTATGAAAACCAATCTGGTAACTCTATACTGTGGTAGTTGGTAAAAAGCAATATCTTAATTAAAAATCGCGAAAAATAAATTTCTAAATAACAGAGCGATCTTTTTATGCTTAAAGTGTTTGAAATAATAGTTTTGACATTACGGGCATATGAAGTTTTTTCGTGATATTGCCTATTTTCGTCACTTGCAAATCTATTTAGTTTTGACATTACGGGCATATGAAGTTTTTTCGTGATATTGCCTATTTTCGTCACTTGCAAATCTATTTATTTTGCCAAAATTTGCCTTGTCATAGTGCGTTTTGTTGTTGGTTGCCGCTGCTGTTTGAGGATCAGACAGTTTTTGTTGCTGTTTTTTTCATCTGATTTTTTTTTTCGTAAGCCGTGTTCTTAAGTCTATACGCCGTTAACAGCTTGACGCCGTTATCAACATTACACCGTCGGCGTGGTAAGGATCTAGCTAGCCGTCGCAATCACACAACGTCAATATATTTTGTCTGCCGTTAACCATTAACAAATCAGGTTTGTGCTATACCGTTGTTTAAATTTTTTGGCATCCTTATTATAACCACATTCGTAATATAAATCCAACAAATTTCGATCAAAATGAGTCATCCTTGTGAAAAATGCAATACTAACACAACTGGCACTAATTGTGTTCTCTGCAATAAGTGTGAAACATGGTTCCATGCAAATTGTGAAAACATAACGAAGACTTTTTTCACAATGTTGTCAAAAACGCGAATCTTGCATACACTTGTTCCAAGTGTGTAGGAAATCCTACAGACGATATTGATGATGGCTTCTAAGCGGAAATTAGACAACAATTTGCTGCAATGAGAGAATGTTTTAGTTCACTTGCCAGTGATTTGAAAAAATATCAAATTGAAATCAAACAAACATTTGAAACCATGGTGACCGAAATTCGATGTGATTTAACAAAGGGTCTGCGGGAGATAAGAGATGATGTATAAGAGTGCTGAGATCTTGTTAGTTCTAACGATATTTCTAATAAAAATAAATTCATTTAGCTTGAGCTCCAAAATCACTGTCTCAACACAGATTAAACAGAGCGGATATTGTTGTAACCGGCCTGCCTGAGAATCTTGATAAGTTAAACGACATTGCTGTTTATATATGTGGTCTTCTCAAAGTTGATATTTACTCGGATCATATTGATAGTGTCATATATATCAGAAAGCGACATTCCATCCTAATCAAATTTAAGAATATTGGCAAGCGTGATGAGGTTATGGCTGCATATTATAAGACCAAATCCCTTAAAGTTTCCGATGTAATTGGTGAATCTGATGGAACTCGCGTATATCTAAATTATAACTATTCTAATTTGGCCAATAGAGTTTGGAAAATTTGCCTGAAGCTTAAGAAGGAGAACAAAATTATATATTTTAATCTCATAAATCGAGAAACTCTTAAAGTAAAATTTATCATGCTTAATAATGTTTCATAAATGTTGAATTTTCAAGAATGTGTTGATTTCTTCAAAAGTAATCAATGTAATTTTTAACTTGTTAGATTTTCCATAAATCTCACACCTAGTTTTTTTGCTGGTAAAGCCTTTTTCTTTTTTCAGTCAAGTGGTCTTACCACTATAAATGAATTTTTTTCACATTGAAAATGTTATTTGAAATCTTTTATATATTATTTATATATTACTTACTATTCGGTTCCCCAATATATATGAATATTATCAGATTATACCCTGATCAGAAATGACCGTTATTTTTAGGGACATGCGTTATGGTATTTGTGAGTCGTTGTTTGTGGAAATTTTCGGCGTAAACTCTTCATTTATTGTTGGTGCGGTTTATTTACCAAGTGGTTCAGTTGATGTCTTTGAGAGTCTACATTCAGGTATCTTCGATAAATACTCAAATATAGTTGTAATGGGTGACTTTACTTATAACCTTTTTGATACTGTAAAATCGTTTAATTTCCGCTCACTTATTGACAGATGTGGTCTTCATTGTGTTCACAACTCGCTACCTACGCATATTAATCTTCCCACAAACAGCACTTCATTGTTAGATTTGTTTCTCACAAGTCAGCCGTCTTATGAAGCACACAGAAGCCAGATTCAATATCCGTTTTTCTCTTCTAGTCACAGTCTGATATTAATTTCTCTTAAGTTCGAAACCCAACTAAGGTAAAGGTGGATTGATTTTAAAGATTATAACAAATTCAGAATCAATGATTGTTCTCAACTTATTAATGGGTTTGATTTAGGTTCTGTATATTGTGTTTATGATGCTGATTCCAAATTAACAATATTAAATAACTTTATCAGTCTACTTCACTCTAATGTTCCAATAGCGAGAGTAAGAGCAAACTCTATAGATCATTCGTGGATGAATTCGAGAGAAATTATACAAGCTAGGAAGGAGAGGGATAGAGCCTATTCTGCCTTTATTAAAAATCCAAACAATGAAAACTGGAAGTTTTATAAGCGCTTAAGGAATAAGGCCAAGTCAATAATTAGGAAAATACGTTTTCAATTTGCAAATCTTACTTTGCCGATGTCAATGGCACTCAAATGTGGAAAAAAATTCGGCAATTAGGTTGCATTGATCGTGAAAATGTTGAAATTGAAGAAAGTGAAGTTGAGCCGATAGCATATAAGTTTTTGAGTAATATGTGTCCCTTAGATAATGTTTCTTTCGATTTTGATAGTTTTGTTGAAGATGCAAATGCTTTTTCTTTTCGTTCTATTTCTGAATATGAACTATTAGTATCACTTACTTCTATTAAATCCAACGCCTCAGGTTATTATTCGGTGCCGATCAAATTCATTAAACAAATATTTCCTGCAATTTCTAATGTCTTGTTGCATATTTTAAATACTATTTTTACTGTGTCCAGTTCTCCTGATGCTTGGAAGCTTGGTAAAATTATACCGATACCTAAAGATGCTGAAAACAATATTATGAACTATAGACCGATTTCCATACTATCTTCTTTATCAAAAATTCTTCAAAATGTTATGAAGGACCAAATAATTGAGCATTATCGTCGAACCTCATTTTTTAGTTCTTTTCAGTTTGCTTTTCGAAAAAACCACAACACAACCTCGACTCTACTTTCAATTACTGATTCCATTAGGCAGCAATTAAATCAACATTCTAGCTATACACTTGTTTCTTTGGATATTACAAAAGCGTTCGATCGTGTCAATCATTCTGTTTTGCTTGAAGAGCTTCGGGACCACTGCACATTTTCTAAAACTGCGTGTCAGTTAATTTGCTCATACCTTAAAAATCGAAAACAGTATGTTTCGGCAAATGGATTTGAATCGTCTATAGGGCTTGTGACGTCAGGTGTGCCGCAGGGTTCAATATTGGGACCCATACTTTTTCTTTCATATATTAACGATATTGTGACTGCCTTCAAAAGCCCAATTTGCGATCCTTATGTACATAATCAGTTCACTGTTGACTGTTTAATCGTTCGGTTGTACATAAATGGAGCCTACAGCTAATACTCTTTGTACAAAGTGCTACAAGCCTGCAAACGCTAAATTTATAGCCTGCCACATTTGTAGGGCTAGATACCATCTTTTGTGTGCAAAAATTGATGTGAATATTGGAGATATTTTCCTTAATAATACCAATATTGTTTTTAATTGCGATTTTTGTTTGTCTATCACTTCGGATTTAATTACTGGCATCTCGTCTTTAAAGATTGAATTAAGAGAGTTAAAAATGTTTGTCAACTCTTCATTCAGTACTGATGTAAACGAGATCAAGAAAATATTGCAGAATAATGAGAATAACAAGCATGACAAACAAAGTGAAATGAATAATCCGCAACAACAAAGTTCTAATCACAATAATGCGACTACGAATGCAGGTGCTGTTGGTGTAGTACAAAGTTCAGTTTTGCCTATTGCTTCTACCACTGAAAGCTATCAAAACAATAACAGTAGCCAACGTGTTGTACAGTATGCGTCGTCTGTTTCGTCGTTAAACACACTAGGTACTGATGGTGTTGTTAATGACGCTGCTTTGTTTGAATCAAACCCCCAAACCACACCGAATTGGTTGCGTGTCCAGGGGCGTAGAAAAAGGAAGGAGAAAGTAATATATGGCGAAAATAATATCTCAACTGACTTGGAAGTTGTTGCTTCTAAGAAATGGGTGCATATTTCATCATTTAAACCAAGCGTCACGAGTGAACAAATTATTAGCTTTATTGAACGCAATGCTAATGTTGAAAAAAGCCACTTGGAGTGTTACAAGCTGGTAAAAAAAGATGCTGTTATCAATGATCTTAAGAAGGTGAATTTCAAAGTTGGTGTTTCTTCGTGCTATTTTGATAACATAGCAAATCCTAAATTGTGGCCCACAGATATCAAAATTCGTCCCTTTGTAAATTTTCAAAGGAAATTAGCACAACCAGTGCAACATTGATTAATGAAGAGCACGGTTTAAAAATCTACTATCAAAATTTGTCTGGTATTCGTACGAAAGCTAAAAATGTCTTGGATTTTTCCAACCAATCGGATTATGACGTCATTGCTATTGTTGAAACATGGCTTAATGCTGACTTTTTTGATGCAGAGTTTTTTAATCTAAATATGTATGCTGTCTACAGAAAAGATAGAAATATTTCAAGAACTGGGTGCTCTAGAGGTGGTGGCGTGCTTATCGCCGTTAAAACCAAGTATAAATCGTATTTGCGTTCAATTGATGATGATGATGGATTATTGGATCAACTGGCTGTTTGCATTGATGGTTCAAATCTAAGTATTTTGCTTTGTTTATCATACATTCCACCAAATAGTTATGAATCTATTTATACTAAGCATATAGATAATATTGTATCTTTGGAAGGAGCTATTGGATCAAATGTTTGTCTTTGCGTTATGGGAGATTTCAACCTTTCTACCATCTCTTGGTCTAAATTTGATGATAATGACTTCTTAACCCCTACTAATGTCAATAGGAGCTATGAAATTAACTGTATTGATACTCTTTTGAGTCTAAGTCTTGTTCAAATTAATCACTTGTCTAATAAATTGCGTCGGTTCCTAGATCTTATTTTTATTCCTGATGAATATAAATTTGAAGTTTATGAATGTTTAATTCCAATATCTCCTTCCAATGTACATCATTTACCTACAATCCTTGAAATTAATAGTTTTCAATATTTAAATACCTCATTGCCGAATTGTGCTGCTTTGGATTTTAATGCCTGTAATTTCAATGTGCTAAATTCAATTATAGGCTCTTTTGATTGGGCGTCAATATTTAGAGATAAAAGTACTATGGTATGTTATGATGTTTTCGTAGATAGAATTTCAGACATTCTTAAAGCCAATGTTCCTCTTAAGAGAATCAAACAATATAAACATCCATGGTATACTAGAGGCCTCAAGAAATTGAAAAATTTGAGAAATAAATTTCATAGAAGGTTCATAGCAAATGGTATTCTGGAAGATGAAGTCAAATATAAGCACTATCAAAGAGAATTTAATTTTTTGAATAAGTTCCTTTATAAGCAGTTCATTCTAGCCAAGGAAAGTGATATTAAAGAAAATCCTAAAAGCTTTTGGTCCTTTGTCAACTCTAAAAAAAAATCTTCGCATATTCCTTCCAGGATGATTTATAATAACAGAGTGTCGCAGTCTGGTTTTGATGTTGTCAATATGTTCGCAAACTTTTTTCAATCTAACTTTGAACAGCCATCCGTGTGTCCTTTGCCAAATTTAAACTCTCCATCCGCTATTAATCTGGGAAGTATGCTAATTTCATATGAAGATGTAAATGAAGCCATTCTTATAATTAAAAACAGTTCCAAAGTTGACTCTGACGGCCTTTGTGCGTTCTTTCTTAAGAATTGCTCTTTATCTCTGGCTCCTATTCTAACTTTTATTTTTAACCTTTCATTAAAAGAAGGTGTGTTTATCGAAAGGTGGAAAGTTGCATATATTACGCCTGTCTTCAAAGGAGGTAAAAAAGATGATGTTACGTGTTATAGGCCAATTGCTAAATTGTCAGTTGTCTCTAAAGTATTTGAGCATATTATCCACAGTAAACTATTTTTCATTTGCAAGCCTTTTATTTCTCCCCATCAGCATGGTTTTTATTCAGGTAGATCAACTACAACCAATCTAGTTCTATTTACTGAATATTGCTTGTCTGTATTTGAATGTGGTTTTCAGGTTGAAGCCATTTATACAGATTTGACAAAAGCTTTTGACAAAGTATCCCACTCCATTTTATTAGCCAAATTGTTGAAAATGGGGTTCCACTCTAATTTCCTTAGTTGGATTGGTTCTTACCTACACAACCGTCTGTGTTCTGTCAAGGTTGAGAGTTTTGAATCCTTACCGTATATACAAACATCTGGTGTTCCTCAGGGCAGCATACTGGGACCACTATTATTCAATTTATTCATAAATGATATATCATCCTGTTTTTCCAAATGCAAATATCTTCTATATGCTGATGATTTAAAAATATTTCATAAAGTTGAGTCTTTTTATGATATGGTAGACATTCAGAAAGACTTCGACAATGTTGTAAAGTGGTGTTGTGAGAATAAACTTGCTATAAATTTCTCAAAATGTGCCCATGTATCTTTTTTCAGATTGCGTAATCCCATTTTATGCACTTTCAAAATTGGACATGTTGAGCTTAATAAATTAACATCTGTTCGTGATCTTGGTGTCTTATTTGATTATTCCCTGACTTTCATTCCACATTTGAACCACATCATTTCAGAGGCGTATAAAGCCTTACTTTTATTAAACGTAATTGCGTTGAATTTTCTGATCCTAACACTGTTAAGGCTGTTTATATGGCATTTGTTAGGTCAAAGGTTGAATATGCGTCTATAATATGGGACCCTTATTGTATTACCCATACTGCTCGTATTGAGCGGATACATAGGCGTTTTACTCGTTTTGCTCTTAAACCATTATTTTCTTTAGATCCTCCATCATACAAATCTAGATGTTTGTTACTGGGTTTGCAGAGCTTGCAGTGCCGGAGAAAAATGCAGTCTGCCTTATTTATTTATGACATAATAAATAATAATGTTGATTCCCCGGATCTATTGGCTTCGGTACCATTTTGTGTGCCACCGAGAACTTTAAGATTTACAGATCTTTTTAATATTGCTTACCATCGTACTAATTATGCTCGAAATGGGCCCTTGACTAGGACGTTTTTGAATTTAAATCAAATAAATATAAATTTCCAAAAAGATTTGAAGCCATGTATTGAGTTTAGCATGTCGAAAGACAACTTTAAAGCAAGTATTTTTTATGCTTTTCCATTTTCATAATATTTATAATATTTTTAAGAAACTGAAATTGTAATCTTAGTCTGTAAGGAACTGAATTCCATTGACTATAATAAATAAATAAATAAACTAAGTTTGGATAAATTGCTGATGATTTTTTTCTTTTATTTACGTCTTATGATTCTGATACTGCTATAAACTCCCACCTTCTTCATGTTTCTAATTTACTGTCTTTAAATAAGTTGGAAATAAATCCTCTCAAAAGCAAGGCAATGTTTTTACGTCCGCTGAATCAAAGTTCGACTCGTTTCAGAATTAAAATTTATCTGTATATATAAATGAGCTTGGTGATAAGTGACTGACTGACTGACTCATCATCAACGCCCAGCCAAAACGGCTAAAGCTAGGAGCTTGAGCCGGGTTTTAGAAAATTCGTCCTGGAACCACAAAAAATAACAACAACAAAAATCCTTACTTTTCATTATTATTACGTACTTATTCACTTAGTTGGCCCTCTGCAAGACATGTGTCAAATTAACAATGCTATAACTTCTTGATATCGTAAGAGATCACACATAATTTCAAATTTTGTAGTTTACTTCTAGGCGCACTTATTTGATCGTAAACCACTAAATAATAGAAAGACAAAGACAAACCGATCCTGATTTTGTTTTCACATAACAGGTGTCGCACAAAAAATTTTCATTCGTTAAAATCCAGTTAGAAAAAATGATTACAAACGATGCAAAAATTCTTTCAATAAATAATGTTTGGTTTGTTGAACAAATGAGTTGCTGTTGAAGACAACATTAGGGGAATAAACTCAGAAATCGGCCAGAAATAACAACAACTAAAAACTGTATGGACCTGATTTGGTAATAACTCAATGTTTGCAAATCAATGAAAGTGCAATAAAATTGTGCATATTACAACTATTTATTTGCAATTAAGAATTTTATCGTATATGGAGATGTACAGTCATAACTATTCAATTTTCAATTTCAAAATCTGTAATTTGAAGAAATCGCTAAATAATTAATGAAATCAATAATAGGCCCCAAACCAGAGACAAAAGATTGGTTCTGTAATTGAAAACGATTTTGGAGTATGTGTGTTACGTGAAAAAGGCAGAAAAGTATAACATAACAAGTATTCATCGCGAAGGGTTAGGAAAAAGTTCTCTCCCCGCAAAATATAAAGCAACGAATCAGATTTGCTACTAAGAAGATTTCAAGCCCGTTAAAGTACTTTGATGACGTTATATTTTCTGATGAGAGGAAAATTATGTTGCACTATTACGACGGAACCCAAAAAATATGCTACTAAGCCCTGGAAAATAAAAATGCAATACATACTGTAAAGTCCGGAGAACTGTAAGTTATGGTATGGGCATAGACAAATGAAGTGTATTGACAAAGGATTACTCATGCTGAGTGCTGTCAGCAGACTCAAACCAAAATACTCAACATTTTTCGAAGTCGATTTTTGAGAAAAATTGCAAGATTTTCTTTTACATCTGAGTATGTAGATTTCGTCAAAAACTAACCCCATACAGTTTTTGTTAGAACAAAATGTTTTTAAAATTGTGTTTTTAATAGAGTTGTTCTGAAAACGAAATCGATGTTAACAAATGAATCGTATAGACAAAGGATTACTCATTCGATTTGTTCCTAGGTTTTACCATTTTTGAGATATAGAAGTTCAGGTCACAGTTTTAGGTTTTTTGTTAGGTTTTCGCGAGTTTCCTTGAAAACGGCAAGTATTGTCAAAATGGGACTAAAAAAATGTGAAAAGCTGTGAAAATTTCGTAATTTTTTCCTGGGTTGTACCATTTTTGCGATATATAATTAAAAGTAGAGAAATTGCAGTCATGACATTGTTTCATATGGAGACGATACAGTCAGTGAATTTTCCTAATCTGAACATCTATATCTCAAAAGTGGTAAAACCTACGATAATATTATAAAATACAATTTTGTAGACAATTTTCACTGCTACAACATTTTATTCCATTTTGATAGGGCGCGAAAACCTAAAAAACCCCAAAAAATGTGAACTTTGACCGTGATTTATTTAAAAAGCGCTCAGGCGATTTTTTTATTCCCAGGTGTAAACTCCTTTCATTTGATGTTGGTTCAAGAGCACCGCATCATGTTATATGCTGTTAACCGACCCAAACAAAAATACTCAACGTTTTTCGAAGGCGATTTAAAAAAATGCAATATTTTCATTTACACATTTATCTGAGGATGTAGATTTCTTGAGGAGCTTGAAATTTTACCAGTGGGTCACTGTTGATGCAAATGCGCGAGATAAGGCCGGGTTTTAGAAAATTCGTCCTGGAACCACAAAAACAACAACAACAAAAATCCTTATTTTTCATTATTATAATGTACTTATTCACTTAGTTGGCCCTCTGCAAGACATGTGTCAAATTAACAATGCTATAACTTCTTAATACCGTAAGAGATCACACATAATTTCAAATGTTGTAGTTTACTTCTAGGCGCACTTATTTTATAGTAAACCACTAAATAATAGAAAGACAAAGACAAACCGATCCTGATTTTGTTTTCACATAACAGGTGTCGCACAACAGATTTTCATTCGTTAAAGTCCAGTTAGAAAAAAGGATTACAAACGATGCATTTGTAAAAATTTTGATTTTCAATTTAAAATTAAAACAAAAATTCTTTCAATAAATAATGTTGGTAGGAAAAAGTTCTCTCTCCCCAAAATATAAAGGAACGAATCAGATTGGCTACTAATAAGATTTCAAGCCCGTTAAAGTACTCTGATGACGTTATATTTTCTGATGAGATGAAAATTATGTTGCACTATTACGACGGAACCCAAAAAATATGGCGCAACCCTCTCACAGCCCTGGAAAATAAAAATGCAATACATACTGTATAGTTCGGAGAACTGTAAGTTATGGTAAGGGCATAGACAAATGAAGTGTATAGACAAAGGATTACTCATGTTGAGTGCTGTCAACAGACTCAAACCAAAATACTCAACATTTATCGAAGTCGATTTTTGAGAAAAATTTCAAGATTTTCTTTTACATCTGAGGATGTCGATTTCGCCAAAAACTAACCCCAAACAGTTTTTGTTAGAACAAGATGTTTTTAAAATTGTGTTTTTAATTGAGTTGTTCTGTTTGCAATTAAGAATTATTATGGCGTTCTTGGTATATAGAAATGTAGAGTCTATAACTTTTCGTCACCAAATAAAAAAAAAAAAGAAAAAGTCAGAAAAGCATTATCACGAAGTGATGGGAAAAACCACTGCTCTCCCCGTAAAATATAGGGAAACGAATTTTCTACAGAGAGGATTTCAAGCCCTTTAAAGTACTTTGATGACGTTATATTTTCTAATGAGACGAATATTATGTTGTATTATTACGAGGGGACCCAAAAAGTATGGCGCGAACTTCTCTACAACGAACTTCCCAATAACGAATATTTCTCTATAACGAAGAAATATTAAAAACACAGTTTTTTCAGTCCATGCTCACCTATTTTAACCTCTATATAACGAACTTCCCTATAACGAATACTTCTCTATAAAGAAGTTTTTTTAAGCACAAGTTATATTTCCCACACAAAATAACCTCCCTATAACGAATTAAAAAACAATATCTTTCAACAGCGCTCTTATTGAAGTCCACTTTATTTTTACATTGCGCACACAATGTGTCAAAACAAAACAGTGGTTTATGAGGAAAAATATCAGTTAAAATATTTTTTGTGGTGATCGAACGCAAACTACGATAAAATTGTAGAGATCAGCAAGTTTATCATTTGGTTTTGTTTAGATTCGAAGACTGATGAATCGTGCAATATGTTTTGAATTGCCTTTTCTTTCCCAGTTTAAGAAATAGTTGCGAAACAAAGTTCCCGATCATATTTGTTTTCCCACTGCTCATTGGGATGACCTTTTTGATGAAGCAAAGTAGCAAAATCAAAAATTTCTTATTTCACTCCTAAATAAAAATTCAATATTTGTTTATTCGTATGTACACGTTTGTTTTCTTATTACTCAGATTAACCATTTTACCTTTGGTCCCCAAGTTCTACTTTATAGAGAAGTTCGACTGTAATTATGACCAATTTATGGTAAAAAAAATAAGGAAAAATGAGTTGAACTAAACAGGTTTTTTTATTATTGGCCAATTATTGCATTTAAAATGCAATGTACAGCTTAATGCTCAAAGAGAAAGTTAAAGAAGACATTTGACATATTATGTTTCATATATATATATATTTCGGATTTTCGATGTAACCGCGTCAAAAGGATGTTGACATATTGAAATAAAAAATTAGGGTTTTTAAATTGTTACTCTAATCCTGACGCGCAACTAGATTTGTCTAGAAGCTTTTTATTTGATTCTAATACTTGATTCTCATTTGATTCTCATTTTTAATGTATAAGTCAACGTGGAATCTTCTTAAGTTCTCAGCAATCGGCACTCAATGTCGAAATTTTCCCCCATATCTTCCGCCGATTCCGCCGAAAATATTGATAAACCTTAGTAGTTGGAATGGTTGTAAACAGGAACGGGTGAAATTGTGCATGTTTTGAATTATGGTTTACACACACATAATTTTTAGAAAACAATAAATGGTAAAAACCTACAATGTCGTAAGTACCATTATTGGGAAGAAAGATGTGATTTTTTATTCTTAATTTTTTTCAGTTTTAACGAACGATGTGCTATAAATCATATACGTTCATTAAACCACATATGACCACTGTCCTTTTAAATGGCAATAAAAAGTAAACAAACATACAGGTAAATCAGGCAAGTGATTTGTTGCCTATTTTTACAGTGTTTTATTTAACTTGCTTTGGTGTGTGTTTAGTTCAAATCAGGTAACTCATTTTTAACACGGTTGCAGTTGACCAATCGAACTAAAACTTTGCACACTTTTCAGATTTGGATGACAATACACGAATATGAAATCAAAACCAATATTGGTCAATTTTTACACTATTTTACAGTGTTTTATCTAATTTGCTTTTCAAATCTGATAACTCATTTTTCACATAGTTGCAGTTGACCAACCGAACTTAAAATTTGCACACTTTTTAGATTTGGATGACAATACATGAATATGAAATCAAAACTAATATTGGTCCATTCTTACAGTGTTTTTACGGTGTCTAACTTGACCTCCTTTTCAAATCTGGTAACTGATTTTTAACACGGTTGCACTTGACCAGTCGAACTAAAACTTTGCACACTTTTCAGATTTAGATGACAATACGTGAATATGAAACCAAAACCTTGCCGTTTAATTTTGCCACCATTCATAATTTAAATGCAAGCGTTTTATTTGAGAGATTCTATCATGAGAAAGAATATATTTATTGAGGCTAAGCGACAAATTATTTTTTAGTTTTAAGTGCATTCCTAAATAAAACACTGAGACTTATTTTTTTAAATTATTTTTTATTTATTTTGACTCCTATTTGTGTACTTTCCCATTCATAACGTGAGAGCTTACCTAAGCAGTTTCGGGCGGTAGGACCTAAATCTAACTCTAAAATTTGTGTGAATTCTCCGCTAACGAAGTAGCGGGCACTTGCTAGTACTACATATATTGAGATTGCGGATTCTATGAAATGTCTTGGCGTAAATGTTGACTCGTGTCTTATTTTCAGTGAGCATATTAATCATATTTTCAGAAAAGTTTGATTATTTTAAGAAGACTTTATAGTCTAAAAGTGTATACGCCAACTGCTGTGAGGAAAAAACCAGCTTTTTCTTTGTTGATGTCTTTGGTAAATTATGGAATTGAAGTTTTTTCTGGAACCAGGTCATATAATCTAGATAGAATTGAAAGTAATATTCGAAAAATTGTTAGATATGTTTATCAAATAAGCATATATGATCATGTGCGTACTTTAGAGCTAATGGAAGTATTTCTTGGTTTTACTTTTCAGAATTATATTAATCAAAGAGTCATTTTACATTTTTATAAGATTATAAAATTTCATGAAATATGAAATATTAGCTAATCAATTTTAATTTATTAATTCAACGCTTAACATACAAATTGATGTTCCTTTGATTAGAAATTCTACATTTGAACACTCATTTCTCGTTCGGGTTTATCGAATTTGGATTTTTTTTCCTCAAGTTTTCAAGTTTTTTTATTGAGTCTTTTCGAAAAATATTAAGAATTTCACAATTGCATAAAAAATAATAACTTAAAACTACTACGTGTTGTTTTAATTACAATATGTGAATGTAAAATAATCATTGCAGCAACTAGCTTATTTAATAAACTGGGGAAACATGTTAAATAGAAACTGTAATGGTATACCGAGCTTGCTCCCGGCTCTTTCATATCTAGAGAGTGTGTCTCAATTTAATTGACTTATGCTATCCCTAACCTATCTAAATTAATATAAAAAGCATTAAAAACAAAAATAAACCAAATAAATAAAATAAAACACAAAATAATATGCAATTAATTAGGATTTTAGACAGAAGGAACCGTAGGAAGTATTTTTATCCTCTATGAATTCCAGGAGAAACATGTAGGTAGAAATCTGGACACGCAACTGAAGCTAAATACAAAGTTAAATCAATGCCGACAGCTGAAATATAATTAGTATTGTCCCATGTAAAAGTGGATTCAGATCGAACAGTTTCCCGAACTATGGAGTTTGAATGTCTAAGAAGTCGATTGGCATAATTCTTAACAGCTTGCATGGCATACACCGAAATGGGGGTAACTCCCGCAATGCCGTATATTCAATTCAATTCAATTTATTTAACTTGTAATTCAAAGCCAACCGGCCCATCAGTGTAAATTACAAAATGCATATATAGTTGTTTGAAAAACGTTTATTAAAGCTTTGAAAAATTTTCCCTACACATAATCTAAGTATATTCCTTTCAAAAACTTCCATTTCTTTCATCACCGTTGGAGAAATTTGGAACCAAATGGGAAAGGAGTATAGTAATATGCATGTTTTGAATGAAAATGTTTTCATATTCCCACTCCACCTTTAAGAAAAAGCTGCAAATTTATTTTTTTCCAATTGTGATCTAAATAATTACTTGTTTTTTAGTATTTCTCTGTACTATGAGACCTAAAACTTATATAAAAACATTTACACATTTATAAAATGTTCAATATTCATATGGCTGGGGAGCCGTAATATTTTCCTTTTTAATTTTTTCTTTTTTTTATTACTTAATGATTGTATTTTTTGTTTGTTTTTGCTTTCTGAAATTATAATAGTTACTACCATAGTATTAGATTTTTATAGTAATCTCCAGCACCACCGTGCAACGACCGAACAATACACACTGTGTCAGAGCTGCTGCATATCCATCAAATTTCCAGGGAAAAAGTCATCCTACCACACCGAATCTAGTACTAACTTCAAGACCGCCATAATAAACACATTCGACGGTGTAGAGGATATCCATGATCGCCAGGGTGGGTCAGTAAATGTTACTTTTCTCCCATAAAAAATCGAAACAAATTTATTTATTGGAAAGTCACAAGTTCGCACAAATACCACAAAACCAAAACAGTAATATCAGCTGGCCTTGTTGCTCAAACATAGAGCAGATAAAAAACGATAAAAGCTCGATAAAAATCGATAAACTCCGAAAAGTTATCGATTTTAAAGCAAGTGAGTTGCCAACCACAACAATTTTTCCGTTAAATTTTTGGGTTTCTTAATTATCCAATATGCAACGTACTCCTCCGTCAAATGCCATGGCTACCCAGTGGCCAGTCGTCTAAAAGAAATAGAAATGAGTTATCTCCAGGTATTGGAACAGAAAGACCTACATCTCCCGCTGGTCTCTCACAAATGGAGCTTATACACCTTATAAGCAGCACAATTAATGCAAATTTAGACGAAAAGCTAAAAACTTTGTCCACAAAGGAAGATATAGAAGAAGTAAAACAGAAATTGCTTCAATCGGTTCGGAACTAAACTCCCTAAGGACGGAAAATCAACAGCTAAAGGCGGAACTCCAACAGGTACGAAGAGAATGTGAAGAAAATAAAAAGGATATAATATGGATGCAGCAGAATCTTCATTCGTGGCATTAATTTTTCAACAGATGCTACAAAGG
Source organism: Musca autumnalis (assembly GCF_047663935.1). Classification (NCBI taxonomy): domain Eukaryota; kingdom Metazoa; phylum Arthropoda; class Insecta; order Diptera; family Muscidae; genus Musca; species Musca autumnalis. Next base: position 140,048,910 of record NW_027411644.1, read on the forward strand.
AAGTTAATAATTTATTGAATAGTAAACTAGAATTACGAATAATGGCAAGATCGGTTCGTAAAATTTATGAAAGAAGTGGAAAAATGACCGTAGTTGCCGAAATCGCATCAAGCCAAGAGTCAGAAGAAGTCATACGTAACAGTAGGAAGTTATCTGGTTGCAATATTTATATTGAACGTGATTTCATCCCATCAAAGCAGCAATTCAAAAAAGCTTCCCTCTGCTTAAGTCGAAAATATTGGAGATAAGCAAGGAACATAGAATCACGGTTAAAGAAGACAAAATTAGAATAAACAATACATGGCTTAGTTGGAATAAAGATCGAAAGCTTATTGCCGGAAAGAATGATGCTAAAGATGAGTTGCAAAATCAAATATCTTTTCCCCTCTTTTTTTAACTTTTTACATAATAATGATATAATTATACCTACTGAAACCCATTTAATTGAAAATAAATTCGAAAATATAAAAAAATATTTCTCCGGTTTCCAATTGTATAATATTGCAGCAACAAAGGAATATGTATACGGTCGAGCAATTGGTGGCATCATATTCGCAGTCAGTGAAACAATCTCAAAATTGGGAATAAAGCATAGCATTATAGAACATGAACATATTAACTGCTATCAGTTTCACTCTAAACAGGGACCCTTATTTACAATTATCCCTCAGTACTGAAGACCCGCCATATGGGACAACGGCTACAATAGCATCCGTAAACTTCTTGAAGAAAATGATATCTTTAATGCTATACTAATTGGAGACCTCAATGCAAGGATAGGGGAATTAACACAAGAAGTTAATGGAGTTTACAGAGAGATATTTGCTGCTGGTGTGGCCACACGAAAATCCCAGGACAAACATACAAATAGAAAGGGAAATCTGCTGATAGAATTATGCACAAACAATAATCTCCTCATTCTTAATGGTAGAACGCGTGGATACGATGAAGGTCATCTTACATTTATAAGTGGAACAGGGGAATCCGTAAATGACATATTCGCAGTATCACAGGAAATGTTAAGTCTTGTGGAGGAATTTGCTGTAGAAAATGAAACGTGGTCAGATCATTTACCAATAAAATTTAAACTTAAGCTACCTACAGAAAACACAAACATTAAGAAACTTAACTTGTTACCTAAGCTCTTATGGGATAAACATAATATTAACAAATACCAGGAATGTGTACAAGAGAATCTAAATAAAACTATAAGCAGATCAGATGAAATCAAATTAGACGAGCTTGGAAACATAATAAAAGCGTCAGCAAAAACTAAAAGGAGCAGAAGAGTGTTTACATCAAAACAACCATGGTATAACTTTAAATGTCATAATGCAAGAGAAAAAATGTTTTCATTGCTAAAAAAGTACAGAAGCAGCAACATTTCAAATAAGCTCATCAATATCCTCAAGCAGTTTTAAAAAACTACTTCCACGAACTCTTGAATTCCCCACAGAAATCTCAGGAAATAAGTTATGCTCTAAATTTTATCTCTGATCCGATTCTAGACTGTGAAATTACCTTGTGGGAGCTAAGAAGTATTTTTAGGGAGGTGAAAATAAACAAAGCGCCTGGAGAGGACAGAATTTCCTATGAGCACATTATATACGCAACCAATGATTTCCACAAACAGTTGGTCGCTAGATACAAAAAAATTTTAAACACAGGATGCATCGATAATGCTTTCAAAAAACCATAATTTTCCCAATCCACAAAAAAGGGGATATGTCAGAACCGTCAAATTATAGAGGAATCGCTTTTATGAATAGTATTGTTAAAATAATGATGGGAATTTTAAACCAAAGACTATATGATTGGGTTGATCATTATCATGTGCTCTCTGAATACCAGGCAGGGTTCCGAAAAGGCTATTCAACGGTGGATAACATATATAATCTGGCTTCAATTGTGCACCTTAAACAGAAGGAAAATAAAAAGTATACGCTTTCTTTGTGGACTTTAAAGCGGCTTTTGATAATGTCTTCAGAAAATCTTTAATATACAAACTAGCTCAACTTGGTGTTTCGTATAAATTTCTAAAACTGCTTGAAAGTATATACAACAGTACACAATATGCGGTTTGGACAGGAGAAGAAGTGTCGGAATACTTTGAAACTAGTTGTTATTCTCGCTTTATATAAATGATCTGCATGAACACCTGGAAGGAGGTATTTTTATTCAAAATATGAATATTAGGCTTCTGCTTTACGCAGATGATATTGTTATTTTGTCAGACGATATAAGTACACTGCAAAAAATGATCTCAAACCTTGAAACCTATTGTGAAAAGTGGAACCTGAAAGTCAATATGAACAAGTCTGAAATACTCATATTCAGAAAAGGAGGAAGGCAGAGTAGAAATGAAAAATGGATGTTCAACGGAATTGAAATTAAAGTTGTAAATGAATACAAATACTTAGGCGTCACTGTTACTCCAAAGCTCTCGTCTACGAAACACATTCACAAACGAACTAGTCAGTCAAAGATAGCAATGAATTCAACGTGGATTGATTTCCTGGGAAAGAAAGATGTAAATATACCAATGAAGTGGAAGGTCTATGAAGCTGTTTGTAGGGCAATATAAACATATGCTGCACAAGTGTGGGGATTTACCTACTTCGATGAAGTCGATAAGTTGCAGCGTTATTTTTTGAAGAAAATTCTCAAAGTGCCAAGTCTTGCACCGAACTACGTCCTTATGCTCGAGACTAATGTTCAAAGCTGTCACTTATATACACTAAATCTTCATCTTCAATATATACACCAGATAATGTACAAATATCAACAACATCGTTTACCGACGAAAGTAACAAATATATTGCTAGAAAAAGAAGGATTCTGGGTAGAAAACATTAAAAATCTTGCTCAACGATTGAACGTTCAATGGCAAGATACCTCAAACGAACAGGAGTGGATATTATTTAGTAGATTATACAAGAAAACTTGAGGCTAAAACATCAAAGCCAAGATAGAATTTATAAACATTTAGACTATAGAATGGGAGAAAAATACTTTACTGATTCTTTTACTAGGGATCAAATTTCATGGATCTTTAAAGCACGATGTGGACTGATCAAATGCAACCAGTTTTAACATTGGAAGTACAGAACGTAAATGTACGTTATGCAATCTCAACCGGGATGAAACATTGCAACATTTCTTAGGAGAGTGTCCTGTCCTCAGAGAATTTAGAACGAGATTTTTTCAATCTGCAACACTATCAGAAGAAGATGCTATTAACATTTTGGACGGTCGTGAAGCAAATTACTGGAGACAGCTGGTCATGTATTTGAAAACTTGTTTAAATTATAGAGAATTCCTAATAAGAGAATATAACACAGTATAAAACTATATTAACTCACAATCATAAACGGCAGATGGTTATTCTTAAAACCATTGCCTATTTAAATCAATTGTTTCTTTTTTGCAAACTAACTTTAGAGTAAGTTGTAAAATGTAAGGCACAAATTTTGTAAATAAAGAAATATATTACAAGTAATCTCCAATACAGGTATAATTGGCTAGGAAGCTTTCTATGTATTGATTTTTTGAAATAAAAATAAAAAAATAATTAAGGAATGTCCACAATCTCCTTGGTCCTCCCCTGGAGTGTTATTAGTGAAACCAGAGAAGGATAGGTTCTGCGTGAATAGCCGAATACTAAATGCAGTGACAGTCAAAGATTCGTATCCGATACCTAATATCGAAGGTATACTGTCAAGTTCAGTTCAGAACATTTCGAAAGTGGACTTAAAAGATGCCTTTTGGCAAATTAAGATAGATGACTCCTTAAAGCCAAAAAGAGCATTTACAAATCCAAATAGACCCCTTTATCAATTTACGAGAATGCCATTTGGGCTCGGCAATGCACACCAAACAATGTGCAGATTAATGGACATTGTAATCCCATATAACCTGAAGTATAGGGTCCTCGTATATTTAGATGATTTGTTAATAGTATCTGGCTCAGTGGCGAAGCCCTAATGTTCAAATCTGTCACTTATATATTCTAAATCTTCATCTTCAATATATGCACCAGATAATGTGCAAATATCAAGAACATCCTTTACCGACGAAACTAACAAATATATTGCTAGAAAAAGAAGGATTCTGGGTAGAAAACATTAAAAATCTTGCTCAATGATTGAACGTTCAATGGCCAGATACCTCAAGCGAACAGGAGTGGATATTATTTAGTAGATTATACAAGAAAACTTGAGGCTAAAACATCAAAGCCAAGATAGAATTTATAAACATTTAGACTATAGAATGGGAGAAAAATACTTTACTGATTCTTTTACTAGTGATCAAATTTCATGGATCTTTAAAGCACGATGTGGACTGATCAAATTGAATGCAACCAGTTTTAACATTGAAAGTACAGAACGTAAATGTACGTTATGCAATCTCAACTGGGATGAAACATTGCAACATTTCTTAGGAGAGTGTCCTGTCCTCAGAGAATTTAGAACGAGATTTTTTTAATCTGCAACACTATCAGAAGAAGATGCTATTAACATTTTGGACGGTCGCGAAGCAAATTACTGGAGACAGCTGGTCATGTATTTGAAAACTTGTTTAAATTATAGAGAATTCCTAATAAGAGAGTTTTTCGCTTGCGCAATATATTTCCAATTTAAATTAATTAATTCAAAATGAATGATGAGCAAGCTCAGGTGTCTCAAAAAGACACATCTAATGAAGAATTGAAGCAACAACGTGGCTGCTCATAGGTTAGCATGACCCGAATCAAAAATATAATTGAATCCAACACTTCACTGTCGCATACAGAGCTGGAGTACAGATTGGGAATTGTCGAGTCGCACTATAAGCAAGCTTCATACTATCAAAGACAGATAGAAAAATTGTCTCCTAAAGACTCTGTTAGATCTGACATTGAGGAATTGTATGAGACAATTAAATCCAAAATTCTTACTCTCATGGGGCAAAGTAGACGTCCTAGCATGGCAGAACAATCCTTTATGTGGCCTCAAGCCCAATCCAATAGATTACCCAGTCTTAAATTGCCAAAATTTGATGGGAAGTACCTGGAATATAAGAACTTTATAAATACGTTCAACAATTTGGCTCACAATGACCCATACATTTCCACATCGAAATAATTTAATCATTTATTATCATGGCTCAATGGGGAAGCCCTAGCTACAATAAAAGCATTTCAAGTAACTGATGAAAATTACCCTAGCGCCCTCAGATGATTGAAAAAAAGGTATGATAACGATACCCTAATCTTCCTCGAAAATGTTACCTCGATGTTCGAGCTTCCAAAATCGAATAATAATACTATTAATAATAATATAATAATAATTATAATAATAATAATGATAATAATAGTAATAATAATAATAATAATAGTAATAATAATAATAATAATAATAATAATAATAATAATAATAATAATGATAATAATAATCGCTGTAGCCTTCAAACAGATCGCACGCATCGTCGCATACAAGCTTAACAAACAGTTTTACCAACAGAAAGTGAAACACAAATATTTTCTTAAAAAAAATTTTAAATTTTCTTAAAAATAAAGCATTTGTGTCTATCAAATCTATTGTGAAATACGCGGAAAAAATCCAAATAGAATGTAGGGAATCGAAGAACAAAGTAAAATTACTTGTCGACAATGTTCATTAGAAATAAAATCAATTTTATTGGTTCGTTGGTATTATTGCAATAGCAATTATCACTTTACTCCGTGTTGCTCACTCTCTGAGAGCACATATAAAGGCATGGGTCATTCCAAAAGAGTTGTGTGGAGATGCAAAAAATTCACCATAAAATCTCCCAACGTAGCTAATTTGGTGCTACCAACTGAAGATGAACAACAATCCATGAGTAGTCAACAAGGCAAACAACAAAGAGATGACATTGATGAGGCTAGCAATAGCAAAAGATTCAAAAACACAAACACACCAACAACGTCAATATGCAAAAATACGTCTCAAAACAGAGACATAGATGATGTAAAGATAAGTTTGTGTAGTTTAGAAATCTGCATTAAACAACTCACCATGAGAATGACAACAATGAGTGCAAAACTTGATAAGACCACAGAAGAAATGAACAATAACGTCGCAACACTTACAACACAAATTCACGATTTGTATGAAAAGGATAGAGAGAAGAGTGCACAAATAAATGATCTCAATGAGAAAGATCGAGAGAAAAGTGCACACATTAAGAAACTCAACCAGAGAATAGAGAGGTTAGAGCAAAACTTAATAAACAAAAACATTGAAATTAGCAATGTGCACAATATGGATATCGAGGTGAATGAACTGGTATCCAAAATATCGGAGAAAACAGGAGTTCAAATTAGCAACAACGACATGAAGAGAATTATCAGAATAGAAAAAAAGAAAAAAATTTCTATTGAGTTTGCATCAGTACACAAAAAACGAGAGATCATGAAAAAATAACGAGACATCGATTACAAATATCTGATGGAAGCAGCGAAGCAGAGAAAAGTGTCAATTTTGTATTTCTAAATGATGAACTTACACCATATTACAGACGTTTGCTTTGGATGACCAAAACCAAAGCAAAGGAATGTAAATGGAGATATGTATGGGTACGAAATGGGAGTAAATATGCCCGAAAAAATGACAATTCAAGATTTATAGTAATAAATGATGCTTCGTATTTGGAAAGGATAACCGAAACTAACTAAAAGAACACAGCTTGCCGATTAAATGTTCTCATACCAAGAAATTTACAAAATAACTAAAGCGAAAGTGGAAATCGTTCCAAATTAAAATCAAACCAATAAAAATAAATCAAAATATTAGCGAAAAAAGACGTTTTGAATAAAATAAAAACAGCATAAGAAATTTTCAAATTCAATTATTTATTTAGTAATCAAAAAACAAATGAACACATTTTAAAAATTAATTATACAAATGAGGAAATTTGCAACTTCAATGAAATAAAAACAAAATATACTTGTTTTTGTGTCTCTGATACATATAAACATACGATCTCTGAGGAAGAATTTTTTGTCATTTTTAACAAACATCTCAAAAATAATAAACAATATACAGTTGATTGTACTGTGCGAAACAAATATAACAGATGATGAGTATTCTTTTTATAGAATAGATGGATTTAGTTCCATCTTTATAACCAGGGATGGCATAGGAGGAGGAATAGCGGAGTACATAAAGGACACTTTGCAATTTATAAATGTAAATATGACGTCGGCAGAAATAGGAAGAATGGACATCGGATATGATAAGGATAAAAGTGCCACAGTTCTAGCCATTTATAGACCCCCAAGTAAGAGCAGCACGCTTTTTTTGCACGAGATAGAAAACTTCTTATCTGATATGGAAAGCAAAAACAAGAAATAATATTATTAGGCGATCTTAACATTGATATCATGAAACAGAATACAATAACCTTAAAAGACCTCAGCATCATGGCAACAAATGGACTGAAATGTATGATTTACAATCCAACGAGAGAAGATCAAAGTCGCAACACAAATACATGCATCGATCACATCTTTATTAGATGGAACAAAAAACTTAAAGAGGCTTATTCCGCAATAGTAAAAACTGTGATTTCTGATCACCATGCTTTATTTGCCTGCGTAGATGAAGAAAAACAGAAAACAACGCAAAACAATCAGAATATAAAAAACAATCATAAATATAAAATCAACACCAACGTGCCAACGTGGTGCAATGGTATGCACACCCGCCTTGCACGCTGAAGGTCGTGGGTTCGATTCCCCGGCCAGTCAAACATCAACATTTTCAACGTTGGCAAACTACCCCTCAGTAATGTTGGCGACATTTCCTGAGTATTCCAGCCATGTAAAACTTCTCTACAAGTGGTGTCTTAGGACACGCCGTTCGGACTCGGCGATAAACTGTAGGTCCCATATCACTGAGCTAATATGAATCGGGGTGCACTCATTGATATGAGAGAGGTCTCCCTTGTCCCGTATGGGATGTTTGTGGAACAATTATATTATTATTATATATTATAATTATTACCAATAAAGTAAATCGGCATGTCAGAAACATTAATTGGGAAGAAATTATTAACACGTCCAATAATTGAAATGAACTCAACAATCCATATTTATAAATGAGCTTGGTGATAAGTGACTGACTGACTGACTGACTGACTCATCATCAACGCCCAGCCAAAACGGCTAAAGCTAGGAGCTTGAAATTTTACCAGTGGGTCACTGTGATGCAAATGTGCGAGATAAGGCCGGGTTTTAGAAAATTCGTCCTGGAATCACAAAAAAAAACAACGACAAAAATCCTTATTTTTCATTATTATTAGGTACTTATTCACTTAGTTGGCCCTCTGCAAGACATGTGTCAAATTAACAATGCTATAACTTCTTGATATCGTAAGAGATCACACATAATTTCAAATTTTGTAGTTTACTTCTAGGCGCACTTATTTTATCGTAAACCACTAAATAATAGAAAGACAAGACGTTTGTTATCTTCCATTGCAACAGATGTCGCAGTTGGTGATAATGGTAGTAGTAGTAGTAGTATTCTTTATTGGTTTAATTCATGTTTATATAGTACAAGCAATACAAATAAAGCAAACTAAAGAATAATTGGTTGAAAATATTTATGAAATTGACCTTTAGTCGTCTGTCCTATTAATTATAGTTATAATGTAAATTTTAGAGATATTATAGTTCCAAAAGTTGTTACAAATTATACTCTGATAGTAAATTATTTCTATATTGATTACAGTTTTTCAAGAAACTTGCTAAGCATTTCCAATTAATGACATTTCCATTAAGTATATCCATTAATTCTGGTTCAGAGAGAAAGAATTTCTGGAAGAACATGAGACGGAATTCTTTAAGAACTGGACATCGTCCTAGAAAATGGTGTAGGTTTTCTGTTTCATTGAAGTTACACATTGAACACCTAGGATTCACGTTTGCTCCGAATCTGTTGGAATTTAGTGAGAACATATCACTTCGGGCTTTCAAAATCCACATCATCTCGTTCTGTGTTAGTGATTCAGTGAAATACGATCCACCGAGAGCAGGCTGTAGCTTATTGTAGAAACGAAGTGAACTGTTCGCGCTTGTTCTTGCGTCATTCATTTGCTTTGAACGTAGATTTAGAAGGAGCCATTGTATGTTTTGTAGCCATTCTTGCTTTGTTAGACTAGTACTGAAATTTTCTATATTGTGCTGTGATGTTAAAGTATTTATCTGTGATTTCCAAAATATCTCAAGACTCATAGTTTTTTCCGCAAGTATTTTTGGCAACCTGTTCTCATTATAATCATATAGTACTCTATTTATGTAGTTTAAATGACTGTTTAAAGTATAGATATGACCATTGTCAATGCCAGTTTCCAGCTTCAGTATGTATGTGGGGGTAAAACTTGGTATTTTCAATATCTTCTTTAAGAAGTAGAGAGTCAGTTTGTCAACTTCTTCAAAATTAGAGAATCCCCATAGTTGTGATCCATATGACTGTATAGATCTACATATTGCCATGAAAATTTTCCATTTAGTTTTGATGGAGACATTTTGTTTCGACAAAAAACATTGCCATGTAGAGTTGATGCTATTTTTGGCCAGTTTGTTCCGTTCTTGTATTTGTTTTTTATGTGAAAGTTTAGGTGTAAAAATCAATCCAAGGTATGTATATTCAGAGGTAATTGTGATCTCACTGCCTTTATAAAACCATTTTTCGTTTTGAGATATCTTTCCTCCTTTTCGAAATATCATTATTTTTGATTTTTCCATATTCACCTCCATGTTCCACATTTTACAATATTCTTCTAGCCTTTGGATCATATTTTGTAACACATGTATTTCGTCTGCCAAGAGAACGATGTCGTCCGCATACATAAGAAGCCTAATATTTTGTTCATCAATACAGGTACCGCCACCAATAAAATCATGTAGGTCGTTTAGGTACAAAATAAACAGAAGTGGTGATAGTAAGCATCCCTGTTTTACACCAATCTCTGTGTTAAACTCTCCCGATAGTTCATTTCCTGTCCAGACTGAGAATTTTGTGTTTTTGTATATTTGTTCGATGAATTTAACTATTTTTGTTGATACACCAATGGTATGGAGCTTATAAATCATTGCTTTCCGTGAGACGCGGTCGAAGGGTGCTCTAAAGTCTACGAAAAAGGCATAGGTTTTCTTGTTTCTGTACCAGTTCAGGTGTATAATTGAGGATAGATTAAACAAATTGTCAGCAGTAGAATAGTTTTTCCGGAAACCGGCTTGGTACTCATTAATCTTTCCATGCTTTTCTGCCCAATCAGACAATCTATCGGTGATTATACCCATCATAACCTTTGGTAGGCAGTTCATAAATGATATACCACGATAGTTTTGTGGTTGTGTTTTATCTCCTTTTTTAAAGATTGGGTAAATAATGCTTTTTACGAAAGATGCGTCAACTTCTGCCATTTCGAGATAAATGTTGCAAGTGCGCACTATCTCATTTAAACAATCATCGCCTGCGTATTTGTAGAATTCGTATGGGATACGATCTTCTCCCGGGGCTTTATTAAGCTTAGTCTTATTAAGTGCCTTTTTAACTTCCAGTAAACTTATTTCTTTATCCAAATCTTCATCTTTTGTGTACATAAAAGCATACTGTATGTCTTGGGAAATTTGCGTTTGATTAAGAAGTTTTTGAAAGTATGACATTAAATCATTCACTTCAACATGTATATCACAACCTTTTCCGTCGTTTCTCAGCTCTTTTACCAAGTTCCACCAATCACAAGAGTTGTTCACATTGTCTATCTTCCTTTCAAGTGAGTTTTCATAATCGATTTTAGCCTTTTGACACATTTCTTTATATTGTTTGTTAAATCTTAAGTAATTCTGCCGGTTCTCAGTACTCGGGTGTTTTCTGAATATATTCAAATACTGATATGATTTTTTCCTTGCATTGAAGCAAGAAGTGTTAAACCACTTTTCATGTTTTTGAAAACGCATGTTCCTTGTAGATATAGTTCGTTGAGCTTCACTGATTATGTTAGCTAATTCGTTGAAATTTAAGTGTGATTGCTGGGTACGAGTTGTGAGAATTCTTGACACGTTATTTTGATACTGAATACATTTCCGATTATCCCACCTCAACTTCGGTAGCAGAGTGTTATTTTCTTCCGGTCTATTGGTTATTCTAAACATCATCGATAAAACTATTGGCATATGGTCGGACCATGGTTTATTATTGACTTCAAATGTATGTATTTCTGATAGAATTTCTTGTGATATCGCACATATATCATTGACAGAAGTTCCAACACCGCTAACAAAAGTATATTCGCCAAGTTCATCCCCTTTTGTCATGCCATTTGCAATCACCAAACCGTGGTCGTAACAGAAATTCAAAAACTCACATCCCCTTGTATTTATTTCTGCATCTTTGGATCTTCTTTCTTCAGTTCCAGCATGGAATTTTTCTTTAAATAAATCATCAATGTCTTTTTGCATATTTCCAATTCTTACGTTCAAATCGCCTATTATTATAGGACTTTCTATGTCTATTTCTCTAAGTATGTCATCGAGTTTCGCAAAATCTTGTTTCCATGTTGGGACCCTTAAGTACATTGGTATGAGACTGAATTTTAATGCAGGTGTGGCAATATTAATTATACTTAATCCATTTTGAGTTTCATGTGTATACTGTATGCCATGTTTTCTCAAACTTTTCCTTACTCCAATTAAGCAACCACCAATCCCTCTGCCAAAACGAGAATTTCTTGTAGCATATTGCCAAAATATCTCAAAGTTTCCAAAATACTTGTCGAATTTATCTGTTTTATTAGCGCAAACATGCGTTTCCAAGAGAATAATTATATCAAAGCCGTTTATATATTTAAAAAAATCTGCGTATAGCATTTTGTTGTCTAACCCGTGTACATTATATGACAGAATATTTAAAACATGTTTTTCTATTATGGTTTTGCTGTTATTTATATTGCTTTTGTTTAGTTTTTTTGATTGATTTTATTGTATAGTGTACTATAGCTAAGATCTACAGCATTGATTTTTTCGCCATATAATTCTTTAAGTTCTGTTTCTGCCTTATTTTTTCCGCACATTAACTCTCCGGTTTTGGCCCATGTCATCCATTTAGTTCCAATTTTTATTGTATCATTTTTAACAAAAACTTTATGCGATTTATCTATCGCCAGTAATTCGGCCTTTAATTGGTATAGTACTCTCTTATTTTGTTGTCTTTTTTCGCTCAAATCTTTTTCAATTATTATATTGGTTCCAGACAGCTTATGTGAGTTTTTAAAAATCCTCCTTACCATTTCTTCATCTTGCATTTCTACTATGGTATTTATTTTGTCGCCTGAGGAGTATACCACTCGAGCTGATACCACAGTTAAATCATAAATTTTTAAATTATTTTTAAAAAGGTGTTCAACAGAATTCTTTGGGGAACCCTTCTTAGTAACTCCTTTGATAAATATGTTTTTCCGTTTGCTTTGCTCTGTTAAACGATTAATTTGTTGTTGATCTCTTAATCTGTCTGCTTTCAATTCTTCAATTTCAGTCCGCATAGCTTCATTTTCTGCCTTAAGCTCTTTGTACTTATCGTCGATGTCTCCAATTTTATTTTTAATTTCATCCATGTCATCTTTTGTTGCCAAGTTTCGCAATTTATTTTCTATCACCGACTCCATCGAGGATTGCATCATCTTCATTAATTCTGCTAACTGCACATTTCCAACGAGTTTCTGTGACTCAGCCGTATTAATGTCTTCCGGCGAAGTTTCAACAAGCATTCTTTTCGCCGACTGTGCCATTTGAACAGGATCAATTGAAACGGGCGTTTGAGACATATTTGAGAGAAAAATGTTTACCTGGCAATGCCGTGTTTATAATGAGTGACTACAAGTGATTGGTAACGCTTTGATTTTAGTACACACAGCTGGCGGTTAGTATCTTGGTTGGCAACACTGTTGTCATCCAACCAATAATTTGTTTGACAGCGAACAGCTGATTTTTGTTGAAAACAATGGCTTTGAGTGATTTCGATACAAAACAACAGAATTGAAACGCGGGTTTTCCAGTGTAAATTTTGTGCAAAATATTTTAAATATTGATATTTTTGTATATTCACCGCTCTAATCCTTCTGCCAACAATCAGTGATTCACCAAATACGATGTGGCTTGCAGTGGAATGTGCCTAAATGCAAACAGTGTACCAGAAATACTTTTTTTTTGCGGCAACTTCCGGGAGCTGTTTATAAACACGTCTATCTCTTTAAAACAACAACAGTAATGGTATAAACATCAATTACGCAAAAAATACAAACAGATCCTGATTTAGTTTTCACATAACAGGTGTCGCACAATAGATTTTCATTCGTTAAAATCCAGTTAGAAAAAATGATTACAAACGATGCATTTGTAAAAATTTTGTTTTTCAATTTAAAATTAAAACAAAAATTCTTTCAATAAATGATGTTGGGTTTGTTGAACAAATGAGTTGCTGTTGAAGACAACATTAGGGGAATAAATTCAGAAATCGTCCAGAAATAACAGCTACTAAAAACTGTATGGACCTGACTTTTTGGTAATAACTAAATGTTTGCAAATCAATGAAAGTGCAATAAAATTGTGCATATTACAACGATTTATTTGCAATTAAGAATTTTATCGTATATGGAGATGTACAGTCATAACTATTCAATTTTCAATTTCAAAATCTGTAATTTGAAGAAATTGCTAAATAATTAATGAAATCAATAATAGGCCCCAGACCAGAGACAAAAATTAGTTCTGTAATTGAAAACGATTTGGAGTATGTGTGTTACGTGAAAAAGGCAGAAAAGTATTACATAACGGAGTATTCATCACGAAGGGTTAGGAAAAAGTTCTCTCCCCGCAAAATATAAAGCAACGAATCAGATTTGCTACTAAGAAGATTTCAAGCCCGTACCTTGATGACGTTATATTTTCTGATGAGATGAAAATTATGTTGCACTATTACGACGGAACCCAAAAAATATGACGCAACCCTCTCACAGCCCTGGAAAATAAAAATGCAATACTTACTGTAAAGTTCGGAGAACTGTAAGTTATGGTATGGACATAGACAAATAAAGTGTATAGACAATGGATAACTCATGTTGAGTGCTGTCAAAAGACTCAAACCAAAATACTCAACATTTTTCGAAGTCGATTTTTGAGAAAAATTGCCAGATTTTCTTTTACATCTGAGTATGTACATTTCGTCAAAAACTAACCCCATACAGTTTTTGTTAGAACAAAATGTTTTTAAATATATGTTTTTAATTGAGTTGTTCTGAAAACGAAATCGATGTTAACAAATGAATCGTATAGACAAAGGATTACTCATTCGATTTGTCCCTAGGTTTTACCATTTTTGAGATTTAGAAGTTCAGGTCACAGTTTTAGGTTTTTTTGTTAGGTTTTCGCGAGTTTGCTTGAAAACGGCAAGTGTTGTCAAAATGGGACTTATAGCTGTGAAAATTTCGTAATTTTTTCCTGGGTTGTACCATTTTTGCGATATATAATTAAAAGTATGGAAATTGCAGTCATGACATTGTTTCATATGGAGACGATACAGTCAGTGAACTAATCTGAACATCTATAGCTTCGTTCCCGTACTTTTTAATGGTAAAACTCGTAAAAGAGAGAACTGCAAAAAAGTTGTTGTTACACACAAATTTCTTGAAATAGTTCAGGAACGGAAAAATGGAAAATACGTCAAAAAAACTGGAACAAATGTCAAAGTCGGCGTATCAGCCAATCAGACGCCGGCAACCATGTTACTATTTTTTTACTCGCCCAAATTTGTCGTGTAAAAAGTTTTTAAAGAGAGCGTCATTCAGCGCCATTTTTTGTTTAAAGAGAAGTGAACATTTTACAACTTTTGTGTACGGGAACGGTTTTTCGAGTAAAATGTGTAAAAGTCGTAAAAATTGTAAAAACTTTTTAGTTCTGGAACACAGCTTATATCTCAAAAATGGTAAAACCTACGATAATATCATAAAATACAATTTTGTAGACAATTTTCACTGCTACAACAACAACATTTTGATAGGACGCGAAAACCTAAAAAACCCCAAAAAATGTGAACTTTGACCGCGATTTATTTAAAAAGCGCTCAGGCGATTTTTTATTCACAGGTGTAAGCTCCTTTCATTTAATGTTGGTTCAAGAGCACCGTATCATGTTATATGCTGTTAACCGATCCAAACTAAAATACCTCAACGTTTTTCGAAGGCGAATTAAAAAAAAAAATCCGATATATAAGTTAAAGTAGGGAAATTGCAGTCCTGACATTGTTTCATATGGAGACGATACAGTCAGTGAATTGTCCTAGTCTGAACATCTATATCTTAAAAATGGTAAAACCTACAAAAATATCACAAAGGACAATTTTGTAGAGAATTTTCGATGCTACAACATTTTCTTTATTCCATTTTGATAGGGCGTGAAAACCTAAAAACCCCCAAAAATGTGAACTTTGACCGTGATTTATTTTAAGAGCGCACCATACAGTTTTTGTTTGACAAAATATGATTACAATTGTATTTTTAATTCTGTGGCATGGGGTCGTATATAAAGCAAGAACTTTGGTAAAATACGGATTTCGGAGGAAACATTGAAAAATTATTTAATCGACAACGTCAAAATTGGGTTTTTGGACACTGAAAATTATAAATTATAATATAAACTCTACCAATACAAGACAGTCTAGACAGACGTAAATTTTATTTACGTAGGATTTGGTTGTTATACAACTACAACGAAAACATCGACACTAAAGTCCAAAGTCCAAATATTAACCCCATTGAAAATTTATGGGTTCATCTGAAGATATAAGTCAGGAATAAGACAGCCCACTTATATGAGAGACTTAACTAAGATCAATGGCACAAATATTAATAAAATATGACATTTCGAATTGTATTTTTTTAAATCCCATGTAATTGATGCCCAAAGTATGTATACGTTATATTAAGACCAACTTTTTCTGGAAGTCCCGATACGATAAATGTTAAAAATTTATGATGGTCGCAATTATGACCAAAGGACTATAGCTATTACTTTTGACGAGAATCGGTTGAGATTTGGAAATAGCTCCCATATATTCTCCCGATTCCGTATATTCTATCCACCAAACAACTATTTTATAACAAATGTGTAATGAAATCGGTTCAGTAGTGCGATTCACTAACTAATTTTGTGAGTTACCGACAATTGTCGGTAAAATTAAAATGCTTATAATTTTGGTAATTACCGATGTTTTTCGGTAAGTAAGCGATGAAAAAAGCAGTCGTAAGGTTATACCGATAGCAACAGTGTTGTCAACTTTTATTTGAACTTTTCATTTATAATTTTGCGTTTTAATTTTACCGATTTTTGTCGGTAACTCAAAAAATGTGTTAGAGAATCGCACTACAGATTTGGATATAGCTCCATACATTTGAATTCCTATTACTGCTTGATATGTTTAAGACATTGTCATTGTTTGCACTTATTTTTAATGCCAATAATACTGTAAGTAAGCAGATAATCGAGCCATGTTTAATAAAATACTGCTTAGTGTAGTACAATTCAACTGTTTTGCCCCTCCGAGGAACATTGAAGTGACGGTTGAGCTAAGTACTTTCATTACTAAAGGGATTTAGTTATGCCATATTCGATGTAGTGTAGGGTACCAAATGTTAAAGGAATATGTAGTTTAAACAACAGTCGTTGAGAATATAGTTTTAAATATACTACGGCCCACATTTCGATTTATGTAGTTCTATTTGAAAACCACAGGTATGATTTTTAGAAAGAACATGTGGTAAAACCTTAAACTGTCGTACTTTACTGGATAAAGAATTTGTAAATAGGAACGGGTGAAACTATAATCTGCATTTCAATTTATTTATTTATTATCCTCCTTTATATTCGTGTGAATTCTCCGCTAACGAAGTAGCGGGCACTTGCTAGTAATAACAATAGTAATAATAATAATAATTTTTGGTCTGTTCCAAGAATTTACTAATTTTTACTATTTTTTCGATAACATAAAGGAAAATCGTTATCGTAGTAAAATATAGTAGCTTCTTGCAGGTTCTGGAACAGAGCAAATAATATTCCCACTCCCACGGAGATAAAAATAAATAAACCATGTTTCGAGGCGGCTATTCTACTACTTTTTCCAATTATTGAAAAATATAGCTTTGATAGTGACACGACACGGAACAACAAGCTGATTGCAAAGCCGCCAACCAATGAAGCCTACGGCAGCCTGTACGGTACCTCCTTCGAAGAAACCACTTTTTAATACTATCAAATTCTCATTATTTGGCATTGACATATTTATTTAACCCTTCTCAATTTTTAAATTTGTTCCAATGATGCTTTTTTCCTTCTTAGAATCTGTGTACTACCTTAAACTACGACTATGTACATCGTACATAAAATCAAAGGTAATGACATATTCTAATGAGTGAAATTTCTATATAGGCCTCCTTTCAGCAACTACGCTAGAGTGTTTAAATTAACATCTTGGTCCTTGGCAAGGATAGGATCTCGTCCTACTCGTCAAACCCTTTGTACAAAGGTAGTATAAAACGTTAAATCAATAAAAGTTCAGGCCATTGCGATTATGATGACGATTCTTTTTCTCCTTCTTAGAAACTGTCTACTACCTTAAACTACGACTATGTACATCGTACATAAAATCAAAGGTAATGACATATTCTAATGAGTGAAATTTCTATAAAGCCCTCCTTTCAGCATCTACGCTAGAGTGTTTAAACTAATATCTTGGTCTACGGCAACGATAGGATTTCGTCCTACTCGTCAAACCCTTTGTACAAAGGTAGCATCGAACGTTAAATCAATAAAAGTATAGGCCACTGCGATTAGAAAAAATACTTTCACACTGCGTTTTATTTTTCTCTAATTTTCCAAAACTTGGAACGCAATAGTCTCAGCACAAGTGGATTTCCTCCATGTAGGAAATTTTATGTGTAAACCGGACAAAAACGAGAGAGTGGACAGCTGTATGTATATAGCTATTAACCGGTTTCGGACAGAGGTAATTTCTTCTTGGGATTTTGTCTTTGAAGTTTTTTATAGTAAGCTATCAATTTGGGATGTGTACTGTGAAGAAATCTCAAAACATAGGCAACAACTAAATATCAAATATATATTTGACTTCCACTTTCTCATATAGGCTCCAGCAGAATTTAGAGCTGAAATCATTTGATTTCGGGCTTGTTAGTCCCCTTAAATTCAATGAGCACCCACGAGAGCATCACCAATATACATGAAGATCCTTTGCGACTAGCTAGCTGAATTTTTATGCGGGTCGCCAAATATGGTAAACAATTGACTCCAAAAGTCACAGCTCTAAGCTCATAACCATGGATAACATCTTTTGGATCTTTTCGGAATAGCAACTTCTGGACGGACCAAATTTGGCGATACATCTTCGTAATGTCGTCATTGAAGACAAGGATAAGGATCATAAGATCATTTTGGAGGACCCACATGTAAAATAGCATTAAACTGACACTGTTAGAAGAAGTCGCAGGGGAATTAAAAACAACTCGAACTTTGGTGGTTGTACTCTCTGGTTTGATAACCGCATGATGTGGCAAGTAGTAATTGACAGGAGAGTTAGAATTAGAAATGGGTTCTACGTTGACCCTGTGGCCTAATGAAATGTATTCTTCCAAAACTCTATCGTACTTTTGCTTGAATTCAGGTGATTTGAAGAGACGAGCCTTATTTCTGAAGAACCGTGTCATGTCCGAGTTTCTGGATTCCCCGATTCCTCTATTTTGAGCACTTTCTACCTTAAAAGGGAAGGAGACATATACCTGCCTTCTTCGTCTCTCGCTGTTGTTTGAGAATGTAGATTTTAACAGATTGCATAGGCCTCAGACAAAAATTTTCTTTGCGGGAGCTCCTCTTTGTCTAAAGATATATCAGAGAAAAATGAGACCATGGAATTTAGAGAAGTGAACGGATGGAAGAAGAAGTGGGCCAGTAAGGATCCCGCCAAAAACTGTCTCTTGGGCCATCAATGACCCACACACTTGATTATTAACTCCTCATAACATAATAACAGGTAATATATCTCCTCCAAGAAGAACGGCAATTTGAGAGTTTTCGTTAAACGGAGGGTCTGCGAGGGTGATATCTGGAAGACCACGAAGAGAACTGACGTAAAAAGTTTTATTTAAATGAACTAATTGAGCCATCATGACCTAGGAGTTCCCTAAACAAATGAGCAGCAGCTAAAACAGTGATAGGAACTTCTATGCTTGAGTCATTGATCAAGCCTAGTGTACAGAAACACTGTCTTTGCACTGCGGCGGAAAAATAATTATTTAACCACGATATTTGGGCAGATTTACGTTTAAAGGAGAGTTTCAATTTGTTGAATAGGTTTTCGGACATAAAAGTTCCTTGTGAACCCGAATCGATCAATGCTCTAACTGGGTACATTAACCCGTTGTGGTGAACGATCACCCATTGTGGTGATCGTTGTACTGATCACCCTACGTCGCGTTGATCATACAAAATGTATTCCTTTTTCTTCATAATAGCACTCGATATCGTTTATTTGTTGATCTCATTTGAAAGACCGACACTTTTACTGAGAATTCGCTGTGATATTTACAAAAACATAACCCATAAAATTTCAAATCCGGCTTACATCGTTTATTGATATCTCGCTTTTCTAAATAATAGCTTTGTTCCCGTACTTTTTAATAGTAAAACTCGTAAAATAGAAAAAGAGAGAAAAATTATTGTCACACAATAGTTTTTTTCAGAAAGTTCGGGAACGCAAAATGGAAAAAACGTCAAAAAAGCTGGAACAAATGTCAAAGTCGGCGTACCAGCCAATCCGACGACGGCATCCATGTTACTATTTTTTACACGTTCAAATTTGTCGAGTAAAAAGTTTTAAAGAGAGCGTCATTCAGCGCCATTTTTCTTTAAAGGGAAGTGAACATTTTACAACTTTTTTGTGTACGGGAAACGGTTTTTCGGGTAAAATGTGTAAAAATCGTAAACATTGTAAAAACTTTTTAGTTCTGGAACAATGCTAATAACTCTTATTGCACCGGTCTCTTTATTTGTTGAGCATTTGATATTGTTGTTGTTATTCCCCAAGGTTTTTCCTAACACGCCTGAGAATTTGCATTGGCAAATTTACAATAACCACATACATACATTTTACCCTTCACATGTTCGTCGTTTGGTTTAAAAATTCTCACCAACCAATAACATACGCTCTTGTTGTTATTCTCCAAGGATCTTTTCTGACCAAGACCTTTTTTGAAATTTTGCATTGACAAATTTACAATAACAATACACAGTGTTATAGCCCACATATTATCGTTTGGTTTAATTTGTTATTACGATCCTCTCCAACCACAAAATAATTTAATTGCCTTTTCTTATTGCAATTCCTGATTGTCGCTAAAAGTCAATTTGGTCGACCATTAATACCAGTACTTGTGGTAATTATTTCGTTCCTCCACTGAAAACTCCTTAGTTGTTGCTATACTTGCTAGTTCTATATCGTTGTACTGATCACCCTACGTCGCGTTGATTATACTAAATGTATTCCTTTTTCTTCATAATATCACTCGATATAGTTTATTTGTTGATCTCATTTGAAAGGCCGCTACCTTTAGTGAGAATTCGCTGTGATATTTACAAAAATTTAACCCATAAAATTTTAAATCGGGCTTACATCGTTTATTGAACTCTCGCTTTGTTAAATAAGAACTCTCATTGCACTGATCTCTTTATTTGTTGATCATTTGATATTGTTGCTGTCATTCCCCAAGGTTTTTCCTAACAAGACTGAGAATGTAGGGTTGACCAGCAACCTGTTTTTCTAGTTCTTGGGGAGGCATGCAAATGCTGGTGTGCAACATGTGGGTTGCCGGCGCTTACAAACGCCACTTGGCACTAAGGTTTTTGTTGTTCTGCAGGCGCAATATCCTTTAAGCTCAAATGACAGAGCTAATTTTACTTTTTACTAGAAGTGTTATAGCCGGTTTAGGCTCTGTAAAACTTCTAACTTTATTTTCAAAATCACCGTCCTTATATACTAAACATACTAACATAGCGGTACTTAATCCTAGATTTTTGTTTACTTAATCTATCCTTAATCATAACAAAAACAATCCTTTAAACTACAGCTGTTAATCAGCTGATCTACTTAAAATACTGCAGGTGATCGGTATAAGGATAGTTCACATTGAACCATATATCGTTTGATAATATCTATTACTACACCCTCACTCTATAAAAAAACAATTTGTACTTTTGAAAAATTATTTAATACTATGAAATTCAGTAAAAATATTACATAATTCTCAATTCATGTTTTGACTCCATTTTTTCAAAATATTATTATGACATTTCTTCACTTTTCCATTTACATCTATTACAGTATTAACTCCATCAGTAGTTATTACTTTATAAGGACCTGAATACGGTGATTGTTATTTCTTTCTATTCATCAATCTTAACAGGACTAAATCGCCTTTATTTAACTTCAATGGGTTAGAAGTTTCGGTTTTCGTAATCCTTTTTAATTTTGACTTTTCTAAATATTCCTTAGATCTACAAAGCGAAAATCTAAGCCTTTGTTTTATTTCATTAGCATAATCTTCAATATTATAAAATGTTGACTCTTTTCTAATTTCAGCATTTGGTAGGTATGGTAATTTGCCAAAAACTAACTCATAAGGAGTATAGTTTGTGTCGACATGTGGTGTCGTATTATAAGCGAATGTAAAATACGGAATGCAAACGTCCTATTCATCATCCTGCGAAAAATTATGTAGAAATTCATTAAGAATTCTATGATTTCTCTCTACCGAACCCAAAGTGATAAAGGAGGGCTAAATAATTGTTTAACTTGCAATAAACGACGTACTTCAGTCATTAACTGATTAGAGAGCTCTGTACCATTATCCGACTTAAGAGTTTTGAAATTTCCATAAATTAAAATAAATTTCTCTACTAGAGTCTTTGCTACTGTTCTTGCATCTTTTGTTTCCATAGGACAAGTCACTATGTATTTAGTTAGATCACACTGTTTTGTTAAAACGTATCTATAACCATTTGATAACCTTAGTGGACCTACTGTATCTACTGATACTACATTGATACGTTGACCCTGTGGCCTAATGAAATGTATTCTTCCAAAACTCTATCGTACTTTTGCTTGAATTCAGGTGATTTGAAGAGACGAGCCTTATTTCTGAAGAACCGTGTCATGTCCGAGTTTCTGGATTCCCCGATTCCTCTATTTTGAGCACATTCTACCTTAAAAGGGAAGGAGACATATACCTGCCTTCTTCGTCTCTCGCTGTTGTTTGAGAATGTAGATTTTAACAGATTGCATAGGCCTCAGACAAAAATTTTCTTTGCGGGAGCTCCTCTTTGTCTAAAGATATATCAGAGAAAAATGAGACCATGGAATTTAGAGAAGTGAACGGATGGAAGAAGAAGTGGGCCAGTAAGGATCCCGCCAAAAACTGTCTCTTGGGCCATCAATGACCCCCACACTTGATTATTAACTCCTCATAACATAATAACAGGTAATATATCTCCTCCAAGAAGAACGGCAATTTGAGAGTTTTCGTTAAACGGAGGGTCTGCGAGGGTGATATCTGGAAGACCACGAAGAGAACTGACGTAAAAAGTTTTATTTAAATGAACTAATTGAGCCATCATGACCTAGGAGTTCCCTAAACAAATGAGCAGCAGCTAAAACAGTGATAGGAACTTCTATGCTTGAGTCATTGATCAAGCCTAGTGTACAGAAACACTGTCTTTGCACTGCGGCGGAAAAATAATTATTTAACCACGATATTTGGGCAGATTTACGTTTAAAGGAGAGTTTCAATTTGTTGAATAGGTTTTCGGACATAAAAGTTCCTTGTGAACCTGAATCGATCAATGCTCTAACTGGGTACATTAACCCGTTGTGGTGAACGATCACCCATTGTGGTGATCGTTGTACTGATCACCCTACGTCGCGTTGATCATACAAAATGTATTCCTTTTTCTTCATAATAGCACTCGATATCGTTTATTTGTTGATCTCATTTGAAAGACCGACACTTTTACTGAGAATTCGCTGTGATATTTACAAAAACATAACCCATAAAATTTCAAATCCGGCTTACATCGTTTATTGATATCTCGCTTTTCTAAATAATAGCTTTGTTCCCGTACTTTTTAATAGTAAAACTCGTAAAATAGAAAAAGAGAGAAAAATTATTGTCACACAATAGTTTTTTCAGAAAGTTCGGGAACGCAAAAATGGAAAAAACGTCAAAAAAGCTGGAACAAATGTCAAAGTCGGCGTACCAGCCAATCCGACGACGGCATCCATGTTACTATTTTTTACACGTTCAAATTTGTCGAGTAAAAAGTTTTTAAAGAGAGCGTCATTCAGCGCCATTTTTCTTTAAAGGGAAGTGAACATTTTACAACTTTTTTGTGTACGGGAACGGTTTTTCGGGTAAAATGTGTAAAAATCGTAAACATTGTAAAAACTTTTTAGTTCTGGAACAATGCTAATAACTCTTATTGCACCGGTCTCTTTATTTGTTGAGCATTTGATATTGTTGTTGTTATTCCCCAAGGTTTTTCCTAACACGCCTGAGAATTTGCATTGGCAAATTTACAATAACCACATACATACATTTTACCCTTCACATGTTCGTCGTTTGGTTTAAAAATTCTCACCAACCAATAACATACGCTCTTGTTGTTATTCTCCAAGGATCTTTTCTGACCAAGACCTTTTTTGAAATTTTGCATTGACAAATTTACAATAACAATACACAGTGTTATAGCCCACATATTATCGTTTGGTTTAATTTGTTATTACGATCCTCTCCAACCACAAAATAATTTAATTGCCTTTTCTTATTGCAATTCCTGATTGTCGCTAAAAGTCAATTTGGTCGACCATTAATACCAGTACTTGTGGTAATTATTTCGTTCCTCCACTGAAAACACCTTAGTTGTTGCTATACTTGCTAGTTCTATATCGTTGTACTGATCACCCTACGTCGCGTTGATTATACTAAATGTATTCCTTTTTCTTCATAATATCACTCGATATAGTTTATTTGTTGATCTCATTTGAAAGGCCGCTACCTTTAGTGAGAATTCGCTGTGATATTTACAAAAATTTAACCCATAAATTTTTAAATCGGGCTTACATCGTTTATTGAACTCTCGCTTTGTTAAATAAGAACTCTCATTGCACTGATCTCTTTATTTGTTGATCATTTGATATTGTTGCTGTCATTCCCCAAGGTTTTTCCTAACAAGACTGAGAATGTAGGGTTGACCAGCAACCTGTTGTTCTAGTTCTTGGGGAGGCATGCAAATGCTGGTGTGCAACATGTGGGTTGCCGGCGCTTACAAACGCCACTTGGCACTAAGGTTTTTGTTGTTCTGCAGGCGCAATATCCTTTAAGCTCAAATGACAGAGCTAATTTTACTTTTTACTAGAAGTGTTATAGCCGGTTTAGGCTCTGTAAAACTTCTAACTTTATTTTCAAAATCACCGTCCTTATATACTAAACATACTAACATAGCGGTACTTAATCCTAGATTTTGTTTACTTAATCTATCCTTAATCATAACAAAAACAATCCTTTAAACTACAGCTGTTAATCAGCTGATCTACTTAAAATACTGCAGGTGATCGGTATAAGGATAGTTCACATTGAACCATATATCGTTTGATAATATCTATTACTACACCCTCACCCTATAAAAAAACAATTTGTACTTTTTGAAAAATTATTTAATACTATGGAATTCAGTAAAAATATTACATAATTCTCAATTCATGTTTTGACTCCATTTTTTCAAAATATTATTATGACATTTCTTCACTTTTCCATTTACATCTATTACAGTATTAACTCCATCAGTAGTTATTACTTTATAAGGACCTGAATACGGTGATTGTTATTTCTTTCTATTCATCAATCTTAACAGGACTAAATCGCCTTTATTTAACTTCAATGGGTTAGAAGTTTCGGTTTTCGTAATCCTTTTTAATTTTGACTTTTCTAAATATTCCTTAGATCTACAAAGCGAAAATCTAAGCCTTTGTTTTATTTCATTAGCATAATCTTCAATATTATAAAATGTTGACTCTTTTCTAATTTCAGCATTTGGTAGGTATGGTAATTTGCCAAAAACTAACTCATAAGGAGTATAGTTTGTGTCGACATGTGGTGTCGTATTATAAGCGAATGTAAAATACGGAATGCAAACGTCCTATTCATCATCCTGCGAAATATTATGTAGAAATTCATTAAGAATTCTATGATTTCTCTCTACCGAACCCAAAGTGATAAAGGAGGGCTAAATAATTGTTTAACTTGCAATAAACGACGTACTTCAGTCATTAACTGATTAGAGAGCTCTGTACCATTATCCGACTTAAGAGTTTTGAAATTTCCATAAATTAAAATAAATTTCTCTACTAGAGTCTTTGCTACTGTTCTTGCATCTTTTGTTTCCATAGGACAAGTCACTATGTATTTAGTTAGATCACACTGTTTTGTTAAAACGTATCTATAACCATTTGATAACCTTAGTGGACCTACTGTATCTACTGATACTACCTCAAAACAATTTCCTGGCGTATCTGTTAACGTCACAGTTTCTTTAGTGTGTTCAGTTTGTTTGTTGATTATACATCGGGACGGTTTAAAACATATCACTTTATCATTTTCGGCATATTTTTCACAAATGTATCGTTGTTTGAGCTTTAGGGTCGTCTTTCTGACACCTAAATTTCCTCCATGTGTAGAATCATGGTATTCTGGTATTAATTTTAGTTTTGTATCCTTGCAGTTAATTCTTTCGGGATCTTGGTATAAAAGTATCTTTAATTTAGTGTTTCCTTCTTTCTGTAATTTATTAAATAATGTTTTGAATTCTTCCATGGCCATGGATATAAATATCTCGTCATTCTTATTCATTGCTAGCTAATGTATTCTTTGTTCATGCGCTTTCGTTATCAGTTTCTCCAAAGTCAACTCTGTGCGCATTGGATTATCGCTGTAACTCGCCGTGATTATATCTTTACCAATCTAAATCGTTGGTTTACGTATAGGTTTATCGAGTAAAAATCTATGCTCGGTTTAGAAAACGTAACAACAGCAGCCTGCTACTGTCACACTTAGGCTTCGAATCGAGTAAACCCATATTTATAAACGAAAATCTTACTGGTCATAACTACAAAATCCTGCAAGCCGCTATCAAGCTTCGAAAACAAAATGCTATTTCTTCTGCTTTCTCATTGCGTGGTCTTGTTTATATCAAAGCCACTCAGACTGATGATCCCCTACATATTGATGACCTGTGTAAATTAAATCAGTTTTTTCGACCATGCGATAATAATAATACCACTGAGCAAAATTAATTTCGTCTCTAAGTTAGCCGAGCCCTACTGTCGCACTGTCCTTGAGATCTACAATTTGTTAATCGCCTTTACAAACCTACCCATTCATTCATCTACTTCCAAACTTCCACTTGTCTGTCAAACCATTGCCTTAATTTTATTCCACGATGTCTATATCAAATGAAATGTTCATCAACGGTTCCAAAGACTCCACACAAAGCCTCATTCAAATACTAGGGAAACAAAAATCGGGTTTACGTATCTGCCACATTAATGCCCAAAGTCTGTCCAATAAAATGGATGAATTTCGTTACATATTCGAAAATTCTGCTGTGGATATTGTCTGCGTATCGGAAACCTGGTTCAACTCAATTACTCCTGACATATTGGTACGAGTTAATGGTTACAAAGTGTTTCGAACTGATAGATCGACTCATGCTGGAGGTTTAGCAATTTATGCGAAGACAAACATTCAATGTAAGATATTAAGTCAGTCTACAAGTGAGGATCGTATTGAACATCTCTTTACCGAAATTACTATTAATGGCAATAAACTGTTCCTGGCTTGTATCTATAGGCCCAAGCATAACATTAAGTATGACGATTTAATTGCTCTACTTGGGGATTTCACAGTACATTACTCAGATGTTGTAATCACAGGAGATCTCAACTGTAACTTACTGAAGCCTAATAATTTCGTAACGTCTTTGAATTCTATTGGCTTATTTGTGGTAAACTCAAATACACCTACGCACTTTTCTCAAACTTGCAATACACTGCTAGATCTCTTCATTGTCGACAGAACAGACAAGGTTTTATTGTACGACCAGTTGTCAGCCCCATGTTTCTCAAGACATGACCTCATCTTCATGACATACGAATTTAATATGGTTTTTGAAGAAGTTACCGAAAAATACTATGATTTTAAACGAATTAATATACCACAATTGGAAATTGACGTTGCTTATACGGACTGGGATGAGATCTATTGCTAAAGATCTTGTGACGATCAACTCTCGTGCCTACAAAATAAAATATCCTTGCTTTTTGATAAACACGTACAGCTACGAACTGTTAAAACCAAGCAGCGTGAATCATGGTTCAATGACAATATTAAAAAACTTATTGACACAAGAGATAAACTGTATATGCGTTGGAAGCGTTACAAGATATCCTCATTCCACGATGAGTATAAAGCTGCAAGGAAACAAGCTACGAAACAAATTCAACGAGCAAAATCTATTTTTTATCATAAAAAATTTAACTCTGCTATAGATTCCCAGCAGAAATGGAAAATCATCCGGGAAATTGGCATAGGCAAATCGAAAAACCAATCTCTTGGATCGGAAATTGATGTTGAGACATTGAACCGGCAGTTTGTGGACCTCATTCCGACATCAGGTATATCGAGTCCCACTTTTCCTCAATCGGACGATGCTCAAACAATATCACAATCTAGTTGGAATGTGAACAGTGAACTCACTAACGTGCTTGAATTTAACTGCGTCTCTCCACCTGAAGTCCTCTCCTCATGCATATCAGTTAAATCAAATGCTATGGGAACTGACATGTTGCATCCAAAATTTGTCAAACTACTCTTGCCTTATATTCTTAACCACATAACACACATTTTCAATACAATCATCACGACAAGTACATACCCCAATACGTGGAAACATGCCAAAGTTATTCCAATCCTCAAAGCCAACAAAGAATATAGGCCAATTGCTATTTTACCCTTTCTTTCAAAAGTGTTCGAGAAAATTATACACGAGCAAATTACGCACCACATTCAACTTCATAACTTATTGTTTGAACGTCAATCTGGCTTCAGGCCCAACCACAGCTGCATAACAGCACTAATGGATGTGTCTGAATCTATAAGGAATAAGATTGATTCTGGAAATATAACGTTCTTAGTTCTGTTGGATCACTCGAAGGCATTCGATTGTGTAAACCATAATATTCTTTGCTCAAAACTGAAATCACTGTTTCGTTTTTCTGATACCTCTGTTCGACTCATTAGTTCATACCTGCAATACAGAACCCAATCTGTCTACTGCAATCATAAAGTGTCAAATGCTTTGATAATTAAGAGAGGTGTTCCTCAAGGATCGATTCTGGGACCCCTCTTTTTTTCAATGTATATACAAGATCTTCAAGACCACATTTCACACTCAAAGTTCCATGTTTATGCTGATGACGTGCAGCTATACCTAAGTAGCCCCAAATCTGAAATTCAATCGCTAACGGCCATGTTGAACGAGGATTTACTTAATGTTTACGAGTGGGCCAGAAACAATGATTTATTCCTAAATCCTGCTAAGACTAAATGCCTAATACTAAGCAAATCTAAACTTGCACAGTCCCTTGTTTGTCACGATATTATATTAAACAACCAATCAATTAGCATCGTAAATGAAGTGAAAAACCTGGGAGTAATGTTTAACAATCGTCTTAAATGGCACAATCACATACAATTTACCACAGGGAAAGTATTTGGAATGCTAAGAACACTCTACGCCTGCCAACGTTTCACACCACTACACATCAGGACACTTCTTGCCAAAACATATCTTGTGCCACAACTACTGTATGGATGCGAATTATTTGCATCATGCGACAAAAAGAGCCACGACCGCCTAAACGTTGCATATAATGCTATTTTGAGATACGTTTACTGCTTACGGCGGCGCGACAGTACCTCCCCAATCTCACATAAACTGTACGGAGTTACCTTCGACAATCTTCTCAAAATTAAAGTTCTAACATTACTTCACAAGATCATATATACACTGGAACCAAGGTATCTCTTCGACTACTTACAATTCGCTCAGTCACCCAGAGGGAAAAAACTGATTATACCACGGCACCAATCCAAGGTCTCTGACTGGCATTTCTACATATACTCTGCTAAACTTTGGAACCAACTACCAGATAACATCCAACTCCAAGGCAATGCATCAATATTTAAATCAACACTTTACCGAATGTTTGGACCGACATAACTTCATCGTTCACTGTTTTCATCTTCATTTCATTCTAATTATCGTACCCTAATCTATCTGAACGATTTCTTTAATTATTCATTGCAATATTTCCAAATATTTATTTCAGTTATCTCAACAATGTACTTTTGTTCCAATTATTAATACATTTACAGTTTATATTGTAGAGTATAATCTTAAGAAATATATTTTCTGCTTGTAACACATTTATAAAAATACTAACCCACACTGTCAATTATAACACTTCGGTGTTGTTGTGTGGGGTACTAATAAATAAATCAAATCAAATCAAAATCTCATATTCTTTATATCAGTAAGAGATGTACATTCCCAAATCAAAAGTTGATCAAGCTTCAGACAAGGGCTGTCATCTTATGTATTGTCACAATTTGTGTTTTTAGCATTAATCAGCTTCTGCTTGCTTCTTGTAACAGCTAAAATCTTATGGTCACGTTTGGGTGTTGTGGGAATCATAGCCTTCAAGGTTTCGCTATTAAGGCTTATCCTGGACAATGCGTCTGCGTTCGTGTTCATTTTTCCTTTTTATAAACGATCTCAAAATCGTAATCGCACAAATCAATGCGAATCCTTGTCATCTTCGAGGAAGGATTTCGATGGAAAAAAGTGAAACCGGGGGTCTATGGTCAGTAAAGACTATGAATTTTCTGCCATAAACATATGGTCGAAAGAAATTAATTCACCAGTGTATGGCAAGTAATTCCTTCTCGATAACCGGTTTGTTAAGATCATGTTTTGAAAGGGTAGCGTTGGCGTATGAAATCGGTAAATCCTTTCCAATTTCGCCCTGAGATAACACCGCTCCCAAAGCCCTCTGACATTCAGGACTCCATACAAATTTTTATTTTTCTTCAGAAGTGCATTTACTCTTCTCGCCTTTTCTGCAAAATCAGGTATAAATCTTCGGTAATAGTTGCAGAATGCCACGTACCTCTTTACCTCATCTACGCTCGTAGGAACTGGGTAATTTTTGATTGCCCTATCCTTGGCTGGATCAGTTTTCACACCTTTATCGGTTATGAGGTGCCCTAAGTAAACTACTTCAGGTTTCAAAAAACTACTTTATGCAGCATTTAATTTCAGATTGGATCTGCGTAATCTTCGAAAAGCGTTAGACAAGTTCTCATTGTGGTCTCTCAATCCAGAGCCAAAAACAATTATATCGTCCACGTAGAGGAATGCGGATGCGTCCAATCCACTCAAAGCGATTGTAAGCATTCTCTGGAAACTGTTTGAAGAAATTTTCAAACCAAAAGGTAATCGTTTGAATTGGTAGTGTCCATTTGTTGTTGAAAAAGCTGTAAATGGTCGTGAATCTGTGTGCAAATTTATCTGATGGAAAGAACTCGTCATATCCAAAGTTGAAAAGTACTTGGCTCTTCACAGCCGATCTAATACATCCTCAATTCTTGTTAACGGGAACTTATCATTTACAACTTTGTCATTCAGCTTCCTGAAATCGACTACCAAACGCCATTTCTTTTTATCATCAGTCGATTTCTTTGGTACTACCAAGAGTGGTGAATTGGAAGGACTTATAGAATGTTCTATTATATCTTCTTCCAGTAGCTGTCCGACCTGTTTATTCATTCCTTCCACTTGTGATTGAGGAAGTCTATAGTTTTTTATGTATACAGGTGAAGAATCGGTTGTTTGTATTTGTTGTATATAAAAATTGTTGACACTTAATTGATCTCCGGGTAAATTAAAAACATCTTGAAACTCTTCAAGGATTTCATGTATCGACCTTACTGCGTTTGGGTCATTTGTGCCGATATCCAAACCATCAAGTAATGCCTTAAATCTGCTATTATCAGTTTTCTTCGTCGCTTTAGGGTAGTATATGTGGTAATCTTTTAAAGAGTGCAACTTGCAGTCTAGTTCTCGTATATTTATGTCTTCTTCTGTTGTGTTCAATATCCTGACATGGACTTTACCGATCGCTGGAACTAGACTGGAGTATTATGCTATCCTCTTCCACTCTCATATCAAGCGGTAGAATCGCTTCTGATCTCGCTGGTATTGATAATTGCTTCTTCTGTGCTGGTCTGGCATTCATTGGTACCACCATATCTTTATTGTTTACATTAAATGTTATGGTATGTGCCTCAAAATCAGTTTTGCAAAAAAAAGCTGTTAAAATATCCCAGCCAATGATTCCATCTGTAGGTATGGGAAAATCTTCATCAACTATGTAAAAATTGTGAGACAATATCTCCTTATCAATCTCCAACTCCAGCTCTGATGTTCCAATGCATTGAATAGCTTCTTTCGTTATCCCAGTTAATCGCGCAGTATTTTTAGTGTTTACATATGAAAATATACGTTTGCAAATAGAAATATCTTCTGCTCCGGTATCTACTAAAAATGTTAAAAGCTTATCCTTGCAATTCAATGAGATAAAAGCGTTTGTCATCAAAGCTACATTAAAAATCTTCAATTTCGGGCCTCCTGGATGAATTCTTCTTCATCTGGCCGTCCGAGTTTCCCTGTTCACATGTACATGGAAAAGCTTTATAAACTCTACGCCTTCATAATACTTGTTACGTTGATCTTTAAAATGGTTTTTTCCACCATTGCCGTGTCTGCGGTTGCTATAGCCTGCATTCGTACTATTGTTACAGCTATTGTTTCCTTGGAAGTTGCTACGATTATTGTTGTAACCATGATTCGAGTTTTTCCTGTTTTCTGGATTACCATAATTTCTCTTGTTACCGCAATTATTATTATTGTATCATGTACTGTAATTGTTTCTGTTCGAGCTATTGTAATTGTTACTATTGCGCCTATAACCGTAATCACTCCTGTAATTTGTATTCTGTTCATCCGGTCTATCTCTCCTACTTACCGAAAATACGTTCTTTGTGTCCAGACCTAAACTCTTCTCAGCTGTGATACTTCTCTGGGTCGCCTCATTCAAACTTGTTGGCATATTCGCCAATAAAATAGACTAATATTCTGGGTTAACCCCTTTCATAAAAACGTTCAGAGCCATGCTCTCACTAACTTTATATATCGCGCTCTTAGTCTCCTGAGACGGATTTTTTAGATTTGATATTTCAAACCTGTTTAACTCATCACAAAGCTCGGAAATTTTCTCCCTAAATGAAGTCATTGAAGAATTTCATTGTGTAGTTGTTCCTAATTCAGTTAGTAACTGTTGTAGCGTTCTTGCGTTCGGATATGCGCTTTTCAATGCTTTTTTCAAATGCGAAAATGTCGTTGGCTTAATCGAACTACCTAGAATACTCCTTACTTGGGCCGAAACTTTGAAATTGTAGACGTACTTAACGAACAACTCTCTATCCCTGTTGAATCCCAGAAATTCCAAAAATAGTTAGAAAATCACAAATAGTCTTTATTGATACGTAAACAGAATGAATATGCATGACAAATTATAATACACAAAAGCTAAT
This sequence comes from Musca autumnalis, assembly GCF_047663935.1. Lineage (NCBI taxonomy): Eukaryota > Metazoa > Arthropoda > Insecta > Diptera > Muscidae > Musca > Musca autumnalis. The sequence goes on from NW_027411644.1 coordinate 140,081,820, forward strand.
ATGTTGACAAAAGTTTTCAATGAAGACATGATTGAAAATTATTTGAATAACACGAAGTTTTTTATTTCCAACATTCCTTCGCTCCTAATTTTCTTCTCCTTTAATTTTTTTACGAATTCTTTCAGATCTTCTTGGGGTAAACTGCTGTCTATATTTTTCGTTGCGTCATATTATGAAACTATTTTCAAGTTCAAATGGTTCGTTAGTTCTTTGCATAGCCGGTTGAGAGTTTTGGGAATTTCGATGTGTTTCCACTGATGCCGTTGGAATTAAAGCTTTATTAAATAGTTCTATACATGTGGAAGGGTTTGAGATGTTGGGTGGTGCGAATGGTGGTGAGCGACTATGGCCCGTTTCTTCTCTTGAATTTTGATCTGCTTGCATATCTGGAATTATTATGTCAATATCGTCATAATTACGTGGTACATGGAATTGTTGATTTAAGTTGTTATCAGAGCTGACTTCCATTCTGCTTTTTATTTGATTTTGATGCCGTCTGATTTCTCCCTGTGCTGTATTTACCAAATACATAAGATTTCCCATTCTACTTTTTACTTCTCCTTCTATCCAGCGCTTTTTACCAGAAAAGTTACGTACATAAACCTTTTGACCAGTAGAAAATTTCGACGAAATATTTGATGTTTGATTCCTTACCGGAAACATTGCAGTTTAGATTGTACGAGGCTGTCGACCGTGAAGTAATTCAGCAGGGGACTTGCCTGTTTGTGGGTTTGGCGTTGATCTGTACGTCACCAAATACTTGTATAATGCCTTTTCCTGGTTCGGCTGCTCTTTACTAAAGCTGTCTTAAATGTTCGAACAAAACGCTCAGCTAATCCATTTGAAGCTGGGTGAAACGGAGCTGTCGTCAAATGTTCAATAGCGTTTGCTTCACAAAATCTTTTGAATTCCACTGACGTGAATTGTGTACCATTGGTGCACAGTAAGCCTTCAATTGCAAAAAAACTTTGCAATGCTGCTATGGTTGATGCCGAGTTAGCCGCCGATACTGGCCTTACGAAAGGAAATTTAGAATATGAATCAACCGCAATAAGCCACATCTTGTTTAAGTACGAACCAGCAAAATCGACATGTATCCTCTCCCACGGATGTTCAGCATCGGGCCATGCCGAGAATACTTGTCTTGGACTAACACCATTTTCTTGACAAACACAACATTTCTTTGACATATCCTCAATTTCTTTGTCGATGTTCGGGAACCATACATACCTTCTAGCTACTTGCTTCATTCTACATGCGCCCCAATGTCCGTCATGTAGCGTACTCAGAACTTTTGAACGAAGTGAGTTTGGAATTGAATGTTTTCTTGAAAAATACGGGTTTAAAGTAGGACCTAATATGTTCTTTTCCGGCCAACCATTTTTTACATAATTTACGATAATTTGTAGAGTTTTGTCTTCTTTCGTGTGCAACGATACCGTCTCAGAATCTATAGGAAAGTCTTGCAATACAATGTTGTATACTTCATCTATATATTGTAATACCTCTGATTCAGTTTTATCGAATTCATTGTCTTCACCCATTGGTAGTCTTGATAATGCGTCAGCGTTTGCATGATGAGATGTTGCTTTATACTTTATAGAATAATCGTAGGCTTGCAGTGTAATGGCCCAACGTTGAAGTCGATGCAGTGTCATAACCGGAAGTTTTTTGAATGGATGGAATATTGTAGTGAGAGCTTGATGATCTGTTACTAATTCAAAATGTCTGCCATAGAGATATTGATCAAATTTAGTGATTCCGAAAATTACGGCAAGAGCTTCCTTCTCTATTTGGGAATAATTATCTTGAGAAGCATTTAGTGTTTTCGAAGCAAAACATATTGGTATTTCAGTGCCATCCGGAAATCTGTGCGACAGCACTGCACCTACTCCGCGGTTTGATTCGTCAGTTGCGAGAATGATTGGATATTTGTCATCATAATGGACTAATTTAGTTGCATTCATTATATCTTCTTTTAATGTTTTAAAAGCCGATTCTTGTCGATCAGTCCAAGCAAATTTTGCATTTGTTTTTCGAAGTTTGTTTAATGGCGCTGCTGTTTTCGAAAAGTTAGGAATGAATTTGTTGTAATAATTTATTGTCCCTATAAATGTCTCTAATTCCTTTATATTTGACGGTCTTGGCATAAGCTGAATGGCATCTAATCTTTTTCCTGAAGGTCTTATACCATCACAATCAATAATATTCCCCACATATTCTACCGAAGATTTCGCAATTTCACATTTCTCAGCCTTACATTTAAGTTCATAGTTCTTCAGTTCCTCTAGTACCTTAATCAGGTTTTTTATGTGTTCTTCGTTAGTCTGCCCTGTTACAATTACATCATATACAGGAATAACTCCTAATATTTCCTCCATGAATCTCTGAAAAATTGCAGGGGTACTTGAGATCCCAAAAGGCATTCGTTTATACTGATATAGAACAAATGGGGTATTGATAACCATAATCCTTTGTGCTGCTTCGGAAAGTTCAATCTGCAGATATGCTTCACTCAAGTCAATTTTAGAAAAATACTGACCTCCTTGCAGTTTGTGAAAAAGTTCTTCTATTCTTGGTATTGGGTATCTTTCACTTTCGATTTGAGGATTCAAAGTAGCCTTAAAGTTTGCGCATATTCTAATGCAAAAGTTGGGTTTTTGAACCACGACAATTGGTGAGGCCCACTCACTTGAATTTATTGGCTCTATAACGCCATTGTACACCAGGCGATCGACTTCCTGTCTTGCTTTTTCGTGTAACGCGAATGGTATATTACTGAACTTGGTTTAAGATTAATATCTGCTTTAAAAGTTGAACAATGTCCAAGTCCTTCAGAAAACACTACATGGAAATCTTTCAATACTTTCTTTAATTTACGTTCCAAATCTGTAAGATTATCACTCAAAACTTGAAAGCAGTTTTCTTTTAACCGATTATTGTATAGACATTTCATCCCAAAACGGAATTATTTTAACCAATCGCACCCAAATATGCTGGTGACATTTTCCAAATCCACTACGTAAAGCGGCAAATTTCGTATTTGATTGTCAATCTTAACATCGACGTTAATCATTCCTTTCAGAGGCAACGTAGCTCCTCCATAGGATTTTAGAGTTTTATTACTAGGACTACACAAAGGTTGGATTAATTTTCTATAGACGTCACGCTCAATCAATGAGCATGAAGCACCAGTGTCTAATTGAAATGACAATTTCTCATTATTTACCTTGATATTGATCATCAGTTTTCCTTTTTTCCCATTGTTGATAGTGTCGATTGCTTCAATGTGACTTATTGATGACTATTCTACTGTCGTTGCCTGAATTTGACGAATGTTTCCAAGTTTTTCTGGTGACTTACATACTTTCGATATGTGCCCAAACTTTGAACACCTATTGCATTTGGTTTTGTTCTTGAAATGATAGCATTCTTCTCTTTGGTGACTCTTTCCACAACCAGGACAAGACTGTAATTTGCTTGAAGTAATATTTCTGTTTGACTTATTATCTGGAATGCTGTAACGCTTTACAGCATGAACTTCATTGGCCGGTTCCGTTGCATCTTCGATTTCGCTAGACGCCTTCACAGTTGCTTCAAAAATGGAACAAATTTGCAAAACCTCTTCTAAGGATGGATTCGATTTTTGCAAACATGCTGTTCGAACTTTTCCATGTGGTGTGTATAAAACAATCATATCCCTTATCTTATTATCGAGGTACGATTGTTTGCAGCCTTCATTCTCACACGCGAAGTTACACTCTCTAGCAACTCCCCTTAAATCTGCAACCCAATCCACATACTTCTGATTCTCCTTCATTCTCGTCTGATTATAAAATTTAAATCGGGCTGCCAAAATATGCTGCTTACTTACAAACTGTGTGTCCAATGCGGAAACCAATTCCTTGTAAGTTTTTCTTGAGCTTTTCCATCAAAAAGTTGTTGCAATAACTCCAACATGTCAGATCCGACCCAGCTAAGAAAACAGGAACGTTTCGTGTCTTCACACGTGACAGAACTTGCTTCCATATGTTGGTCCAATTGAAATCGGTATGTTGACCATTGATCTGTTCCAGGAATGAAGCTCTTAAATGATGGAATCACGGAAGGTTTCTGGTTCCTTGTGAAAACTTCCTCTAGAACAGCTTTATTTTGAGCCATCATTTGTGCCATAAATGATTGATTGGATTCTTTTAGTTGAACCAATATCTGCGAAAGAGAGTTTAGATCCATTGTTTCTTGAAATTTTCTTTATATCCTCGGCGCCAAATGTTGAATCCCAGAAATTCCAACAATAGTTACAAAATCAAAAATAGTCTTTATTGACAAGTAAACGTAAACAGAATGAATATGCATGACAAATTATAATACACAAAAGCTAATATGTTGACAAAAGTTTTCAATGAAGACATGAATGAAAATTATTTGAATAACAAGTAGTTTTTTATTTCCAACAATCCCCTTCTTGAGTTAAATCATGTAGCAATTCTGCTTGTGAAATAAAATCATCTAAATATTTAAATTCGCCTTTAAAAACATGCAAATTCTTGCTCATCATTGACATGTCAAATTGCGCCATTTCTACCAAACTATTTTGAACTTTTTCGTCTTTAATATTCAATCCTTTTAATAAAACCAAAATTTCTATCTTCAATTGATTAAAATCTGCTTTTAATTGGAAATCATTATCGTTTTCACATTGATGACACTGTGATACAAAAGTGGACAAAATTTTTTTGCAGGGGTTCTAATGCATAAATTCGGTTTTGTGGGAGTCCACAGAAGACGAAAATACCTTTGGTTTCTTTGGGTCACTTCGGGTTTTGATTTTATAATGGTAAATGTAGTGAAAAATGGGCTTTCTTGGATTTTCAACTTTAAACGGACATTACTTCTTTTTTCCACAACCGATTTGCACACACTGTTTTTCATTATAAAGGGGAGAGTAATGCCTTTCGAACAAGCCATAGACTTTTAAAATCGGTTAACAAATGGCTAAGTAATAGTGGTTTAAGTGTGACAAAAACGCATTAAAAAACAGTAAAATGTTTTCCCTTGTGCTCTAGGCTGCGTAAATGACACCTAACAGCACAATTATTTACTGTTCGCAAGCAGGAAATTTAGTTGGCTTTCCAAAATGGGAAAAGCCAACGAAATCGGTTGAAAAATTAATGCGTTATGGCATTTTTTGTGTTTCAACTTTATGGTTTTTTTCATATTTTCCTTTATAAAAGATGGGTATCTTAGCATGTGTGATTCTAATTGTGATTATCCTGCTTAACAATTACGCACAAGGTATCAATGCTTTATAAAGGAAAATATGGAAAAAAGGAAAATATGGAAAAAACCAAAAAGTTGAAACACAAAAAATGCCATAACGCATTCATTTTTCAACGGATTTTGTTGGTTTTTCCTATTTTGGAAAGCCAACTAAATTTCCTACTTGCTAACTGTAATTAATTGTACTGTTAGGTGTCATTTACGCAGCCTAGAGCACAAGGAAAAACATTTTACTGTTTTTTAATGCGTTTTTGTCACACTTAAACCACTATTACTTAGCCATTTGTTAACCGATGTTAAAAATCTATGGCTTGTTCGAAAGGCATTACTCTCCCCTTTATAATGAAAAACGGTGTGTGCAAATCGGTTGTGGAAAAAAGAAGTAATGTCCGTTCAAAATTGAAAATCCAAGAATGCCAATTTTTTACTACATTTACCGTTATAAAATCAAAACCCGAAGTGACCCAAAGAAACCAAAGGTATTTTCGTCTTCTGTGGACTCCCACAAAACCGAATTTATGCATTAGCACCCCTGCAAATTTTCACTGTAGCACAGTGTAATCATTCGTCGTATTTACTGGTACTTTTAATTTTTCAAATTTTTCTTCAATATACTTTTTTGTAAAAATCTTATTTTTGCTTTTCTTTAAATTAACTTTTAGTTTTTCTAACTCATTAATACATTCTTCTATCTCCATTTAATTCTTCACTTCATTTAATCTTTCCATAATCAAATTTAAATATGTTAAATTTATTATTGAAAACAAATCGTATAGTCTGAAGGACCCTTAATATTTATTCAAATTTTTAACGGCCATACAGTGCCATATATTTAGAAACACATGGTTGCATATACAGTGGGAATGGGTACCAAGTGCCTATTACTCAATCAATCGGGAAATAGTTAACACTATTATTTACTTCTCTTTAGTTTCTATCAACATCGTTTGTGATTATTATTGTGTGAAGCAATCAACATTTTAATAATTACAGTTTAACGCCATCTACATTTCAATAGTAACACTTTTAAGCTTTTGTACTTTTGTCATTGTGATTTTTGCCTTTTCATATTTCCTATTGTGATTTATCTTTGTTGGAGACTATTAAACATTTTGTTTTTATTTTTGAATTTGGTTTTATTGTGTTTTAATTTTGATTTTTTCTTTTCCTTCTATTTTTATTAATTTCATTTTTTACATTTTTAATTGGATGTTTTTTAATGTAAACATACTTGAATTTCGTAGTTGTAATAAATAGTATAAAAATAGTATGTAAGTAATAATGAAGTTAGCTGTAAAGAAATAGGATAAGAAAATGAATTAGAAAATGAAATATGAAATAAAAGTTAGTTGTTGTACTTACCGCCAATATAAAGCATCGTCTTCGACTTCTTCTTACCGGCCAAGAATCCGCAAAACCTATAAAAAAAATAAATAAAATTGAAATCGAATATCTAAATAAATTGATTTCATTTCTCGATACTCACCTTAAAATAAAGAGTGAACATTTTGGTGCCGAAACCCGGGATTATAAAGTGTCGGTCGTTTTGTTAAATTTCTACAAAACTATTTCTTGCTAAGTTACTGCAAAAAGAGAAAAAGAAGAAGAACATTAATTAAAAGCCGCGTTAAATAAAGACATTTTATACATAAAATATACTTTCCGTATTTATTTGCTGTTGCTGTGTTCCAGATCCTCTTTAATGCCCCGTTTTTGTGATTGCCGTTTATGCAGGAGCAAACACAACAATCAGGAGAGTGATTCTGATTCCCAGGTAACAGCGTTGGACATAGTTTGTGTGAATCCTAACCTGTAAATTAATCAGTGCTAGAGAATTTGTAAATTATTCAAATTTTTGTAGTTTTAACACAATTCACACAAATTATCGCCTTGCGCTTCATCAATTTACATATATTACATTTTGTGATTCGCTTTGGTATTAAATATTCGCGGCTAAATAACACAAACTTAATTATTACCTTCAAATTAAGTTTGTTTTCCTGTTCTCATTCCGCTTTGCATTTTGCTTGTCAGCCATTCCAATTGTATTTGTTGTTTTTATTGCACCACACTAATCCGCGTTTAAGTTCATATTACGCGAGTGAAGTTAAATTAACAAAAAATATACATTTCATTTTTTGGTTTCTTGCCTATTCACAAATTATTTAATTCACATTTTTAATTTGTTGCAATTTTTCAATTTTCCACTAAATTCATATTATTTCTTTGTTTTGATTTCAACTTCATTAGTGCCACATACTTTGTGAGTAATTGAGTACCCCTATTCGGTTATTCAATTTGATCAATTGTGTTATCGGTGTTATCGATATACACAAAATACTTAAGGGTGCTTTAGACTACGCAATTTTCCAAAATTTCCAATTTATTGAAATTTTTGTGTGTTCAATTGCCGAACTAAAATTAATTAATTGAGATAGTATTAATATACTATTTTAAAGCTGACAATTATATTTTTATTAAAAAAAAAGCGAGAGTTTATTTGATAATAAACTTGACATTTCCTACCACTAACAAATATAAAAGTGTGTAGAGTTTTTCTGTTGTTTGAAACTCCTTTAAACTTATTGATTAATATCAAAATGGCTGGTGGTAAGAAACACCAAAGTAATCCTGATACGGAAATAGCCAATTTGAAGCAACAACAGGAAAAAATAATAAAAAATATTGAAAGAATTAAGACTTCTTTCCGAGAAAAGAAAATATCCTTCAATTCATTTGAATTAGAATGTCGATTAGACATTTTAAACAAATATATTGATGAGGCAATGCATTTGCAATCCGAACTAGATATTCTAGATCCCGATAATGATGATCGTGGTGAATTGGAAGACTTATGTGTATCGGCAAAGTCCCTATTTTTAGGAGTTTTATCTAAAAATAGGAGGAGTAGTATGCCTGAGACTTCTTTTTGTGCTCAATCGCATCAATCTAGATTGCCAAACATGAAATTGCCAAAATTCAGCGGAAAATATTCCGAATATAAGAATTTCATAAGTCTTTTCGAAAATTTAGTTCACACAGATCCGACATTGACAGACATAGAAAAATTCAACCATTTGATTTCATGCTTATCCGACGAAGCTCTTGGTACTGTAAAAGCTTTTCAGATTTCTGAAGAAAATTACCCGAAAGCATTAGCCAGCTTAAAGAAGGTTTATGATAATGATTGCTTGATATTTTTTGATAATATTGCTAAGCTTTTCGATCTTCCTGAGATCACCAAACCTTCGGCTTCTGCTTTGCGAAGCATGATCGATACTGTTTCTGCCATATACGATTCATTGTTGTCAATTGGTGATGACAAAAAGATTACGAATGCCATATTGATCCATTTAGTTATGTCAAAGGTTGATCCAATCACTAAATCCAAATGGGAAGAACAGCTTGACTTCGAAAAGCTCCCGTTATGGTCTGATTGCGAGGCTGCTTTAAATAAAAGATATCAGCACATTTCTGCTGAAGAATCTTCTGGTGCAAGACCAAAACTTAACAAACCTAAGTTCGATAATCAGCCTAAAAGGAATTTTAAGACTTCACTTTCGGTTTCTAAACAGAAACAATCTCCCGAAAAGTGTATTTTCTGTAGATCTTTGCAGCATAACGTAACAAGTTGTACGTCTTTTACTGCTGTACCAGTTCTCCAACGATTTGAGTTTATTAAAGCCGTCCCTGCTTGCATTAATTGTTTGAAAAAAGGTCATACTGTGGCCAAATGCAATTCAGGAGTGAAGTGTAGAGTATGCAGTGGCGCACACCATTTCTTACTGCATCGATATGCTTCTGATAATCCAAATTCAAATCTGTATCAAGAGCAGCCCTCTACTTCCAGTGCTTCGGTCAACCATTCGGCGTCGAGTGAAGGCGTAATTTTGGCTACAGCACTAGTTCAAGTAAGAAGTAGTTCTGGGAAATTTATTATGGCTAGAGCTCTTTTGGATTCCGGTTCTCAACCTAACTTGATTACTGAGGACCTGGTACAGAGGCTTAAAGTAAAACGAGAAGGTGGCAGATTAAATTTAAGTGGCATTTCTGAAACATTTTCATTTTCAAAGAATAGTGTCCAACTGTCTATAATGTCGAGACTCAATCAAACCCAATTTTCTTCTAAGTTCTGGGTGTTGAGTTCCATAACAAATATTCAACCCGATAAAAGGATATCAATTTCTGATTGGAACATTCCTAAAAATATTGAACTGGCTGACCCTAGTTTTAATGAACCTCGGAGAGTTGATTTGTTAATTGGTGCTGAAGTTTTCTTCGAACTTCTTTGTGTAGGCCAAATCAAACCAAATCCGAGTCTTCCAGTTTTACAAAAAACTTCGCTTGGCTGGATCGTAGCTGGAAAATACGATGAGTCAAAGGGGTCCACTTCTACTATATGCCATTTAAATAGTTCAATAGGGAATAGTGAAACGATTGATGCAATTGTTAGAAAATTCTGGGAGTTGGAAGAGATTCCAAATAATTCATTAAAGATTTGGTCTGATGAGCAAAATAAATGTGGGGAACATTTCCAAAAATATGTGCGACGTTTACCGTCAGGGCGCTTTCAAGTGTCTTTACCTTTCAAGGAAGATGTGAAACGTTTAGGTTCGTCATTTGAAACTGCAAAAAGGCGGTTTCTCTCTTTGGAAAGGAGACTTTCTCATGACGACACATCTAAAGAAATGTACAATTCCTTTATGAAAGAGTATCTTGACTTAGGTCACATGGAAATGACAAATAATAAAATTCCTAATACGCCACATTATTTCATTCCTCATCAATGTGTTTTCCGACCGCAAAGTACAACTACTAAACTTCGCGTCGTTTTTGATGCTTCGAGCAAGACATCTTCACATGTTTCGCTCAACGATCTCTTGATGGTTGGTCCAACTATTCAAGAAGAGTTGTACTCCACTCTGCTTCGTTTCCGTCTACATAAATATGTAATTACTGCAGACATTGAGAAAATGTACCGTCAAGTTTTACTTGACGAGAAAGATAGAGATATTCACTTAATCCTTTGGAGACAAAACGATAGTGATCCGTTATAAATTTTCAAATTGAAGACGGTCACTTATGGCACATCTTCTGCGCCATTTCTGGCAATACGTTGTCTTAGCCATTTAAGCGATTTGTCCAAAGAGACTTTGCCAATTGGGGCTGAAGTTGTTCGCAACGATTTTTATGTTGATGATTTATTGACTGGTGCTGCTGATTTGAGTAGTCTGCTCACAATTCGTGACCAAGTGACTACCATTCTCAGTTCTGCAGGATTCAAATTGACCAAATGGTTCTCAAATCATCCTGACTTTAATGAAACAAGTTGCAGCGAAAAATTATTGCACTCAGATTCTGAATTGGAATTCATTGGGCTCCAAGAAATGATTTTTTCAAATTTTATATTGAGGGAGGCTTTCAAGATACGAAGGCTACAAAAAGACACATTTTGTCAATTTCGTCAAGGTTATTTGATCCCCTCGGTCTCTTGTGCCCTATAATCACCAAAGCCAAAATGCTCTTGCAAGAACTTTGGATTAATAAATTAGACTGGGATGAATCGATTCCTATGCGTTTGAATACAGCATGGGAAGATTTCAAATTTAACCTTTCGAAGTTAGATACGATTCAAATCCCAAGATTCGTAAACACGACCACTTCCTCGAGGATCCAAATTCATGGGTTCTCAGATGCCTCGATGCGAGCCTATGGCTGCTGCTTTTATGTTCGTGCTTTGGACTCCAGTGGAGTTTCTTGTCGGCTTTTAACAGCCAAATCCAAAGTAGCACCGCTCAAAACAATGTCTCTTCCGAGATTGGAGCTATCAGCAGCACATTTAATGGCGAATATGTGGTTGCGAATTAAACCAATGATGAACTTTGAAGTTGAAAATATATACTTTTGGTCTGATTCGGAAATTATGTTGTATTGGTTAAAAACCCATCCTTCAACTCTGGCCACTTTCGTCTCGAATAGAGTCGCAGAAATTCAAGAATGGTCAGAAAGCGGTATTTGGCGCCATGTGCCCACCAAACAAAACCCTGCCGACATAGTGTCGAGAGGATGCAGTGTTGAAGAACTTAAATCTTCAATATGGTTCGAAGGACCCGAATTTCTATTAGACGATATGTCTAAATGGCCTGTCAACAAACATTTTGAGTTGACAGAGGAAGAAAAATCATTGGAAGTAAGAAAATCCAAAGTTTTATTGGCGTCAGATGGTAAGACAGATAAGGAATGTTCTGAGAACATTCTTCTAAAATTAATAAATGATCACTCGTCTTACAAAAAGCTTCTTAGAGTGGTTTCATACATCTTTCGATTCGTTGATCGAGTTAAGAAGCGAAAAATTCCAAATTCTATCTGTCTTACAGCTCAAGAGTTGAATTGGTCTTTCCTGAAATTGGTCGAAGTAGTTCAAAAGGCCAGTTTTTCAGAGGATATTTCTAAAATAAAGAAATCAATCTGCCTAAAATCAAATCTTCAAAAATTGACGCCATTTATACACGATTTCTCTGAGTGTAAAAGAACATTTTCTCTCTTAAGAGTAGGTGGAAGGTTGCTTAATGCGAATTTACCACATAATACGAAGTTTCCCCTGTTACTCCCAAAAAAGCATCATTTTGTTTCGATATATTTGAGAGGTTTACATTTCAAAAATTGTCACGCTGGTACAAAGGCCCTAGTAGCTTTGTCCCGTGAACGAATTTGGCTAATAAATGCCCGTGAAGAATGTAACAGAATAGTTCGGAATTGTATTCATTGCTATAGATATAAGCCAAAGCTGATGACCCAAGTAATGGGAAATCTTCCCACTGATAGAGTGAGAGCTTTACGTCCTTTCTTAATAGTAGGCGTAGACTTTTGTGGTCCCGTTGATATTACATTAAAAATACGCGGGCGACCACCTACCAAAATGTATATTGCCGTCTTCGTTTGTTTTACGTCCAAAGCGGTTCACCTTGAATTAGTATCTGATTTGTCATCTGATGCTTTTATTCTTTCTTTTAAAAGGTTTGCCGCAAGGCGTGGGCTCCTATGGAAGATATGGTGCGACAATGCGACAAATTTCGTCGGGGCCAGCCGAGAGTTGAGGGAACTGCAAGAGAGGTTCCTAGCAAGCCACAAAGCCGTGGAGGAATACGCAGCCTCGTGCAGCGTGCAATTCAAGTTCATTCCTCCGAGGGCTCCTCATTTCGGGGGCCTGTGGGAAGCTGCCGTGAAACAGGCGAAGTTCCTGCTTCTGCGAGCTGTCGGCAAAGTGTTGCTGACACAAGAAGAGATGGTAACGATGCTCGCAGAAGTAGAGGCGGTGCTAAACAGTCGCCCCATAGCACCGCTGTCTCCAGACCCCAACGACGAGGAAGCTCTGACACCCGGGCATCTACTAGTCGGAGCGGGTCTGCGTTCGCTGCCGCCAGAATTCGTCGACGAAGACAGCGTCAACAAGCTGACGTTCTGCAAGCGTTGGCAGATGCTCTGCGCTCTCAGGCAGAGGTTCTGGCGGGTCTGGTCCAGGGATTATATCCTAGGACTGCAGGACAAAGGCAAATGGAACCAGCCTCAATCCAACCTGGAGATCGGACGCCTGGTGGTAATACACGAGGACAATCTACCGCCTCAAGAGTGGCTGACCGGCCGAGTCGTCAGCGTCACCGAAGGCCAAGACGGAAAGGTCAGGGTGGCGGAGATAAGGACAAAGAGAGGCATATGGAGCCTATTAAACATCTTGTTTTTATTTTTGAATTTGGTTTTATTGTGTTTTAATTTTGATTTTTTCTTTTCCTTCTATTTTTATTAATTTCATTTTTTACATTTTTAATTTGATGTTTTTTAATGTAAACTTACTTGAATTTCGTAGTTGTAATAAATAGTATAAAAATAGTATGTAAGTAATAATGAAGTTAGCTGTAAAGAAATAGGATAAGAAAATGAATTAGAAAATGAAATATGAAATAAAAGTTAGTTGTTGTACTTACCGCCAATATAAAGCATCGTCTTCGACTTCTTCTTACCGGCCAAGAATCCGCAAAACCTATAAAAAAAATAAATAAAATTGAAATCGAAAATCTAAATAAATTGATTTCATTTCTCAATACTCACCTTAAAATAAAGAGTGAACAATCTTTACATTTTTAAAGTTAACAGCTAAAAATACACCTCTGTAAATATATTTAATACTACTACTTTAAGCAACTATGTACTACTAAATTTTATCATACATGCCTAAACGACTTTTTCGCTTCTCAAAAGTGAAGCTAAATAGAATAAAATTCAATAAATTCGTTCATTCCTCTTGAGCAACTTGAACTCTGTACATCAACCTCAGTGCTTCCTTAAGTAGTTGAAACTGATAGCAGAGCATCAACCGCAACATAGAGAGTGAATAAGTATTCTTTCAAAACCTAAACATTTGGTGTTTTATTGTATGTCCTCATACAACCTTCGCAAACGGCCTGTTACACTGGCGCCCAACGTGGGGCCAAATTATATGCCAGTTCATTCCTCTTGAGCCACTTGAACTCTGTACATCAACCTCAGTGCTTCCTTAAGTAGTTGAAACTGATAGCAGAGCATCAACCGCAATATAGAGAGTGAATCAACCAAACCATCTACGAAAATCGTGTTTGCTTTATTGGCGCCCAACGTGGGGCCATGTAACACGACCATTTTTCTACCATCAACCGAGGATACAACAACAAAAGGCTCGTAATTTGTGAAAGCACAGAGTCTTCGCAAACGTCTTGTTTCACAGAAGACCTATCCAGATGGCCATATAAAGCGGCGGGTTGTTCCTGTAGAACAATTTGAACACTACGTATCAACTTGAATGCTTCCAGAAGTACATGAAACCGATAATAGAGCATCATCACGCAATTTCAACACTGTACATCAACCTCAATGCTTCCTTAAGTACATGAAACTGATAGAAGTGCATCATCACGCAAATTGGACACAACACATCAACTTCAATGCTTCTGAAGTACATGAAACCGATAAAAGTGCATCATCAGTACCTACAGAGTGTGGATAAACATAATTTCTGGATCCACCAAATCGTGCCGTTCACTTCAACAACATTGCAGTTTTACTCCAGGGGGAGGTTCCGTAGAAAGTCTATGGTTTCAGCATCCAAGAAGACTATTTCAACACAATATTCCTACCATCATTGCAGTTTTAGCAGATTCAACAAACTGATACCTCAGCAAAATTCAAGAACCTATTATCCTAATACAGTTTACTTAGCAGATCTAACAATCAATTAGCCCGCATGCAGTTTATTGTAACAAATTCAACAATCTAATTCCTGATACTGTTTGCCATAGCAGTTCCCACATCATTTATTTCTGATGCTTCATCGGGACGCTTTCAGCATCAGAGGGGGAGACTGAAGCAATCAACATTTTAATAATTACAGTTTAACGCCATCTACATTTCAATAGTAACACTTTTAAGCTTTTGTACTTTTGTCATTGTGATTTTTACCTTTTCATATTTCCTATTGTGATTGATCTTTACATTTTTAAAGTTAACAGCTAAAAATACACCTCTGTAAATGTATTTAATACTACTTTAAGCAACTATGTACTACTAAATTTTATCATAAATGCCTAAACGACTTTTACGCTTCTCAAAAGTGAAGCTAAGTAGAATAAAATTCAATAAATTCGTTCATTCCTCTTGAGCAACTTGAACTCTATACATCAACCTCAGTGCTTCCTTAAGTAGTTGAAACTGATAGCAGAGCATCAACCGCAACATAGAGAGTGAATAAGCATTCTTTCAAAACCTAAACATTTGGTGTTTTATTGTATGTCCTCATACAACCTTCGCAAACGGCCTGTTACATGTGTTTATTTTGAAATATTTAATTTTTGAAAAAAGTGTTTTAATTGTGATTTAACAATTTTTAAATTGATTCCTTTTAATTTAAAGTGTTTAAATGTTATAATCAATATAATTTATCATAGCTTCGTTCCAGAACTAAAAAGATTTAACACATTTTGAACATTTTTCCCCGAAATGCGTTCCCGTACACCAAAAAAGTTGCAAAATGTTTACTTCTCTTTGAACAAAAATTGCGCTGAATGGCTTTCTCTTTAGAAACTTTTTACACGACAAATTTGAGCGAGCAAAAATGTGCAACATTTTGTGTAATATTTTGTTTTGCTTTGTCTCAAGCTTATGGTGTTTTTGTATTTTCAATTGAAGTGTGCTTCTTCTTCCCATTTTAAATAAAGCAATTTACGTGTGTTTCTTTATACATATTTACACAAAACAATAAATGAAAATTTATACATGTTTTTGTGTGTTTTATTTTATTCATTTTTGAGTTTTGTGGGTTTCTGCCAGATTTAATATCAGCTTCTATTGCATCAATTTTTAGCCAAATATCCGAGGCTTTTTGCCAGTATGGTGGAGGATCAGCGTTGACAGCTTCTCTAAGCGCCGCTATTTGTCGGCGCAGGCGTTGTTTGGGTTTTTGTGTTTGGGGAATCTGGGTCTATTTGTCCTCTTTTGGCGCCTGAAATATTCCTCGACAGTCAATCTTCTTGGACCCTGGGGTAATTGTTGCTGATTGGAGCTGCCTGTTGATGTTGTGGCAGTGTTTGGCAGGATCGCCATGTAGGGTTGACCAGCAACCTGTTGTTCTAGTTGTTGGGGAGGCATGCAAATGCTGGTGTGCAATATTTAAAAGTCCTGCCTATGTGGGTTACCGGCGCTTACAAACGCCACTTGGTAATAAGGTTTTTGTTGTTCTGCAGGCACAACTAGTTGCCAGTGCAATTTCCTTTAAGCTCAAATGAAAGAACTAATTTTACTTTTTACTAGAAGTGTTAAAGCCGGTTTAGGCTCTGTAAAACTTCTAACTTTATTTTCAAAATCATCGTCCTTATATATTAAACATATAGGTACTTAATCCTAGATTTTGTTTACTTAATCTATCCTTAATTATAACAAAAACAATCCTTAAAACTACAGCTGTTAATCAGCTGATCTACTTGAATACTACTGGTGATCGGTATAAGGGTAGTTCACATTGAACCATATATTGTTTAATAATATCTATCACTACAAGAATTTGCATTGGCAAATTTACAATAACAACCCTACCTTCACATATTCGTCGTTTGGTTTAAAAATTACACCAACCAATAACATACGCTCTTGTTGTTATTCTCCACGGATCTTTTCTAACGAAGGCCTTTTCTTGAAAATTTGCAATGGCAAATTTACAATAACAATACACAGTGTTATAGTCCACATATTTGGTTTAATTTGTTACTACAATCCTCTCCAACCACAAAATATTTGGCGTTGTTATTCCCTCGTTTACTTCAAACCCCTTTGAAAATGTTCTCTGTCAAATTTACAATAACAACGCACAATCCAATTTCTCACTCCTATGGTTTATTTGTTGTACAGATCGTCCATCGCCAGCCAAACACATTAGTTGGTTCTTTTCTCCTACCTTTTGTCTAATAGGTAATTATACTATTTCTAAATTACATTATAATTCTACCAACAACTATCCCGTCTTTTTACCACGTCGGCTAGTTACGTTGTAAAAATTCTGCTGATCTTCAGCACTCACTTGCTCGACCGTTTGCAACGTCTGTTGTTCAGTGGGGCCTCCCTGTTCACACATATCCATTTCTCTACTAGCGTCAATTGTGTTGGTTACTCCTCTTTATGCTATATTCGTTGATGGGTTAGCACTGTGGGGTAAAACAGCACATTGTAAATTTTTAATAATTAAATTTGAAAATTATTTCTCGATAATTCTTTGAAATATAATTAATTGGTAGTAGGGTTTTTGGAATTTTTGGACAAAGTCACCCTACATTCGGCATTTATTGCACCTCTTAGGGCAGAGAATATATGTGTTGTTAACATTTTTGTATTGCTTTTGGAGTTTTTACTTAAAAATGCTGGGAAATTATTTGACTCTTCGTAGGGATTTTGGTATTTTTGGACAAATACACCCTACTTGTGGAATACTTTGCACCATACTTACACGCGAACAAGCTAAATTTCTGGCAAATTATTGGATTTTTGTTGGTTTTCTTGTGCAAACCTTTATTTTTCGCATGATTAGCTTATTTGTCGTTGGAATTTGGAAAAGTACACCCCAGCATTGGTATATCTCACCTTAGCATACACCCCACACTTGGTGGCACCATATACACTTTTCTATATTTAACTGTTTAGCATTTTTGACCAAATTAAAGTAATTCTTGTTCACCCTGACGAAGTTTCTTTAAATATTCTCTTATTTCGCCCTACTTTAATTTCAATTATCATTACCCCTTGCTATTTTTCTGTGGTATTCCTAGCAATGGAATGCACACCCGCCTTGCACACTATGGGTCGTGGGTTCGATTCCCCCGGCCAGGCAACATCAAAAATATCAGCGGTGGCAAAATACCTCTCAGTAATGTTGGCGACATTTCCTGAGTATTTCAGCCATGAATAACTTCTCTAGAAGTGGTGTCTTAGGACACACCGTTCGGACTCGGCAATAAGCAGTAGGTCCCTTATCATTGAGCTAATATGAATCGGGGTGCACTAATTGGTATGAGAGAAGTCTCCCTTGTCCCGTATGGGATGTTTGTGGAACAATTATTATACTTCAAAATGTCAGTCACCGCAATCACAGGTTTTGTTAGAGCTTCGGACATATTTTTGAAATGTGTAGCATAATTTGAACGTTCACTTGTCGACTAACATTCGGAGAGTTAACATGTCGTTCTAACGAACGTCTACGCCTTATACTAACTGGCTTCTGTCGCCACCCCAGATTACAAGGTAATCTTTGTTGTTGTATAGAAAAGAAATACATATTACCAATAAACGGCTATCATTTATAATATTCAAGATTATACTGCTTTTGTTGTTTTATTTTATTTTTTTCTCCCACAACTGCTCGTCATACGAGGGATTTCCCTTCCCTCACCTAAACAGAATGAATAACTAAATATTGGAATTTAATCCCACGGCACAAATTGAATTTTTGTGTGAAGTTTGGAAAAAGAATTTGAAACATTGTGCGTTGAAAAAAAATAGAAATATCAAATTGCCGACGGCAAAACGCACTTGAAATTTGGACTTGAATTGAATATTACTTTTTGTATGCACTATTGTTTCACTTAAATATTGAATATACAAAGCACAACCACAAATCTTTTGTTGGATCTTCACCAATAATTGAGCTCCTTGGTTATCACATAAATTTGTAGTTGGATTTTTCACGAACATGTTGAATTATAACTCCTTAACTTGTTCTCGATGGAGACACCCTTCTTTAGTGGCTTGACATAAGGCAATATATTCAGCTTTAATATCGGATATCAATGTTTGCTTTTCTTTTGAACTGTTGGATTCTTCACCAAAAATTGAGCTCCTTGGTTATCAAATAAAGTTGTAGTTGAATTTATCACGTACATGTTGAATTCTAACTCCTTAACTAGTTCTCGACAACCGTTTGCTTGCGAGATTCCCAGGCTACTGGACCATCCCCCATAAACAAAACAAAAAGCAATTCGTCCGTCTGGAAAATTCCTGAGATATCTCAAGACATGCTTTGTTACTTGAAAGTGCTCGTTGTGTGGATGAGAACTAAATACGCACAATATTGAAACTACATGCATCCGATCTGGTTTTAAAATTACCTTCAAATACATTAACGCACCTGTCAAACGCTGATAGGAATGAAGATCCAAATCCTCACAATTCTTGTCACATTTTACCATTTTGGGCCATGGAGTACTTGCAGGCTTACACTCTGCCATTCCCCAACGCTTTAGTACTTCCTCACATAGTTATCTTAATGCACAGTTATGTCATCTTTGGGTTTATTGCGTTTAACTTCCATGCCTAAATAAAATTTCACCGGACCACGATCTACAGCTTCGACATAATTATTAAAATTTGACACGATTTCTTCCATTCAGTTGAACACGCTATCAACATATCATCGACATACAAAGCAATTAAGCTAAAATTGTTTCCTTCCCTTTTGACATACACATAAGTATCGGATTTGCATCTTATGTAATTCATTTTCATCAAAATATCGTTGACCTTTTTATTCCACCCACGGCCTGTTTGTTTCAAGCCGTATAAAGGTTTCTTTAATTTACACACTTGGCTTGTGTTGTGTGACTATGGACAACTCACAAAGTCAATTAATTATTTATTTGTACATTACAATATATATGTATGGGGGGCATAGCAAGTTTTGATGGAGCAGTAGGCAAAATCGAAAAACTTGTCAACTTGAAAGTATATATAAAAGAAAATTTTTGATATCGAAAGAATATAAATTTATAAATATACATCTAACAGAAAAGAACTAAAAATTTTTAAACAGAAAAAGACATAATTTTTGATATGTCCTAGGAAATATATATCCTGTGCAAAAATATCCTTTAAGGAAGGAAAACCTGAAGGATAAAAGTTATTTTGGAGTTTAAATCCTTTTGGTCCTTGAAACAAATAACTTATCGCCGTATTGAAGACACATTATTAGCCCCATTTTTATGTTTAAAACGGAAGGCTGTAAATTTGAAAAGGAAAATAATTCATATGTTCTCGAAAGGATAACCGCATTTTTATTAATAGTGAATGATATGAAGATGTCACAAAATCCAAATTGTTTTTTATCTGGCGGAAATTGTTTGGAATTTAATTTATCTTTGCAATATTTGATGATTTGACATAAGCTGCAAATTCCTCAATATCTTATTTACAACGTTCCGGTTGCAAAATACACATATATTCAAAAAGGATCTCCTGCATCATCAACATTTATCATTATTTTTCTAATTAGAAGCACACACAACAACCACATATCATAAGTAATTGCAACATTCATATGAAAAACAAGTAAGAAAAGCGTTAAGTTCGGTCGGGCCAAACTTTGTATACCCTCCACCACAAATTTCAGCCGTTTCGGTGGATTAATGTGGCCACTACCTTCAAAATACCGAAATTCGGAAGGTACCGTTCTATGGGGGCTATATGATGGCGTGGACCTATACCTACAAATTTCTGGGGTAAAGTTTTATACGCCTAAAGAAGACTAAATACCAAATTTCAGCCATATCGGTGTGATAATGAGGCTAAAACGTTCAAAATATCGAAAATCGGGAGATTTGTATTATGGGGGCTATATCAACACGTGGACCTATATAAAAATTTTATGGTAGAAATGTTTCTTAGCCTCTGGAAACACAAAATACAAAGTTGCAACCGATTCTTTGGTCAAATAGACTCATTTGACCAAAGAATCGATTGCATTCAAAATATATTAAAATGACGCGTACTTTATAAGGGGTCTTATGTGGGGACTATACCAAAACGTGGACCTATATAACCCAACTTTGGTAAGAATGTTTTCTGGCCTCTGAAGACACAAAATACCAAATTACAACCAATTCTGTGGTCAAATGGGTCTAATACATTCAAAATATGTTAAAATGACGCGTACTTTATATGGGGCCTTATATGGGGGCTATACCAAAACGTGGACCTATATAACCCAACTTTGGTAGAAATATTTTTTGGCCTCTGGAGACACAAAGTACCAAATTACAACCAATTCGGTGGTAAAATGGGCCAAATATCTTAAAAATTCCTTAAAACGACGCGTACTTTATATGGGGCCTTATATGGGGGCTATATCAAAACGTGGACCTATATAACCCAACTTTGGTAGGAATATTGTTTGGCCTCTGGAGACACAAAGTACCAAATTACAACCAATTCGGTGGTAAAATGGGCCAAATATCTTAAAAATTCCTTAAAACGACGACGCGTCACGCGTCATTTTGTATGGGGGCTATACGAAAGCGTGGACCTACATAGCCCGCTTTCAATACCAAAAGTCCTACGTAAATATAACATATTTTCCCAAAATTTCATCAACCTACGTCAATCCGTTCGGACGCTAGAGTGATTTCCACAGACGGACAGACGGACAGACAGACAGACGGACAGACGGACGGACATGGCTATATCGATGTAGAATTGCACGCTGATCAAGAATATATATACTTTGTGGGGTCTACAATGATTATTTCGAGTAGTTACAAACGTAGTGACAAACTTAATATACCCCCATCATATGGTGGAGGGTATAAAAAGCTTTTAGGAGAGGTGGCTTCATATTCCACCGTCAACAGGCCTGGAGACTGCGTTAGAGTAATTGGGTAAGTCCAATAGCAATATAATTCAGTTCATAGAAGATTGCGATTATATAAAACATATCAAGTGATTTTTTTTTTGATAAATGATTCATATCATTAAAATTTCTATTCACCCATCTCATTAAATATTAATTCAATTTTGCTTAATCTTATTACGATATTGATACTGTTTTCGATGTTAACACTCCAATACATACGATTAAGATACTTTTTGGTACTCACAAGTTATTTTTATTAAACTTATGTTGTTCATAATCTATACAAGATTGTAGTACATATAACAAAGTAGCGTAAATACAATGTCACACAGTGCCAACAAGAATATTTAATAAATGAAAGAATATTTTCATAACAAACCACCAACGACGAATTATGCTAACGCCGCACTTTATTCCATATGAACGCCAAGCCATTCATAATGTAAGCGTGCTGTTGTTGTTGTTGTTATTATTCTCGGGCTATTGCACTGTTTTGGTTTTCGATTGTTGTGACACATATTTCTCCCCTCTTCTCGTTTCTCTCTTAGTTTGTAAGACTTAGCATGTAAGAAGTTTTCTACATGTCAAATAGAGTAAGAGTAAATGTCAACCATATGTTTAAGCGGGAATTCTTCGATCTTGCTGACAATGAAGAAATTGTGTATAAATTCGATGGAATTCCCAATATTCAATCAATAAGAAAATAACCACAAATAAAGAAGCAACGGGCTCTCGTTAGCCCTGAAAAGTATTTTCAAGTTGGTCATTTCTTTATCGGTTACATGACGATCCTGCCAGCTTCGCACTAGTTGCGATCCTTGCACCAGTTGCAAGACCTTGCTTAAATCAGCAAGGAGTTGTGATCCTTGTACAAGTTGCAAGACCTTGCTCACGTAAGCAAGGAGCAAGAAAAGTAAATTTGAAGGCGAGGTCCTTTGCAAGGATTGAAAATATAGCATTTTTTCTGAAGAAAGTGCCGAGGCCAATCCGGCGCAGTCCAACACATGCCTGGTGTTGACGATAAAAAAGTGGGGCCGAAACCGCTGATGATAGAGGAATACAAGAGAAGAACGAGGAGGCCCAAGAAGGAGGACAAAATTAAAATCCCAAGAGTGAAGGCGCCAAAAAGACGAGGCGGCTATACGACCAAGTTAAAAAGACAGAGGAAAATTCTGCTTAGATACATCAATGCTGACCCACCACCACCTTGGCATTTCGCATCCGGTCTGTGGTTACGAATAGATAAAATAGACAGGCAATTATATAACTATATTAACTAACTTGAATTGAATATTACTTTTTGTATGCACTATTGTTTCACTTAAATATTGAATATACAAAGCACAACCACAAATCTTTTGTTGGATCTTCACCAATAATTGAGCTCCTTGGTTATCACATAAATTTGTAGTTGGATTTTTCACGTACATGTTGAATTATAACTCCTTAACTTGTTTTCGATGGAGACACCCTTCTTTAGTGGCTTGACATAAGGCAATATATTCAGCTTTAATATCGGATATCAATGTTTGCTTTTCTTTTGAACTGTTGGATTCTTCACCAAAAATTGAGCTCCTTGGTTATCAAATAAAGTTGTAGTTGAATTTATCACGTACATGTTGAATTCTAACTCCTTAACTAGTTCTCGACAACCGATTGCCTGCGAGATTCCCAGGCTACTGGACCATCCCCCATAAACAAAACAAAAAGCAATTCGTCCGTCTGGAAAATTCCTGAGATATCTCAAGACATGCTTTGCTACTTGAAAGTGCTCGTTGTGTGGATGAGAACTAAATACGCACAATATTGAAACTACATGCATCCGATCTGGTTTTAAAATTACCTTCAAATACATTAACGCACCTGTCAAACGCTGATAGGAATGAAGATCCAAATCCTCACAATTCTTGTCACATTTTACCATTTTGGGCCATGGAGTACTTCCAGGCTTACACTCTGCCATTCCCCAACGCTTTAGTACTTCCTCACATAGTTATCTTAATGCACCGTTATGTCATCTTTGGGTTTATTGCGTTCAACTTCCATGCCTAAATAAAATTTCACCGGACCACGATCTACAGCTTCGACATAATTATTAAAATTTGACACGATTTCTTCCATTCAGTTGAACACGCTATCAACATATCATCGACATACAAAGCAATTAAGCTAAAATTGTTTCCTTCCCTTTTGACATACACATAAGTATCGGATTTGCATCTTATGTAATTCATTTTCATCAAAATATCGTTGACCTTTTTATTCCACCCACGGTCTGTTTGTTTCAAGCCGTATAAAGGTTTCTTTAATTTACACACTTGGCTTGTGTTGTGTGACTATGGACAACTCACAAAGTCAATTAATTATTTATTTGTACATTACAATATATATGTATGGGGGCATAGCAAGTTTTGATGGAGCAGTAGGCAAAATCGAAAAACTTGTCAACTTGAAAGTATATATAAAAGAAAATTTTTGATATCGAAAGAATATAAATTTATAAATATACATCTAACAGAAAAGAACTAAAAATTTTTAAACAGAAAAAGACATAATTTTTGATATGTCCTAGGAAATATATATCCTGTGCAAAAATATCCTTTAAGGAAGGAAAACCTGAAGGATAAAAGCTATTTTGGAGTTTAAATCCTTTTGGTCCTTGAAACAAATAACTTATCGCCGTATTGAAGACACATTATTAGCCCCATTTTTATGTTTAAAACGGAAGGCTGTAAATTTGAAAAGGAAAATAATTCATATGTTCTCGAAAGGATAACCGCATTTTTATTAATAGTGAATGATATGAAGATGTCACAAAATCCAAATTGTTTTTTATCTGGCGGAAATTGTTTGGAATTTAATTTATCTTTGCAATATTTGATGATTTGACATAAGCTGCAAATTCCTCAATATCTTATTTACAACGT
Source organism: Musca autumnalis (assembly GCF_047663935.1). NCBI lineage: Eukaryota > Metazoa > Arthropoda > Insecta > Diptera > Muscidae > Musca > Musca autumnalis. Next base: position 140,106,219 of record NW_027411644.1, read on the forward strand.
TCCGGTTGCAAAATACACATATATTCAAAAAGGATCTCCTGCATCATCAACATTTATCATTATTTTTCTAATTAGAAGCACACACAACAACCACATATCATAAGTAATTGCAACATTCATATGAAAAAAAAGCTTTTAGGAGAGGTGGCTTCATATTCCACCGTCAACAGGCCTGGAGACTGCGTTAGAGTAATTGGGTAAGTCCAATAGCAATATAATTCAGTTCATAGAAGATTGCGATTATATAAAACATATCAAGTGATTTTTTTTTTGATAAATGATTCATATCATTAAAATTTCTATTCACCCATCTCATTAAATATTAATTCAATTTTGCTTAATCTTATTACGATATTGATACTGTCTTCGATGTTAACACTCCAATACATACGATTAAGATACTTTTTGGTACTCACAAGTTATTTTTATTAAACTTATGTTGTTCATAATCTATACAAGATTGTAGTATAACAAAGTAGCGTAAATACAATGTCACACAGTGCCAACAAGAATATTTAATAAATGAAAGAATATTTTCATAACAAACCACCAACGACGAATTATGCTAACGCCGCACTTTATTCCATATGTCTATATATAAAATATTTGTCAGAATAAATTAAACTAAAATACAGGAAAATAAAAAACAAGTATTAAAATTATGAAATTAAGTGAAGAGAATATAATTATAAAAAACCGCAAATAAAAATATTAATGTAAATGTATTAAAATTAAGGAAATAAATTAAAGAGAATATAATTATGTAAAAAAAAACACAAGTAAAAATATTAATGTAATATGGGCAAGCAGCTATCTTAGGCCAAACGCCAACGTTATAACTGACGTTAAAGTAATCGAAAGGGAAGTAGTAGTTATGTAGTGTAGTAGTTATGTCAGTTTTAATAATTATGAATTTCGTAATTCAGGCTTTCTCCATTCATAATAAAATGCTTAAGAAGAAGTACACAGCTAGGAATAGTATAGAAAAAATCTAAACATGGAATGGGAATTGTTAGAAAAATTGTTTGAAGCTGAAAAGGAAAAATTTAAGAAATCATACAAATGTGTGAACAAAAATATTCACATTAGAGAAGAAACGGTAAAAAGCATTTAGGTATTCTGGCAAGTTCATTTGAAAGCATACGGCTACTAATAATAAAATATAAAAACAAATTAACAGAAGAACACGTCAAATATACTAATGACCTTTATTGGCCACTAAGAGATCAATTAGTAAAAATCTTGTCAAAATACCAGCTCGATAAAAAAGTTCCACATTCCATACAAGAACCATTCCAGATAGATTTAAATAATTTGATACCCGCGGTAGGGTCTGGAGTCCTAAAAACTTTACAGGAAGAAATTAGTTCCGTTTTAGAGGAAGATTCAACAGAAACAAATATGACAGAAACAACAGTAGACTATATCATGACACAAGTCACCAGGGTTGTCCCTGAATTTGATGGCAACCCAGATAATTTGCAAGCATTCTTAGACGCATTAGTGGTTGTTGACGGGTTTAAAGGCAATCAAGAAGCCTTCGCAATTAGCATCATACGGACAAAATAAAAAGGACATGCGAGACTCATTCTGGAGAATGAATCCACAATAAAAGAAATAGCCGAAAAATTTAAAAAACCCATTAAGGGAGAATCTGTCATGGTCGTGACAGCAAAGCTTATGAGTATTAAGCAAAATAATAAATCTCCTACCGCATATTGTGGTGAAATTCTAGCTCTGGAAAAGTTGTTAGAAAAGGCATATTTCTCAGAGGGTCAGACGCATGAGAGTGCAATAATGAATGCAACCAGAGTTGCTATCCAAGCCATGTACAGAAATTGTTCCATGGAAAAGGTCAAACTAATTATGGAAGCGGGTCAATTTAACAATATGGATGAAGCTATTGGCAAGTTTGTCACAAGTTTTACGGAATCATCCGGACAACAAGGCTCCGTTCTATATTACAAAAACAAAAATTTCCGTGGGCGTGGACATAATAATCGTGGAAGACATAGAGGTAGAGAAAACTACCATAACAATAACTACAATAACAATGGCAACTACAATAATAACAATTATTATAACCGTAATAATAATAACAATAGCGGACGTGGTAGAAATGGTTTCAACAATAATAATAACCGAAATGTTAACGTCGCTTATAGAAATGACGACGGTTCGGGAAACTCGAACGATCCGCTAAGAGTAGAACAATAGAGAAGAAAGTGTATAATGTCCACCTTAACTTTGGCTTATTCGCTCAATTGCTCATTAACGAAACAAATACAATATTCACACTTTTAGTAGACACTGGAGCAGACATTTCATTGATAAAAACACACAACGTTCCATCATATAGCATACATAAATAGAAACAATATTACAACAATTAGCGGTATAGGACAGGGTAAAGTAAGAACAATTGGAAGAATAGAAATTGATTTGCGATTCCAAAACTATTTAATACCCGTTTATTTTCATGTAGTTAGCGATGACTTCCCAATACCTTGTGACGGAATCATCGGTATGGATCTCATGAAAAAATTCAATTGTATATTAAATTTTCAAGAAGATACAGATTACCTTATCCTACGACCAAGTAATGTTCCAAAACCGTTAGAAATACCTTTAATGAATACATGCAACGAAGATATTATTTTACCTGCAATAAAAAAAAAAAAAAAAAATATGTAGTTCCATGAATTTAACAATGCCTCGAGTTAAATCCATACACCGACTACAAAACAGAAACAATACTAAAAAACGCAATTCTCCGGATGGTGTAATTCTTGTTCAGTTTATGTCGCCATATGACAAGAATTTTTATCTAAAATCGGTATCTATATACAAAAAACAACATAATAATGTTCTTCTCCTAAATTCTATTGGGTTTGAATCCAGCGCCCAATACTACATCAATGAAAACATCTCAAACACAAACTTTCAATACCTCCAGGATGCCATTCATCTAAAGAAAAAAGGCCACATAAAAGCTGCATATACATTTCGTGGTCTTGTTTTTATTAAGCGTCACGACTGCGATGAGCCGATATGCATATTTCATCATAAAATACTCGACGAATTTCGAAATCCTGGCGGCGTGTCCAGAGCAGATTTTCAGTCCTAGCTACATTGCTGATGTCTTGGTTCTGCGCAGTATCCATTACAATTATTCACATATTTTTATGCTTTCTATCAATTATTTTATTACCTTTTCTTTTTTTATTCCAATCACAAATATTTTTCTTGATAACTTTTATGAAATCTCTACTTTGGCACTTATCTTCAAGTGTGTTGCTGATGACCTTTCGTCTTTTTCCTATATTCCATTAAATGATTCGCATCGGTAATGATAACAGATATTCCAAAGACACTACAAAGACTCTAGTAAGAATACTTACAAAACAAAGAAATGGTATTAAGATTTGTCATATAAATTCTCAGAGTTTACTAAATAAACTGGACGAATTTCAATACATATTTGAAAATTCAGATATGGATGTAATCTGTATATCAGAAACTTGGCTGTATTCCTCAATTCCTAATGGTTTGGTGAATTTGAAAGGGTATAACCTGTTTAGGTCAGATAGGGAGAGCCGCGGAGGAGGCGTCGCAATATATACGAAAAATACAATCAAAGCTAAGTTTACACTAAAATCTAAAGTCGATGACCGCATTGAATATGTATTCGTTGAACTTGGATTTAATTCTAAGAAAATGCTCATTGGTTGTGTTTATCGTCCGAATAATACTATCGATATGTTCCAGCTACATAATGTCCTTCAAAATGTTACTTTAGGTTTCAATGAGGTGATAATCACTGGAGATTTCAACTCCAATCTTTTAGTTGACTCCACATTAGCTAATAACATGTTAACACTGGGACTTTTCCCCGCTAATTGTACAAATCCAACACATTTTTCGACGACAACCAGTACGCTTTTAGACCTGTTCTTCGTGAACAATCCTTCAAATATATTACTTTATGAACAGATATCTGCTCCAACTTTGTCAAGACACGATCTTATATATTTGGAATACAATTTAGATATAAAAAAAGAAGTCGAAACTATTTCATATCGCGACTACAAAAATCTAAATTACACAGAGCTTCAAGATAGGAACTGCCAAGTTAATTGGAATAATATATACACATTTTCTTCTGTGGATCAGCAATTGTCGTTTCTTCAAAGTAACATCGTTCGAATTTATGATGAGACCCTTCCATTAAAAAATAAAAAAATCTCCTCAAACACTAAGCCATGGTTCAGCCCCACAATAAAATCGTTTATAAGAGATAGGGATCTTGCATACTCTAGATGGAAGCGCTTCAAAACTCCTGAGCTTCACGAAGAGTATCGGCTAGCAAGAAGAATTGTTAATAAACACATTGCCGCTGCAAAAACTCAATATTATTTTAACAAGTTTAATGTTGCCACAGACTCCAATAAAAATGGAAGATTTTACGAGACATAGGTTATGGAAAATCCAAGTCGTCTGACTCCTATATTGGGGACCTAGATGAGCTAAACAAAACCTTTGTCAACATACCTTCTACACAAACTGATCCCCTCTTTTACGCACCCAATACTGGGACTGCAGATAATGTGGAAAACGATGGATGCTTCGAGTTTAGATGTGTTACCCAGACGGAAGTATATAGCAGTTTTTCCCAAGTAAAATCGAACGCAATTGGTCTAGATGGTATTGATCCTAAATTCATAAGAATTCTTCTTCCTTACCTCTTACCATTTTTTACTCATCTTTTTAACACAATCTTGAGCTCAAGTGTATATCCGACCATATGGAAACACTCTAAAATAATTCCGATTCCCAAGTCTAGCAATGAGTACCGCCCAATATCAATTCTGTGTTACCTCTCCAAAGTGTTTGAGAAACTGTTACATATGCAAATGACTGAATATCTCTTTCGTGAGTCTCTTCTGTCTGACAGGCAATCTGGTTTTCGTGCAGGCCACAGTTGCATTACGGCACTAATCGAAGTATCAGAATCCATAAGAAGGGACATAGATGATAGCAAAGTCAGCTTCCTCATTTTATTGGATCACTCGAAAGCCTTCGACTTCGTGGATCATTCAAACCTCTGCATGAAATTGAGGCGTTTTTTTAACTTTTCGCACACAGCTACCAAATTAATTATGTCTTATCTTAGCAAAAGGCTTCAATCAGTATGCGTGGGAAACTCGAAATCGAATCCACTGTTAGTCTCGAAAGGAGTTCCACAAGGCTCAATTATTGGCCCGCTACTTTTCTCGCTCTATGCCAACGATCTCCCTAATCAATTGATACATAGCCAAGTTATGATGTATGCAGATGACGTACAGATCCTTTTAAGTGCACCAGTCAACAATATTTCCGAACACGTTGACAAACTCAATGGCGATCTTACACGTGTGTATAATTGGGCCGCTGCAAATGGATTGTTACTTAACCCCGATAAATCTAAATGCTTAATTATACACAAAAACAGAAATTTTAAACTACAAAATGTTAGTATATATATTAATCATAAAACCATTGATATTGTCTCCTGTGTTAAGAACTTGGGTGTGGTTTTCAACAGTTCCCTGAGTTGGACAGATCACGTGAATGCTGGTGTGGGAAAAACGTATGCCAAGTTGCGTGCCCTTTGGATAACCCATTTATTTACCCCAAAAAGCATTCGCATTCTACTAGCAAAAACTGTACTAGTCCCTGGACTTATTTATGGGTGTGAGCTGTTCGCTAATTGTGATTCTGTGAGTCTGCGGAAACTTAATGTTGTTTTCAATAATATTGTGCGATATGTCTATGGCGTAAAAAGAACTCTGAGCATCTCACACCTTACTAACTCCCTATACGGAGTTAGTTTTAGCAGACTAATGAGCATAAGGTCCTTAATAATGTTACACAAAATTATAGTCAAACAAAACCCTAAATATCTTTTTGACAAACTTAAATTTGCACAGTCTGGTAGAGGTCGGAAGTTAACTCCCTTTAGGCGACGGTGCCTTGTTTCGGAACGACAATTCTATATTTCAACTCCTCGTCTTTGGAATACGTTACCAAATAAAACACAACTCATCAGCAACGCTTCTATCTTCAAAAAAAGGCTGTTCAGTTTTTTCAATACAACTGAATAAAAATTTTTTTGATACCGTCAAAGTAACGATTTTATCTTTTTTACATATATATATACATTTTTTATATTTTTGTTTAAATTTATATCAATATCATTTAAGCTTCTGTATTTTTTTAACAAGCGCAATTGTAATTATAACTTTACTTAAATTAAATTATAACTTTACATAATTGGATATTGTTCTGTACCTACAAATCTGCACATTAAATATAAGATTTTAATCTTGTCGTGTAGATAAATAAATAAATAAAATATATAATAACCGAAATGTTAACGTCGCTTATAGAAATGACGACAGTTCGGGAAACTCGAACGATCCCCTAAGAGTAGAACAATAGAGATGAAAGTGTATAATGTCCACCTTAACTTTGGCTTATTCGCTCAATTGCTCATTAACGAAACAAGTACAATAATCACACTTTTAGTTGACACTGGAGCAGACAATTCATTGATAAAAACACACAACGTTCCATCATATAGCATAAATAGAAACAATATTATAACAATTAGAGGTATAGGACAAGGTAAAGTAAGAACAATTGGATGAATAGAAATTGATTTGCGATTCCAAAACTATTTAATACCCGTTGATTTTCATGTAGTTAGCGATGACTTCCCAATACCTTGTGACGGAATCATCTGTATGGATCTCATGAAAAAATTCAATTGTATATTAAATTTTCAAGAAGATACAGATTACCTTATCCTACGACCAAGTAATGTTCCAAAACCGTTAGAAATATCTCTAATGAATACATGCAACGAAGATATTATTTTACCTGCAAGGTCAGAAGTTATACGACAAGTAAAACTGATGACCACGTTTAAAGAGGTGTTGATACCAAATCATGAACCACAACCTGGTGTGTACATAGCAAACAACATAGTAACATCTGACAATGCATATATTCGAATTTGGAATACTAATCAACATACAGTTAATTTAAAGAACCACAAGATTTTAACTGAAGATATTACTGATTACGAAATAATAAATCACAGTAAAGATAACAGTCAAAGAAAGTCTGAAATAATTAAAACATTAAAGAAAAATTTTCCAGAAATATTCAGTAAAACATTAACAGAACTTTGTTCTGAATACAGTGATATCTTTGGTCTAGAATCAGAAACTATTTCTACAAATAATTTTTATGAACAAAAGTTAAGGCTAAAGGATAAAGAACCAGTATACATACATTAAGAACTATCCCAGTTGTTCAATAAATAGCAATTGTCTACTTTTACATAGGCATGTAACTAGTTACTCATTGATCCTAGTTACTTTACACCCAAAAATGGCAAATAAAATAGCCTATAGCTTGCTTTTCTCACTGGAAAAGGGCGTCCCTGCCTATCATGTCAATTCACTAGTTACAGGTAATGCGGTGTGTAATATATTGACTATTTTATAGACTACCAATGGATAGTGTAATCGACAATGTTTCTCTCTTGTAATCTCTTTTCAACATTATTTCTCTTTACAAAAACAAAATAGAATAAATGTATTGTAATTTTGTATAAAATCTATTTTTTATTCTGAATTTAAAAAAAAAAAATTTGGTGCGTTTGATGTGCAAAAACTTATTGTTAAATAAAGATGCAACAAACATGTTATTGGGCTAAATTAAAAAAGGATGAATATTTTTAGAAGAACATTTGGTAAGTATAGATACTTTTTGGGACAATACATGTTTTTAATAATCTCATTAAACTTTTATGCATTTTATTTCAGGTACATCTGAATTATCTGAAGCACACTTGAGATGCACATTCCCAGGACCAAATAAACATAAGCAGCAAAAGTCCCAGTATCAAGGATAAGTTTCAATATCAAGGAATTTAAAGATTATCATTAAATTGTCCTTTATAATATATGTATGTATGTCCTTTATGTATATATGTAATTAAACAAAGCGTGGTTAGCGCATATTCGAAATATACAGATTAACTGTTATAATTGTGTTGTTTAAACTGGTATTCTGATTACAACTTACTAGTGATTTTGGCTATCATTTCTGACCACCGAATTGACTGGTTACTGGTAATGCACTGAGGAGACAATTGCCTTTCACATGACTATCGAATTGGGTGGTTACTGGTAATGCAGTGAGGGGACAATTGCCTTTCAAATGACTATCGAATTGGGTGGTTACTGGTAATGCAGTGAGGGGACAATAGACCCCTTCCTATGACATCCCCATGTTAAATTCACCAGTCTATAGCATTGTGAGTAGATTGGGTGGTAACTAGGGGTGTTTACCAATAGCCAGCAAAATTGCTAGTTATTCCCTAGTTACCCGAACAACTGGGATCGTATACCACATACACACAAAGATGAAGTAGACAGACAGGTAAAGAAACTCGTAGATGACAACATTGTCGAACCATCTCCATCAGAGTATAATAGTCCATTGCTGTTAGTACCGAAAAAAATCACTCCCGAATTCCAAAGAAAAAAGATGGAGATTGGTTATAGATTATAGACAAATAAATAAGAAGCTAGTGGCAGATAAATTTCCATTACCTAGAATATATGATATCTTAGACCAACTCGGAAGAGCTAAGTATTTTTCCTGTTTAGACTTAATGTCAGGATTTCACCAAATCCCTTTAGAGGAAAAATCTAGAGATATTACTTCCTTTTCGACAGGTAACGGTTCTTATCGTTTTACTAGATTACCATATGCACTGAAAATAGCACCAAATTCCTCTCAATGAATTGAAACATTTTTGTATATGGATGACTTAGTTGTCCTGGGTTGCTAAGAGAAGCATATGCTTTCGAATTTAACTGACGTTTTTAGGTTATGTCGTGAGAAGAATCTCAAACTACATCCTGCAAAATGTTCATTCTTTATGCGAGAAGTAACATACCTAGGTCATAAATGTACTGATAAAGGGATACTACCAGATGATAATAAATACTCGGTCATAGAAAATTATCCAACACCAAAAGACGGTGATAGTGCAAAAAGATTTGTAGCTTTTCGTAACTATTATCGCAGGTTCATACGGAATTTTTCTGAATATTCGAGTCATCTTTCTAGATTATCTAAGAAAGGTGTACCATTTGAATGGATAGAAGACTGTGATAGAGCATTTAAATATCTTAAAAAGGCTCTAATGAGTCCTACATTGTTGCAGTATCCGGATTTCAAAAAAGAATTCTGCATTACCACAAATGCCAGCAAATATGCTTGTGGTGCAGTGCTGACACAAGAGTATGACGGAAAACATCTACCCGTAGCTTATGCTTCAAAGACAACTACAAAAGGTGAAAGTAATAAATCCACCATTGAGCAAGAGTTAACAGCTATTCATTGGGCTATTACACATTTCAGACCATACATATATGGAACATATTTCACTGTTCGAAGTGACCATAGACCATTATCTTATTTATTTTCTATGAAAAATCCAAATTCAAAACTAACCAGAATGAGACTAGATTTACAAGAATATGACTTCACTGTCGAGTATCTTAGGGGGAAAGATAACCATATAGCAGACACACTATCGCGCATTACAATAAATGATCTTAAAAGTATAAACAATGATACAAACCTCATACTAAGAATTACAACAAGATCTATGAATAAAAAAGGAGTTAATAAAGCAGTAGAAGAGACAATTAAGCATCATCAAAGAAATATAAATGATAAGCCCCGTATATATATACCATTAAATAACGCTGACGTCAGGAAATATTATAAATTGAAAATTACACCTGGACGATGTTATATCAAAAAGGGTAAGGTTTCAATTGCATATATACACATAAATGATTTGTTTATTAATGGGAAACTTGACTTAGGCCCATTTTTCCCAATGCTCGAAGAAGTGGCCTGTAAACATCATATTGATAAATTACAAGTGGCACCTAGTGAGAAAATATTTGAATTTAACTCTATAGAGGAATTTATAAATGAGGGCAATAATAAATTGAATAGAATAAAAGTAGCGCTACTAAATAAGGTGATCCACATTAATGATAAAGATGCACAAAAGATTAAAGAAATATGAAATAAATACCATGACGACCCTAAAGAAGGAGGTCAGGCTGGAATTCTAAGGACGCTAGCAAAGATTAAAGGAATTTTATTATTGGAAAAATATGTCTAAAGATATTAAAAAATATGTCAAAGCGTGCCTAAAATGCCATACTGCTAAACAAACAAAACACTTAAAAACTCCAATGACAATAACGCTAACACCGACGAGTGCATTTGACACCATTTACGTTGATACTATTCGCCCATTTCCAAAATCAGAACAAGGAAATGAATATGCTGTCACATTGATATGTGATATGACAAAATACTTAGTCGCTATACCGGCCAGTGACAAAAGTGCAAAAACAATTGCTAAAGCGATATTTGAGAACTTTATTCCCACCTACGGTCCAATGAAGACGTTCATTTCGGACATGGGAACAGAATATAAAAACACCCTACTAGAAAAAATATGCAATTTACTTAAAATACAAAAACTAACTTCGACAGCATATCATCATCAAGCACTTGGTACAACTGAAAGAAGTCACAGAACTTTTAATGAATATGTTAGATCTTACATATCAGTTGATAAAAGTGATTGGGATATATGGCTTAAATATTTCATGTATTGTTTTAATACAACACCTTCAACGGTACATGATTACTGTCCATACGAATTAGTTTTTGGTAAACTTCCGAATATGTTCAGTCAATTCGCAGAGGTAGATAAAATTGCACCCTTGTATAATATAGACAATCATGCCAAAGAAACTAAGTTTAGGTTAGAAGTACCACATAAGAGAGCTCAACAATTACTAGATAGATATAAGTTAAGACAGAAAGAAATATATGAGAAGAAAAGTATTGATTATAACATTAAAATTGGCGATTTGGTTTTACTACGAGATGAAGCTAGCCATAAATTGGATCCGAAATACAAAGGACCATACAAAATTAAAGAAATTTTACAAAACAATAATATAAAAATTTTTGAAAAAGAAACAAAGAAAGAACAAATTGTTCATAAAAATAGACTTAAGATTTATAACCCATAAGTCAAAAAATGTAGCATTTAAGAAAACATTTAAATCATGTATGTAAACAATCATTAAAATACACTTAAGATTTTTTTCCCTCAAGTATACTTGTAATAAGCGCGGTACCACTTTAGATGTTTAAGAAGTTTTAACAAAATTTTATGTTTACAATAAATATGTCTAATTTTAAGTATGTACGTTTAATATTACAAAGAATGTCCACATAATTCAAAAGAAATTATATGAACATTCTTCCGAAAAGGGGAGGTGTAGTATAACAAAGTAGCGTAAATACAATGTCACACAGTGCCAACAAGAATATTTAATAAATGAAAGAATATTTTCATAACAAACCACCAACGACGAATTATGCTAACGCGGCACTTTATTCCATATGAACGCCAAGTCATTCTTAACGTAAGCGTGCTGTTGTTGTTATTCTCGGGCTATTGCACTGTTTTGGTTTTCGATTGTTGTGACACATATTTCTCCCCTCTTCTCGTTTCTCTCTTAGTTTGTAAGTCTTAGCATGTAAGAAGTTTTCTACATGTCAAATAGAGTAAGAGTAAATGTCAACCATATGTTTAAGCGGGAATTCCTCGATCTTGCTGACTATGAAGAAATTGTGTATAAAGTCGATGGAATTCCCAATATTCAATCAATAAGAAAATAACCACAAATAAAGAAGCAACGGGCTCTCGTTTGCCCTGAAAAGTATTTTCAAGTTGATCATTTCTTTATCGGTTACAAGATGTTAAATATATGAGTTATAATTACAAATATGATTCAGAAAACGGTTTGGGCTGACATAAAAACGACTTGATAGCAGGTAGGGTGGGTAAAGAAAGTCGAGCAACACACAAACATCTAATTTTGTTCACATTCGATTAACACCATTTCCCACACATAGACACTATCAGACTCTCATACAAACACACACACCAACAGTCTCATACAAATACATAAAAATCACAAATAAAGAAGCAACGGGCTCTCGTTAACCCTGAAAAGTATTTTCAAGTTGATCATTTCTTTATCGGTTACATGACGATCCTGCCAGCTTCGCACTAGTTGCGATCCTTGCACCAGTTGCAAGACCTTGCTTAAATCAGCAAGGAGTTGTGATCCTTGCACAAGTTGCAAGACCTTGCTCACGTAAGCAAGGAGCAAAAAAAGTAAATTTGAAGGCGAGGTCCTTTGCAAGGATTGAAAATATAGCATTTTTTCTGAAGAAAGTGCCGAGGCCAATCCGGCGCAGTCCAACACATGCCTGGTGTTGACGATAAAAAAGTGGGGCCGAAACCGCTGATGATAGAGGAATACAAGAGAAGAACGAGGAGGCCCAAGAAGGAGGACAAAATTAAGATCCCAAGAGTGAAGGCGCCAAAAAGACGAGGCGGCTATACGACCAAGTTAAGAAGACAGAGGAAAATTCTGCTTAGATACATCAATGCTGACCCACCACCACCTTGGCATTTCGCATCCGGTCTGTGGTTACGAATAGATAAAATAGACAGGCAATTATATAACTATATTAACTAACTTGAATTGAATATTACTTTTTGTATGCACTATTGTTTCACTTAAATATTGAATATACAAAGCACAACCACAAATCTTTTGTTGGATCTTCACCAATAATTGAGCTCCTTGGTTATCACATAAATTTGTAGTTGGATTTTTCACGTACATGTTGAATTATAACTCCTTAACTTGTTCTCGATGGAGACACCCTTCTTTAGTGGCTTGACATAAGGCAATATATTCAGCTTTAATATCGGATATCAATGTTTGCTTTTCTTTTGAACTGTTGGATTCTTCACCAAAAATTGAGCTCCTTGGTTATCAAATAAAGTTGTAGTTGAATTTATCACGTACATGTTGAATTCTAACTCCTTAACTAGTTCTCGACAACCGATTGCCTGCGAGATTCCCAGGCTACTGGACCATCCCCCATAAACAAAACAAAAATCAATTCGTCCGTCTGGAAAATTCCTGAGATATCTCAAGACATGCTTTGCTACTTGAAAGTGCTCGTTGTGTGGATGAGAACTAAATACGCACAATATTGAAACTACATGCATCCGATCTGGTTTTAAAATTACCTTCAAATACATTAACGCACCTGTCAAACGCTGATAGGAATGAAGATCCAAATCCTCACAATTCTTGTCACATTTTACCATTTTGGGCCATGGAGTACTTCCAGGCTTACACTCTGCCATTCCCCAACGCTTTAGTACTTCCTCACATAGTTATCTTAATGCACCGTTATGTCATCTTTGGGTTTATTGCGTTCAACTTCCATGCCTAAATAAAATTTCACCGGACCACGATCTACAGCTTCGACATAATTATTAAAATTTGACACGATTTCTTCCATTCAGTTGAACACGCTATCAACATATCATCGACATACAAAGCAATTAAGCTAAAATTGTTTCCTTCCCTTTTGACATACACATAAGTATCGGATTTGCATCTTATGTAATTCATTTTCATCAAAATATCGTTGACCTTTTTATTCCACCCACGGCCTGTTTGTTTCAAGCCGTATAAAGGTTTCTTTAATTTACACACTTGGCTTGTGTTGTGTGACTATGGACAACTCACAAAGTCAATTAATTATTTATTTGTACATTACAATATATATGTATGGGGGCATAGCAAGTTTTGATGGAGCAGTAGGCAAAATCGAAAAACTTGTCAACTTGAAAGTATATATAAAAGAAAATTTTTGATATCGAAAGAATATAAATTTATAAATATACATCTAACAGAAAAGAACTAAAAATGTTTAAACAGAAAAAGACATAATTTTTGATATGTCCTAGGAAATATATATCCTGTGCAAAAATATCCTTTAAGGAAGGAAAACCTGAAGGATAAAAGCTATTTTGGAGTTTAAATCCTTTTGGTCCTTGAAACAAATAACTTATCGCCGTATTGAAGACACATTATTAGCCCCATTTTTATGTTTAAAACGGAAGGCTGTAAATTTGAAAAGGAAAATAATTCATATGTTCTCGAAAGGATAACCGCATTTTTATTAATAGTGAATGATATGAAGATGTCACAAAATCCAAATTGTTTTTTATCTGGCGGAAATTGTTTGGAATTTAATTTATCTTTGCAATATTTGATGATTTGACATAAGCTGCAAATTCCTCAGTATCTTATTTACAACGTTCCGGTTGCAAAATACACATATATTCAAAAAGGATCTCCTGCATCATCAACATTTATCATTATTTTTCTAATTAGAAGCACACACAACAATCACATATCATAAGTAATTGCAACATTCATATGAAAAAAAAGCTTTTAGGAGAGGTGGCTTCATATTCCACCGTCAACAGGCCTGGAGACTGCGTTAGAGTAATTGGGTAAGTCCAATAGCAATATAATTCAGTTCATAGAAGATTGCGATTATATAAAACATATCAAGTGATTTTTTTTTTTTTTTTTTTGATAAATGATTCATATCATTAAAATTTCTATTCACCCATATCATTAAATATTAATTCAATTTTGCTTAATCTTATTACGATATTGATACTGTCTTCGATGTTAACACTCCAATACATACGATTAAGATACTTTTTGGTACTCAGAAGTTATTTTTATTAAACTTATGTTGTTCATAATCTATACAAGATTGTAGTATAACAAAGTAGCGTAAATACAATGTCACACAGTGCCAACAAGAATATTTAATAAATGAAAGAATATTTTCATAACAAACCACCAACGACGAATTATGCTAACGCCGCACTTTATTCCATATGAACGCCAAGCCATTCATAATGTAAGCGTGCTGTTGTTGTTGTTGTTATTATTCTCGGGCTATTGCACTGTTTTGGTTTTCGATTGTTGTGACACATATTTCTCCCCTCTTCTCGTTTCTCTCTTAGTTTGTAAGACTTAGCATGTAAGAAGTTTTCTACATCTGAATCTAGAATCTGAATATATATATATATATATATATATATATATATATATATATATATATATGGGCAAAATTATTGAAAATTTAACATCGTTGAAGCCAAGGTTTACCCCTTTATAACTCGCGAATAGTGGTTGTATATTGTACAATTTAAATGCTTTTAGATAAAATGAAATGTTTTTAGACTTGGCAAAAAATATTGGGTTTCAAAGTTGATTTGCGTGGAAGCTGTGGCTATATTTATGTTAAAAAATGGTTAAAAATGGGGTGAAGCCAACGTGTATTTTTTTGTTTTCTCTCGATTTGTGATTTAACCACACTTTTCGCGATTTTCCCGTTAAAGTAAAAGTAGAAGGCAACTAAATAAGGATCATCTCACTAGTGTATAACTTCTCAAAATTTGATCTGCGTCTACCATTAAATGATGCTGACATTTTGAAGCCAGATTTTAAGTGTTTTTTGAAATTTTCTTATAATTTCGTTCCGCAAACAGGTTTTTCAAAAAATCATATATAGGAATGAAGAACTCACGATTCTGATTTATTTGATAAATGTGTAGTGAATGTAGCCTACACAGCATCAGAGAAATCTGTATCCAAATACGAAAATTTTGTGCGAACAAATTTCAAAAAATCATATTTTTCGGGCCTAATTTTTACAATTGTCATTCGATTTACTCGTACTTGATTGCAAATTTTTGATTTTTACGTTGCGGATCTAATAAATCTATACTCGTGAAATTCCATCTACTAAAACGCGAGATACGAGAAATTCCAAGGTAGGAAAATCACCTAATATTGTTTTTGAAAATATCGCGCATTTTATCGCGTATTCTGTCGGCCGCTTGTACTGCTATGAAAAAACTAGTGCAGCATCTTCCTTTTTGCGGAAACAGAGATTTAAAAACTTCACTGATAAGGGAACTACATTCATTTTATCCCAAAAATAGTGTGTGATGCTACATCCACGGTTGTTGACTGATTGCCTTGAAATAGGTATATATCCATGCAGATTTTCATGGTGACACTAAAACCGGATGCGGAACGAAATTGTATGAATTTTGCGCAAATTAGCGATGTTTTATAGGTTTTGTAATGCTAAGATGCAGCCGATGCTACATCTTAGCGTCCAAATTATATTTCGAAAAATATATACAAATTAAAAGATATGGTCTTGCTGTACATGAAAATCACATGCGGACAAAATGATTTTGATAGTTACGCGATTTACATGTATTTTAAAATCCATATACATTAAAATGGGTTATTTGACCTTTATTTCCATTTCAGAAGCCTTAAAGTATATCTTCCGCAACCCAATTATCTTCCTCAATGGGAAAGCTTTAATATGCATGCACATATAGTAAATTCCGCACATTTTCGTAGGAAATTTAAGGAAAATATGAAGCACTACTAAACTACAGAATGTGTTTGATTTTTTTTTTAATTCAAAAAGAAAATTCATATTTTAAGCAAAATATGTTCATATTTTGAAAATTTATTATATTACATTCGAGATTTCGTTCCCTGATATACTTTGCATTTTTAAAAAACAGTAAGAAAGATTTTTTGTTTTTCCTGTTAGAAACCATGGGAAATTATGTCAATTGCATTATTTTATTATTTGTTATTTCAAATAGAAAAAACATCTAAAATGGTTTCTAATCTCGCAAAAAAACTTTGCGAAAAACGTAAAGCTATCGCGGAATACCGGAAGAAACGTATCGAAGAAAGAAACTGTGTTTACAAGAATAAAAAGAGGAGTGTTGTTTATAATGTACCTAAGAATGCACAACGTTATGAAAGAGATTATGATTACTCACCAATAAATTGTACCAATTGTGTAACTTACGAGTGTAAAATAAATAAAAAACATTGCACCTGTTACAATAAATTGGAAAAGTTTAAGAAGACCTACCGAAATGCAAGAAACCGAGAGTTAGCTTTTCGCAGACAAATAAAAAATTTAGAAAGCGAACTTAAAGAAAAAAATAAGCAAATTAAATCATGGCAACAAAAGTATAGAAGAGTGGTAAAAGAAGAAGAAAGTACACCTGAAAAAAAAGCAAAACAAATCATGAGGCAGGGTAAAGATGCAGTAAGAAAACGTCTAGTTTTTTGTGAAGTACATGAAAAGCAGTTAAAAGAAAATAAATTAATTCTTAAAACGCACAACGAAAAATCTAAATTTTCAAAATATATTTCGGGAAATGTAATAAAAAAATATAAATGTGTTAATCGGCTATCAAATTTAATATCTGCCTATAAGCAGCGAAATATACATAAATCAAATAATGCAAAACGTAAACGCGCAGAAAAATCCATAGTGCTGAGTAATATAATAAAAGAATTTTTTGAAAAAGACGAAAATTCCGTTTTGTGTCCTGGCAAAAAAGATGTGATAAAAAAAGGTGGAAAAGAAATTAGAAAAAGGCTTTTAACACACCCAATTAAAGATTTATATAAAAAATTCCTGAAAGATGTTGACATCAATATTTGCCTTGCAACTTTTTCAAAATATAAGCCATATTGGATATGCACTCCTAAAATGACTGATCGGAATACCTGTCTGTGTAAATTGCACGAAAATTTCAAGTTATTACTTAAAAAAGCTTTCGACTTAAAAATGCTTAATACCTTTAGCACTTTGCAGTACTCAGCTCAAATGGTTTGCGATACCAATTCTAAACGTTGTATGTTCAGACAATGCGAGAAGTGTAATCAAAATGTCGTAAATTGTCCCACAAATTCAGCATCGCAAATAATTTATTATCAATGGTGCAGCAAAAATATTTCAAGGAAAGGAGCGAAGGAATTAACTTATAACGTAAAAGTTACTCGTAAGGAACTAATTGAAAGCAGCATACAAGAATTAGTTCAAACTCTAAATTCGAAGTCTGATATTTTCTTGAAACACGTTTATTCCACCGGGCACCAGTTAAATTTTCTGAGCACTTTGAAAAACAATTTAAAATTCCGTGAAGTATTTATAGTAGTAGATTTTTCTGAAAATTTTGTATGCAAACATAGTGCCGAAATTCAGAATACCCATTTCGGTGCATCAAAGAAACAAGTGTCCTTACATACAGGTGCTTTTTTCTATAAAGATTTACAAACAAAAAACATAAAATGTGTATCTTTCTGCACAGTATCAGAATGCCTCCGTCACGACGCTGCTGCGATTTGGGCTCATTTGGAACCAATTTGGAATATTATGAATAAATACGTATCAAAATTAGAAACAATTCACTTCCAAAGCGACGGCCCAACTACACAATATAAAAATAAAAACAACTTCTTCCTATTTGCAACTCAGTGCTTGAACCGGAAGGTAAAAAATGCAAGCTGGAATTTTAGTACGGCAGGACATGGGAAGAGTTGTGCTGACGGAGTTGGAGGTACTGTAAAGAGGGTGTGTGACAAGCATGTATTATTTGGAAATGACATTACATCTGCAAAAGATGTAGTCGAATGTGTCCGAAATAATTCTAATATAAAAATTTATGAAGTCAACGATACAGATGTCACCAAAATAGAAAAATTGATTAAATCAAATTGTCAGCCAGCCCCACAAACAATGAAAGTTCATCAACTCATTTGGAATCAAAAAAAACCAAAGGAATTGTACATTAACTATTTGTCGTGCAATTTATGCATTAAGACGCCCCCATGCACACACTATGGACTATTTCCTAATAAATTTTGTATTACACAGATCAGTAAAAAAAAAATAAAATCAATAAAAAATAAATGATGTTCCTATACGAGTACTGCATGTGAAAAAATAACAAAATATATTTTTATTTATCCACATATTACTTAGTTCGGTTTTATCATCCAAACTGTAATACCATTCTTTACAAATTTGGTCTCATTGCATTCGCTGATAGGTTCTGATTCCAAATGAATTTTTTATGTAATTTTATGGCGTGGTTATGGACGTTTTTGTTGGAAAAAAGTTAACTAACATTCAATAATTTATCAATTTATTATACATTCCGCGAATACTGAGTAACATTTACCAAATAATATGCATTCTTAAAACTCAAGTCACCTCGAGATACATTTCTAGTGAGATTTGCGCGCGTTAATGTAATTAGCATTTTTATAATAATTTTTTCTTAAAAGCAGAAGTAAAACCGCGATAACTTTTGTCCGCAACAACCAAAAATTTGCTCGCGAGCGGATTTGTACAGGGGAATTTTTTCTTAACCTATGTACCAAAAATCGTTGATGTAGCGCGAAAAGAAAAAATTCAATTTTTTTGGAAATGGAATATGAAATAATTGGCAGTTTTGCCCATATATATGTGTATATATATAAAATATTTGTCAGAATAAATTAAACTAAAATACAGGAAAATAAAAAACAAGTATTAAAATTATGAAATTAAGTGAAGAGAATATAATTATAAAAAACCGCAAATAAAAATATTAATGTAAATGTATTAAAATTAAGGAAATAAATTAAAGAGAATATAATTATGTAAAAAAAACAAACACAAGTAAAAATATTAATGTAATATGGGCAAGCAGCTATTTAAGGCCA
The DNA here is from genome assembly GCF_047663935.1 of Musca autumnalis. Classification (NCBI taxonomy): domain Eukaryota; kingdom Metazoa; phylum Arthropoda; class Insecta; order Diptera; family Muscidae; genus Musca; species Musca autumnalis. The sequence goes on from NW_027411644.1 coordinate 140,125,889, forward strand.
AACGCCAACGTTATAACTGACGTTAAAGTAATCGAAAGGGAAGTAGTAGTTATGTAGTGTAGTAGTTATGTCAGTTTTAATAATTATGAATTTCGTAATTCAGGCTTTCTCCATTCATAATAAAATGCTTAAGAAGAAGTACACAGCTAGGAATAGTATAGAAAAAATCTAAACATGGAATGGGAATTGTTAGAAAAATTGTTTGAAGCTGAAAAGGAAAAATTTAAGAAATCATACAAATGTGTGAACAAAAATATTCACATTAGAGAAGAAACGGTAAAAAGCATTTAGGTATTCTGGCAAGTTTATTTGAAAGCATACGGCTACTAATAATAAAATATAAAAACAAATTAACAGAAGAACACGTCAAATATACTAATGACCTTTATTGGCCACTAAGAGATCAATTAGTAAAAATCTTGTCAAAATACCAGCTCGATAAAAAAGTTCCAACTACAAAAAATAAGCTGAAAACCAGATTATCGGCGCATAAATCAGACATCAAATTAAGGCATCAAAATACAATACAGAAAACAGCTCTTGCGGACCACTGTAAGCTAAACAATCATTTGCCTAACTTTGACAACGTCCGCATACTGCAAACAGAGAACAACTACAACAGGCGACTGACTCTAGAGATGCTGCATATCAATAATATACCAACAAAAAAGAAGATCAACTACAAGAGCGACACCGAAAATGCAGCTTATTGTTACAGACACTTAACACAAAAGAGAATGTGCAATACGTAAAACTTTCAGTGCAATATTTACCGCCGACAATAGTAGTGAATCTACGTTAGTTTGTAAGAAATATTTGACGAAATTATTTTTACGTATATGTAAGCTATTTATACTCTTTTGTGTTAAATATTTTGATGTTTGTTTAAAATGCCAACAATTGCTGTGATAATAAAACATAAATATTTATATTGTTTTGTAGATTAACCCCTGATGATGCAATTAAATAATAGCGAAATATTGGGAATAAATGAAGAAATAAAATAAACAATTATTATGACCTCAAGCTCGACAAACTTTTTATTATTTCAAAATTAAATGAAAAAGGTCGAATAAAACAAAAAATCTAACAATTATTATACGGAGAGCACGCCGAAATAAACAATCATGATCTACAATAACAGAACAAGGAAGAACAACGTCCGACACAGCATAAACAGACATAAGAATATTAAGGTAAAAATAGCAAAACTTAAAACATCATTAACTTTCTTAATACGTTGCCGAAATCATGGAATTATCCCCTACTTTATAAAGAATGCAATGAAAAATATCTATTCTATTTTCAATACACCACATATACACCACATTCAAAACAAGCTCAAAAAGCATATAGATATATTTCAAAATAAAATTCTTAATTTGGTAATAGAACAAAAACATAACGAAGTTGAATACAATAACAAAGAAATAGAAACCTTAAACATAAAACTACATCAACAAATAACACAAGAAGAAATTGATACTATCCACAGCAAGGAAGAAGTAATTACAAGAAGAGTACAAAACAAAACAAAGAATATTCATAAACTAAAATTTGACAGGTTAAAAGAGGAACATATCAAAGATCTAAATATTCAATATAATGATAAATGGTTTGTGAACAAAACAAACGTCAACATACCAGAAGACATCAAATGGTTACTCTCGTTAGGAGAAAAATTAAGCCTACCAACCAACAAATCTAACTTCCCACTCTTTAAGTTTATTGCCGACGGAGAGGATATTATACAAACAAATAACGATAAAGAACAACAAGAAATAATGAGAACGAAGTTCACGACGATGTTAGACACACACATAAACAGAATGAGACAAAGTGCCAGAGACAAATTCATAAATAAAACAGTGGAACGCAGCGAACAATTTCTTAAACAACATAAAGATATCATTATTGTAAATGCAGACAAAGGTAATACGACAGTGGCTATGGATAAAGAAGACTACAGGCGTAGAATGATGAACATAATATCAGATATGATGACGTACCAGAGAATAAATAAAGATCCAACAACAAATCTTACTAAGAAGAATAATGAACTCGTTGAGGAGATGTTTAAAAATAACGTAATTTCACAGATAGAGAGAAAAAGACTAAAATCGGACGTAGCTACAGTACCAAGGCTATATGGATTGCCAAAAATTCATAAGGAGAACTACCCACTAAGGCCCATATGCTCATCCATTAATTCGCCATCGGCTGAACTATGTAAATACGTAGTTAAAATTTTAAAGAACTTGACCAATAACTCCAAATACAATGTAAGGGATTCGGTGCAATTTAGGAGTAAGATAAAACACTTGACGATTAAGGACGATGAGAGATTGGTATCATTTGACGTAGTTTCCCTGTTTCCAAGCATACCGGTGGATTTGGCATTGACGATTATAGAGGAAAAGTGGGATATCTTAAAGAATACACAAATATGACGAAGAGCCTATTTTTAAGTATTCTTAAATTCTGCATTAAGGACAATAGATATTTTAAATATGACGATAAAATATACAAGCAGAAGAAAGGGCTACCGATGGGGTCACCTGCTTCTCCGATTGTAGCTGATATAGTGATGGAGAAACTTCTTGACACCTGTATGGATAGATTTAAGACCAAACCTATAATTTTGACGAAATACGTGGATGATTTATTCTTGATTCTTGAACAAAGTGCAATATTGGAGACATTGGAGACACTTAATAATTTCAACAATAATATTAAATTTACGATGGAAGAAGAGAACATTGGTTCCATTCCATACCTAGACACATATATAACCAGAAAAGATGGAAAATTATTAATAGATTGGTACCAAAAACCAACTGCCCCTGGACGTATAATAAACTTTTACTCAAAGCACCCCAAGCAAATGATTATTAATACTGGACGCAACCTCATAAATAGAATATTAAACATTAGTGATATAGAATTCCATGAGAAAAACAAGAACAAAATAAGAGATATCTTATCCATGAACTGCTTTCCAAAACCAATAATTGAAAACCTTATAGCAAGCTATTATACGAGTACGACGAGAGAAAGATCTGAAAAATCATATAAATCCATGACATATATTCCAGGAATATCGGAAAGATTCCAACATTCGGACCTGTATGACAAAAATACATACAACATAGCACAACGCTGCAGCAACACTGTCAAACGCCTTTTTAGTAAAACAAAAGACAAAATTACAAACCTTGAACGGCACAATGTTATTTATAAAATAGAATGTAGTGGAAATGAAGATAATGAATGTGGTCAAGTATATGTGGGAACTACAAAAAATAAGCTGAAAACCAGATTATCGGCGCATAAATCAGACATCAAATTAAGGCATCAAAATACAATACAGAAAACAGCTCTTGCGGACCACTGTAAGCTAAACAATCATTTGCCTAACTTTGACAACGTCCGCATACTGCAAACAGAGAACAACTACAACAGGCGACTGACTCTAGAGATGCTGCATATCAATAATATACCAACAAAAAAGAAGATCAACTACAAGAGCGACACCGAAAATGCAGCTTATTGTTACAGACACTTAACACAAAAGAGAATGTGCAATACGTAAAACTTTCAGTGCAATATTTACCGCCGACAATAGTAGTGAATCTACGTTAGTTTGTAAGAAATATTTGACGAAATTATTTTTACGTATATGTAAGCTATTTATACTCTTTTGTGTTAAATATTTTGATGTTTGTTTAAAATGCCAACAATTGCTGTGATAATAAAACATAAATATTTATATTGTTTTGTAGATTAACCCCTGATGATGCAATTAAATAATTGCGAAATATTGGGAATAAATGAAGAAATAAAATAAACAATTATTATGACCTCAAGCTCGACAAACTTCTTATTATTTCAAAATTAAATGAAAAAGGTCGAATAAAACAAAAAATCTAACAGTTCCACATTCCATACAAGAACCATTCCAGATAGATTTAAATAATTTGATACCCGCGGTAGGGTCTGGAGTCCTAAAAACTTTACAGGAAGAAATTAGTTCCGTTTTAGAGGAAGATTCAACAAAAAAAAACATGACAGAAACAACAGTAGACTATATCATGACACACGTCACCAGGGTTGTCCCTGAATTTGATGGCAACCCAGATAATTTGCAAGCATTCTTAGACGCATTAGTGGTTGTTGACGGGTTTAAAGGCAATCAAGAAGCCCTCGCAATTAGCATCATACGGACAAAATAAAAAGGACATGCGAGACTCATTCTGGAGAATGAATCCACAATAAAAGAAATAGCCGAAAAATTCAAAAAACCCATTAAGGGAGAATCTGTCATGGTCGTGACAGCAAAGCTTATGAGTATTAAGCAAAATAATAAATCTCCTACCGCATATTGTGGTGAAATTCTAGCTCTGGAAAAGTTGTTAGAAAAGGCATATTTCTCAGAGGGTCAGACGCATGAGAGTGCAATAATGAATGCAACCAGAGTTGCTATCCAAGCCATGTACAGAAATTGTTCCATGGAAAAGGTCAAACTAATTATGGAAGCGGGTCAATTTAACAATATGGATGAAGCTATTGGCAAGTTTGTCACAATTTTTACGGAATCATCCGGACAACAAGGCTCCGTTCTATATTACAAAAACAACAATTTCCGTGGGCGTGGACATAATAATCGTGGAAGACATAGAGGTAGAGAAAACTACCATAACAATAACTACAATAAAAATGGCAACTACAATAATAACAATTATAATAACCGTAATAATAATAACAATAGCGGACGTGGTAGAAATGGTTACAACAATAATAATAACCGAAATGTTAACGTCGCTTATAGAAATGACGACGGTTCGGGAAACTCGAACGATCCGCTAAGAGTAGAACAATAGAGAAGAAAGTGTATAATGTCCACCTTAACTTTGGCTTATTCGCTCAATTGCTCATTAACGAAACAAATACAATATTCACACTTTTAGTAGACACTGGAGCAGACATTTCATTGATAAAAACACACAACGTTCCATCATATAGCATAAATAGAAACAATATTACAACAATTAGCGGTATAGGACAGGGTAAAGTAAGAACAATTGGAAGAATAGAAATTGATTTGCGATTCCAAAACTATTTAATACCCGTTGTAGTTAGCGATGACTTCCCAATACCTTGTGACGGAATCATCGGTATGGATCTCATGAAAAAATTCAATTGTATATTAAATTTTCAAGAAGATACAGATTACCTTATCCTACGACCAAGTAATGTTCCAAAACCGTTAGAAATACCTTTAATGAATACATGCAACGAAGATATTATTTTACCTGCAATAAAAAAAAAAAAATATGTAGTTCCATGAATTTAACAATGCCTCGAGTTAAATCCATACACCGACAACAAAACAGAAACAATACTAAAAAACTCAATTCTCCGGATGGTGTAATTCTTGTTCAGTTTATGTCGCCATATGACAAGAATTTTTATCTAAAATCGGTATCTATATACAAAAAACAACATAATAATGTTCTTCTCCTAAATTCTATTGAGTTTGAATCCAGCGCCCAATAATACATCAATGAAAACATCTCAAACACAAACTTTCAATACCTCCAGGATGCCATTCATCTAAAGAAAAAAGGCCACATAAAAGCTGCATATACATTTCGTGGTCTTGTTTTTATTAAGCGTCACGACTGCGATGAGCCGATATGCATATTTCATCATAAAATACTCGACGAATTTCGAAATCCTGGCGGCGTGTCCAGAGCAGATTTTCAGTCCTAGCTACATTGCTGATGTCTTGGTTCTGCGCAGTATCCATTACAATTATTCACATATTTTTATGCTTTCTATCAATTATTTTGTTACCTTTTCTTTTTTTATTCCAATCACAAATATTTTTCTTGATAACTTTTATAAAATCTCTACTTTGGCACTTATCTTCAACTGTGTTGCTGATGACCTTTCGTCTTTTTCCTATATTCCATTAAATGATTCGCATCGGTAATGATAACAGATATTCCAAAGACACTACAAAGACTCTAGTAAGAATACTTACAAAACAAAGAAATGGTATTAAGATTTGTCATATAAATTCTCAGAGTTTACTAAATAAACTGGACGAATTTCAATACATATTTGAAAATTCAGATATGGATGTAATCTGTATATCAGAAACTTGGCTGTATTCCTAAATTCCTAATGGTTTAGTGAATTTGAAAGGGTATAACCTGTTTAGGTCAGATAGGGAGAGCCGCGGAGGAGCCGCGTCGCAATATATACGAAAAATACAATCAAAGCTAAGTTTACACTAAAATCTAAAGTCGGTGACCGCATTGAATATGTATTCGTTGAACTTGGATTTAATTCTAAGAAAATGCTCATTGGTTGTGTTTATCGTCCGAATAATACTATCGATATGTTCCAGCTACATAATGTCCTTCAAAATGTTACTTTAGGTTTCAATGAGGTGATAATCACTGGAGATTTCAACTCCAATCTTTTAGTTGACTCCACATTAGCTAATAACATGTTAACACTGGGACTTTTCCCCGCTAATTGTACAAATCCAACACATTTTTCGACGACAACCAGTACACTTTAAGACCTGTTCTTCGTGAACAATCCTTCAAATATATTACTTTATGAACAGATATCTGCTCCAACTTTCTCAAGACACGATCTTATATATTTGAAATACAATTTAGATATAAAAAAAGAAGTCGAAACTATTTCATATCGCGACTACAAAAATCTAAATTACACAGAGCTTCAAGATAGGATCTGCCAAGTTAATTGGAATAATATATACACATTTTCTTCTGTGGATCAGCAATTGTCGTTTCTTCAAAGTAACATCGTTCGAATTTATGATGAGACCCTTCCATTAAAAAATAAAAAAATCTCCTCAAACACTAAGCCATGGTTCAGCCCCACAATAAAATCGTTTATAAGAGATAGGGATCTTGCATACTCTAGATGGAAGCGCTTCAAAACTCCTGAGCTTCACGAAGAGTATCGGCTAGCAAGAAGAATTGTTAATAAACACATTGCCGCTGCAAAAACTCAATATTATTTTAACAAGTTTAATGTTGCAACAGACTCCAAAAAAAAAATGGAAGATTTTACGAGACATAGGTTATGGAAAATCCAAGGCGTCTGACTCCTATATTGGGGACCTAGATGAGATAAACAAAACCTTTGTCAACATACCTTCTACACAAACTGATCCCCCCTTTTACGCACCCAATACTGGGACTGCAGATAATGTGGAAAACGATGGATGCTTCGAGTTTAGATGTGTTACCCAGACGGAAGTATATAGCAGTTTTTCCCAAGTAAAATCGAACGCAATTGGTCTAGATGGTATTGATCCTAAATTCATAAGAATTCTTCTTCCTTACCTCTTACCATTTTTTACTCATCTTTTTAACACAATCTTGAGCTCAAGTGTATATCCGACCATATGGAAACACTCTAAAATAATTCCGATTCCCAAGTCTAGCAATGAGTACCGCCCAATATCAATTCTGTGTTACCTCTCCAAAGTGTTTTAGAAACTGTTACATATGCAAATGACTGAATATCTCTTTCGTGAGTCTCTTCTGTCTGACAGGCAATCTGGTTTTCGTGCAGGCCACAGTTGCATTACGGCACTAATCGAAGTATCAGAATCCATAAGAAGGGACATAGATGATAGCAAAGTCAGCTTCCTCATTTTATTGGATCACTCGAAAGCCTTCGACTCCGTGGATCATTCAAACCTCTGCATGAAATTGAGGCGTTTTTTAACTTTTCGCACACAGCTACCAAATTAATTATGTCTTATCTTAGCAAAAGGCTTCAATCAGTATGCGTGGGAAACTCGAAATCGAATCCACTGTTAGTCTCGAAAGGAGTTCCACAAGGCTCAATTATTGGCCCCCTACTTTTCTCGCTCTATGCCAACGATCTCCCTAATCAATTGATACATAGCCAAGTTATGATGTATGCAGATGACGTACAGATCCTTTTAAGTGCACCAGTCAACAATATTTCTGAACACGTTGACAAACTCAATGGCGATCTTACACGTGTGTATAATTGGGCTACTGCAAATGGATTGTTACTTAACCCCGATAAATCTAAATGCTTAATTATACACAAAAACAGAAATTTTAAACTACAAAATGTTAGTATATATATTAATCATAAAACCATTGATATTGTCTCCTGTGTTAAGAACTTGGGTGTGGTTTTCAACAGTTCCCTGAGTTGGACAGATCACGTGAATGCTGCTGTGGGAAAAACGTATGCCAAGTTGCGTGCCCTTTGGATAACCCATTCATTTACCCCAAAAAGCATTCGCATTCTACTAGCAAAAACTGTACTAGTCCCTGGACTTATTTATGGGTGTGAGCCGTTCGCTAATTGTGATTCTGTGAGTCTGCGGAAACTATGGCGTATGCGTCTATGGCGTAAAAAGAACTCTGAGCATCTCACACCTTACTAACTCCCTATACGGAGTTAGTTTTAGCAGACTAATGAGTATAAGGTCCTTAATAATGTTACACAAAATTATAGTCAAACAAAACCCTAAATATCTTTTTGATAAACTTAAATTTGCACAGTCTGGTAGAGGTCGGAAGTTAACTCCCTTTAGGCGACGGTGCCTTGTTTCGGAACGACAATTCTATATTTCAACTCCTCGTCTTTGGAATACGTTACCAAATAAAACACAACTCATCAGCAACGCTTCTATCTTCAAGAAAAGGCTGTTCAGTTTTTTCAATACAACTGAATAAAAATTTTTTTGATACCGTCAAAGTAACGATTTTATCTTTTTTACATATATATATATATATATACATTTTTTTATATTTTTGTTTAAATTTATATCAATATCATTTAAGCTTCCGTATTTTTTTAACAAGCGCAATTGTAATTATAACTTTACTTAAATTAAATTATAACTTTACATAGTTGGATATTGTTCTGTACCTACAAATCTGCACATTAAATATAAGATTTTAATCTTGTCGTGTAGATAAATAAATAAATAAATAAAATAAATAATAACCGAAATGTTAACGTCGCTTATAGAAATGACGACGGTTCGGGAAACTCGAACGATCCCCTAAGAGTAGAACAATAGAGAAGAAAGTGTATAATGTCCACCTTAACTTTGTCTTATTCGCTAAATTGCTCATTAACGAAACAAGTACAATAATCACACTTTTAGTAGACACTGGAGCAGACAATTCATTGATAAAAACACACAACGTTCCATCATATAGCATAAATAGAAACAATATTATAACAATTAGCGGTATAGGACAAGGTAAAGTAAGAACAATTGGATGAATAGAAATTGATTTGCGATTCCAAAACTATTTAATACCCGTTGATTTTCATGTAGTTAGCGATGACTTCCCAATACCTTGTGACGGAATCATCTGTATGGATCTCATGAAAAAATTCAATTGTATATTAAATTTTCAAGAAGATACAGATTACCTTATCCTACGACCAAGTAATGTTCCAAAACCGTTAGAAATATCTTTAATGAATACATGCAACGAAGATATTATTTTACCTGCAAGGTCAGAAGTTATACGACAAGTAAAACTGATGACCACGTTTAAAGAGGTGTTGATACCAAATCATGAACCACAACCTGTAGGCCTATTCTGTAACTTTTAACAACTATCGATATTGTTTAAATTTCTTTTGTTATTGTAACAAAAACAAAACAAACAAATGAAATTGTTGTAAAATAAACAATGAGTAAAGTTGTTTAAAAGTTACAGAATAGGCCCCCTGGTGTGTACATAGCAAACAACATAGTAACATCTGACAAAGCATATATTCGAATTTGGAATACTAATCAACATACAGTTAATTTAAAGAACCACAAGATTTTAACTGAAGATATTACTGATTACGAAATAATAAATCACAGTAAAGATAACACTCAAAGAAAGTCTGAAATAATTAAAACATTAAAGAAAAATTTTCCAGAAAGATTCAGTAAAACATTAACAGAACTTTGTTCTGAATACAGTGATATCTTTGGTCTAGAATCAGAAACTATTTCTACAAATAATTTTTATGAACACAAGTTAAGGCTAAAGGATAAAGAACCAGTATACATACATTAAGAACTATCGTATACCACATACACACAAAGATGAAGTAGACAGACAGGTAAAGAAACTCGTAGATGACAACATTGTCGAACCATCTCAATCAGAGTATAATAGTCCATTGCTGTTAGTACCGAAAAAATCACTCCCGAATTCCAAAGAAAAAAGATGGAGATTGGTTATAGATTATAGACAAATAAATAAGAAGCTAGTGGCAGATAAATTTCCATTACCTAGAATATATGATATCTTAGACCAACTCGGAAGAGCTAAGTATTTTTCCTGTTTAGACTTAATGTCAGGATTTCACGAAATCCCTTTAGAGGAAAAATCTAGAGATATTACTTCCTTTTCGACAGGTAACGGTTCTTATCGATTTACTAGATTACCATATGGACTGAAAATAGCACCAAATTCCTCTCAATGAATGACGACATTTGCTTTTAGCGGACTAAACCCTGAACAAACATTTTTGTATATGGATGACTTAGTTGTCCTGGGTTGCTAAGAGAAGCATATGCTTTCGAATTTAACTGACGTTTTTAGGTTATGTCGTGAGAAGAATCTCAAACTACATCCTGCAAAATGTTCATTCTTTATGCGAGAAGTAACATACCTAGGTCATAAATGTACTGATAAAGGGATACTACCAGATGATAGTAAATACTCGGTCATAGAAAATTATCCAACACCAAAAGACGGTGATAGTGCAAAAAGATTTGTAGCTTTTCGTAACTATTATCGCAGGTTCATACGGAATTTTTCTGAATATTCGAGTCATCTTTCTAGATTATCTAAGAAAGGTGTACCATTTGAATGGATAGAAGACTGCGATAGAGCATTTAAATATCTTAAAAAGGCTCTAATGAGTCCTACATTGTTGCAGTATCCGGATTTCAAAAAAGAATTCTGCATTACCACAAATGCCAGCAAATATGCTTGTGGTGCAGTGCTGACACAAGAGTATGACGGAAAACATATACCCGTAGCTTATGCTTCAAAGACAATTACAAAAGGTGAAAGTAATAAATCCACCATTGAGCAAGAGTTAACAGCTATTCATTGGGCTATTACACATTTCAGACCATACATATATGGAACACATTTCACTGTTCGAAGTGACCATAGACCATTATCTTATTTATTTTCTATGAAAAATCCAAATTCAAAACTAACCAGAATGAGACTAGATTTACAAGAATATGACTTCACTGTCGAGTATCTTAGGGGGAAAGATAACCATATAGCAGACACACTATCGCGCATTACAATAAATGATCTTAAAAGTATAAACAATGATACAAACCTCATACTAAGAATTACAACAAGATCTATGAATAAAAAAGGAGTTAATAAAGCAGTAGAAGAGACAATTAAGCATCATCAAAGAAATATAAATGATAAGCCCCGTATATATATACCATTAAATAACGCTGACGTCAGAAAATATTATAAATTGAAAATTACACCTGGACGATGTTATATCAAAAAGCGTAAGGTTTCAATTGCATATATACACATAAATGATTTGTTTATTAATGGGAAACTTGACTTAGGCCCATTTTTCCCAATGCTCGAAGAAGTGGCCTGTAAACATCATATTGATAAATTACAAGTGGCACCTAGTGAGAAAATATTTGAATTTAACTCTATAGAGGAATTTATAAATGAGGGCAATAATAAATTGAATAGAATAAAAGTAGCGCTACTAAATAAGGTGACCCACATTAATGATAAAGATGCACAAAAGATTAAAGAAATATGAAATAAATACCATGACGACCCTAAAGAAGGAGGTCAGGCTGGAATTCTAAGGACGCTAGCAAAGATTAAAGGAATTTTATTATTGGAAAAATATGTCTAAAGATATTAAAAAATATGTCAAAGCGTGCCTAAAATGCCATACTGCTAAACAAACAAAACACTTAAAAACTCCAATGACAATAACGCTAACACCGACGAGTGCATTTGACACCATTTACGTTGATACTATTCGCCCATTTCCAAAATCAGAACAAGGAAATGAATATGCTGTCACATTGATATGTGATATCGACGCCTCCAAACAATAGTATGCTAAGTCGACTTAGCATGTTTTCAAGTTCTTTACATTTTTATATTTAACGTCCTTTAACTTAAATTCTGTCAAATTTTGGTAATGATCGGACAATCCGAACAGAAGTTATAAACAAATTTTTACTTTGCATAGTACTGAAGGTCAAAGAAATTTCCAAACTTTTAGAGATTGTCCTGCAAAACTCGCTTTTCAGAATTAGCAAACTATTATTTGGAGGTGTCGATATGACAAAATACTTAGTCGCTATACCGGCCAGTGACAAAAGTGCAAAAACAATTGCTAAAGCGATATTTGAGAACTTTATTCCCACCTACGGTCCAATGAAGACGTTCATTTCGGACATGGGAACAGAATATAAAAACACCCTACTAGAAAAAATATGCAATTTACTTAAAATACAAAAACTAACTTCGACAGCAAATCATCATCAAACACTTGGTACAACTGAAAGAAGTCACAGAACTTTTAATGAATATGTTAGATCTTACATATCAGTTGATAAAAGTGATTGGGATATATGGCTTAAATATTTCATGTATTGTTTTAATACAACACCTTCAACGGTACATGATTACTGTCCATACGAATTAGTTTTTGGTAAACTTCCGAATATGTTCAGTCAATTCGCAGAGGTAGATAAAATTGCACCCTTGTATAATATAGACAATCATGCCAAAGAAACTAAGTTTAGGTTAGAAGTACCACATAAGAGAGCTCAACAATTACTAGATAGATATAAACTAAGACAGAAAGAAATATATGAGAAGAAAAGTATTGATTATAACATTAAAATTGGCGATTTGGTTTTACTACGAGATGAAGCTAGCCATAAATTGGATCCGAAATACAAAGAACCATACAAAATTAAAGAAATTTTACAAAACAATAATATAAAAATTTTTGAAAAAGAAACAAAGAAAGAACAAATTGTTCATAAAAATAGACTTAAGATTTATAACCCATAAGTCAAAAAATGTAGCATTTAAGAAAACATTTAAATCATGTATGTAAACAATCATTAAAATACACTTAAGATTTTTTTTCCTCAAGTATACTTGTAATAAGCGCGGTACCACTTTAGATGTTTAAGAATTTTTAACAAAATTTTATGTTTACAATAAATATGTCTAATTTTAAGTATGTACGTTTAATATTACAAAGAATGTCCACATAATTCAAAAGAAATTATATGAACATTCTTCCGAAAAGGGGAGGTGTAGTATAACAAAGTAGCGTAAATACAATGTCACACAGTGCCAACAAGAATATTTAATAAATGAAAGAATATTTTCATAACAAACCACCAACGACGAATTATGCTAACGCGGCACTTTATTCCATATGAACGCCAAGCCATTCTTAACGTAAGCGTGCTGTTGTTGTTATTCTTGGGCTATTGCACTGTTTTGGTTTTCGATTGTTGTGACACATATTTCTCCCCTCTTCTCGTTTCTCTCTTAGTTTGTAAGACTTAGCATGTAAGAAGTTTTCTACATGTCAAATAGAGTAAGAGTAAATGTCAACCATATGTTTAAGCGGGAATTCCTCGATCTTGCTGACTATGAACAAATTGTGTATAAAGTCGATGGAATTCCCAATATTCAATCAATAAGAAAATAACCACAAATAAAGAAGCAACGGGCTCTCGTTTGCCCTGAAAAGTATTTTCAAGTTGATCATTTCTTTATCGGTTACAAGATGTTAAATATATGTGTTATAATTACAAATATGATTCACAAAACGGTTTGGGCTGACATAAAAACGACATGATAGCAGGTAGGGTGGGTAAAGAAAGTCGAGCAACACACAAACATCTAATTTTGTTCACATTCGATTAACACCATTTCCCACACATACACACTATCAGACTCTCATACAAACACACACACACCAACAGTCTCATACAAATACATAAAAATCACCTACTTTAAACTTTACTTTTGTGTGAACGCATCCGAGTCTATACCCCCAAGGAAAATAACAGCCCCAGACTGAGCACGGCCGGGGACGGAATAAAACCAGAAGGTTGGATCGTCACATAAATTAAATGGCGCCCAACGTGGGCCTCACCAGCTTCACAATTATTGAAGGTTAAACGTCATCTAATTCATCTGTTGAGGTCCATATTAAATGTGGGCATATCTCACGGTGGAATTTTCACATTTCGGTTTGCGGATTTTGATACTCTGTGAGATGTGTCAACATTTCCACACATTCATATGCATACATATACTAAGCTTTGATGAGAATTTCATTGGATTTTTATTTTGCACGTTTTCAAGATACACATATACACCTTTTCTTACGCAAATTGTATTTATGGAAAGAGTCGGATTTGGGGGCTGACAGTTTATCGGTCAATTACCCTCACACATACATAAATGCAATTTCTGAGAATATTCATTGCTGGGAAGATTTTTGTACCTAGATGTTCGTCTAGAAACATACCTCAGGGATGATATTGCGCACTGATGGTTTTAGTGGTAATGTAATATGTACCTCCTAATAGAATAACCTTACCCGGAGTAGTTACATTTATCTTTATTTGCGATTAATAAGATTTTCTTATTGGATTTTTATCAACTTATATTAAAGAAAGAAATAATTTAAACTATTTTAAAATGACTGTTACCCGAAGTCTTGAGGATTTAGCAGCAGAAGATTTGGAGAGGGTTTATAATGTGTCCTTTGTTTTCAACGGCGGAGACGACACTGGTTATGTGACTAGATCTAGGGCAAGGAATATTCGAGATCATTCCGGAAGATTTCGTAGTGGGTCAGCGGGTGTTTCCACTTGCACGTCGAATGCATTAGATGAGAGTAGGATACGCATTTCATCTGAATCTCTATCTGATATGAACAGAGAAATAAGAACATCACTAACAAATGAAATTGGCACTATCAGGATTGGATTTAGGTCGGAATATAAGGGATAGTTCAGGGAATTCAACGGTAGATACTCACCCAAGAGAAGTCACAAGTAGGCCTAGTGCACCCCCCGATTCATCATAGAAGACTATGGGGCTGTAATAAGGAACTGTAGATTAATTTATTCCTGAAAAAGTAATGATATTCCCATAGACGAGTTTATCTATAGGGTCAATATTATGGCCTCAAACAATCTTGGTGTTGACTTTCACGTATTATGTAGGTATGCTCATTTACTGTTTGACTGCAAGGCCTTGGTATGGTTTTGGAGATACCATCACTAAACAATAATATAGAGTGGTGCGAACTTTCGACTGCTTTAAAGATAAAGAATACTACAACGATTACGACCTCAGAGATGACATACGTCGCAGAAAGCAATAGCCTAATGAGACATTTAGCGGCTATTATAACTCTGTAATGGGATTTGAATTGTTGGCAATTAAATGTATAAAGCAGGGCATAATATGTAGGATGGATTTTTGGAATAAATTTAAGATATCTATAAATATAATAAAGGAAATTGGTGAAATCAATATACACAATGATGAATATGATTTTATTGAACTAACGGACGAACAACGCAGGAAATTAAACGCAATTGTTGATATGTTTCTAAATTCTGAAAAAAGGACTAGGTTGCACTAATTTGGTTGAGCACATTATCGATACGGGAGATGCGAAACCCATTTAACAGAGATATTATCCCATATCATCACAAAAGAAAAATTATTGTGTACAGAATTGAGAAATTGATAGGATGTTATCATTAGGAGGGTTAATAGTGAAACCAGAGAAGGATAGGTTCTGCGCGGATAGCCGAAAACTAAATGCTGTGACAGTAAAAGATTCGTATCCGATACCTAATATCGAAGGTATACTGTCAAGATTACCAGCAGTTCAGTACATTTCGAAAGTGGACTTAAAAGATGCAAATTAAGTGTTGAAATAAGTTGGTAATTAAACTGTATTTTTTGAAGACAAAATAATTTGTATTATAATAAGTAGGCTTTGACTTTATGTGTTCATATTTTTCTGGAAATTGTTTTGTACAATTTAAATATTTTTCATTCGCTGTGTTTTGCCTTGTTCAATAAAGGAGTGTTTGGTATATTTCTTCTATTTAACTGCGTGTGTGTACTTTCTCGGAAAATTCGCAACATTAAGTTAGATGACTCCTTAAAGCCAAAAATAGTCTTTACAAATCCAAATAGACCACTTTATCAATTTACGAGAATGCCATTTGGGCTCGGCAATGCACCCCAAACAATGTGCAGATTAATGGACATTGTCATTCCATATAACCTGATGTCTCGGGTCTTCGTATATTTAGATGATTAGTTAATAGTATCTGAGGGATTCGTGGAACATCTACAAAATCTTTAAGAAATACATACTCCTTTTTGCAATAAACATGTAAAATACTTGGATATGTGGTGGGAGAAGTATCGCTAAAAGTTTACCCAGATAAGGTAAAATCTATATCCGAATTACCTACGCCAACTGCAGTGCGCGCCCTCCGTCAATTTTTGGGAATGATCGGTTGGTACCGAAGTTTCATTGAGGAGTTCTCAATATACACCTTTCCACTGACTGAATTATTGTCTAAAAAGAGGACATTTAAGTGGGCGTAAGAGGCTCAAAAAGCATTTAACTTGTTCAAAGAAAAGTTGTGTAGTGCACCTGTCCTAGTTCATGCTGATTTTACAAAGCCGTTCGTTTTACGGTGCGATGCCAGTACGGTCGGGGTGGGAGCAGTTTTGGCTCAAGTGGATAGTGATGGCATTGAACGACCCATAGCATATATGTCACAAAAACTTACAAAAGAACAGAGGAATTATACAATAACCGAATTGGAATGTTTAGCCGTCGTTTTGGCAATAAAGAAATTTCGTACTTATATAGAAGGTCACGAGTTTAAGGTTGTGACAGATCATGCCAGCTTGAAGTGGCTGATGCGTCAAAGCGACTTCTCAGGACATCTTTCCAAAACTATAAACCTTCTGTTTTTTTCTAACAAAGTGCATTTGGTGTTTTTCCCGCCTCTTTCGCTTCAAGAATAGTTTTGCGTCATTTTGGAAATTTTGAAGTGCTTCTTTTACATAAAACACTTTCATTGAATTGCTAAAACAAAAATTAGAATGAGCCAACATACTCAACCAAAGTTTGCTTAAACGTTGTTCGCCATCATTGGATTTAGTGGATTTTGGGGGGTTTTCGCTTGCGCAATAGAATTTCAATTTAAATCAACTAATTCAAAATGAATGATGAGCAATCTCAGGTGTCTAAAAAAGACACATCTAATGAAGAATTGAAGCAACAACGTGGCTGCCCAAAGGTTAGCATGACCCGAATTAAAAATATAATTGAAGCCAACACTTCACTGTCGCATACAGAGCTGGAGTACAGATTGGGAATTGTCGAGTCGCACTATAAGCATACTACTATCATACTATCAAAGCCAGATAGAAAAATTGTCACCTAAAGACTCTGTTTGATCTGACATTGAGGAATTGTATGTGACAATTAAATCCAAAATTCTTACTCTCATGGGGCAAAGTAGACGTCCTAGCATGGCAGAACAATCCTTTATGTTGCCTCAAGCCTAATCCAATAGATAACCCAGTCTTAAATTGCCAAAACTTGATGGGAAGTACTTGGAATATAAGAACTTTATAAATACGTTCAATAATAATATTAATTATAATAATAATAAGAATAATAATAAAAATAATAATAATAATAATAATAATAACAATAATAATAATAATAATAATAATAATAATAATAATAATAATAATAATAATAATAATAATAATAATAATAATAATAATAATAACAATAACAATGATGAATATGATTTTATTGAACTAACCGACGAACAACTCAGGAAATTAAACGCAATTGTTAATATGTTTCTAAATTCTGAAAAAAGGCTTAGGTTGTACTAATTTGGTTGAGCACATTATCGATACGATAGATGCGAAACCCATTTAACAGAGATATTATCCCATATCGTCACAAAGTAAAAATTATTATGTACAGAATTGAGAAATTGATAGGATATTATCATTAGGAGGGTTAATAGTGAAACCAGAGAAGGATAGGTTCTGCGTGGATAGCCACAAACTAAATGCAGTGACAGTAAAAGATTCGTATCCGATACCTAATATCGAAGGTATACTGTCAAGATTACTAGCAGTTCAGTACATTTCGAAAGTGGACTTAAAAGATGCAAATTAAGTGTTGAAATTAGTTGGTAATTAAACAGTTTTTTTTTTGAAGACAGAATGATTTGTATTATAATAAGTAGGCTTTGACTTTATGTGTCCATATTTTTCTGGAAATTGTTTTGTACAATTTAAATATTTTTCATTCGCTGTGTTTTGCCTTGTTCAATAAAGGCGTGTTTGGTATATTTCTTTTATTTAACTGCGTGTGTGTTTTTCTCGGAAAATTCGCAACATTAAGTTAGATGACTCCTTAAAGCCAAAAATAGTCAATTTTTGGGAATGATCGGTTGGTACCGAAGTTTCATTGGGGAGTTCTCAACATACACCTTTCCCCTGACTGAATTATTGTCTAAAAAGAGGACATTTAAGTGGGCGTAAGAGGCATTTAACTTGTTCAAAGAAAAGTTGTGTAGTGCACCTGTCCTAGTTCATGCTGATTTTACAAAGCCGTTCGTTTTACGGTGCGATGCCAGTACGGTCGGGGTGGGAGCAGTTTTGGCTCAAGTGGATAGTGATGGCATTGAACGACCCATAGCATATATGTCACAAAAACTTAAAAAAGAACAGAGGAATTATACAATAACCGAATTGGAATGTTTAGCCGTCGTTTTGGCAATAAAGAAATTTCGTACTTATATAGAAGGTCATGAGTTTAAGGTTGTGAGAGATCATGCCAGCTTGAAGTAGCTGATGCGTCAAAGCGACTTCTCGGGACATCTGTCCAAACCTATAAAATTTCTGTTTTTTTCTAACAAAGTGCATTTGGTGTTTTCCCGGCCTCTTTTGCTTCAAGAATAGTTTTCCGTCATTTTGGAAATTTTGAAGTGCTTCTTTTACATAAAACACTTTCATCGAATTGCCAAAACAAAAATTAGAACGAGCCAACATACTCAACCAAAGTTTGCTTAAACGTTGTTCGCCAGCAAGCTCAGGTGTCTCAACAAGACACATCTAATGAAGAATTGAAGCAACAACGTGGCTGCCCAAAGGTTAGCATGACCCGAATTAAAAATATAATTGAATCCAACACTTCACTGTCGCATACTGAGCTGGAGTACAGATTGGGAATTGTCGAGTCGCACTATAAGCATACTACTATCATACTATCAAAGCCAGATAGAAAAATTGTCTCCTAAAGACTCTGTTAGATCTGACATTGAGGAATTGTATGTGACAATTAAATCAAAAATTCTTACTCTCATGGGGCAAAGTAGACGTCCTAGCATGGCAGAACAATCCTTTATGTTGCCTCAAGCCTAATCCAATAGATAACCCAGTCTTAAATTGTCAAAATTTGATGGGAAGTACCTGGAATATAAGAACTTTATAAATACGTTCAAAAATTTGTTCACAATGACCCAAACATTTCCACATCGAAATAATTTAATCATTTATTATCATGGCTCAGTGGGGAAGCCCTCGCTACAATAAAAACATTTCAAGTAACTGATGAAAATTATCCTAGCGCCCTCAGAACATTGAAAGAAAGGTATGATAACGATATGGTATTAATTATAATAATAATAATAATAATAGTAATAATAATAATAATAATTATAATAATAATAATCATAATAATAATAATAATAATAATAATAATAATATATATAATTGTTCCACAAACATCCCATAAGGGACAAGGGAGACTTCTCTCATATCAATGAGTTCACCCCGATTCATTTTAGCTCAATGATATGGGACCTACAGTTTATTGCCGAGTCCGAACGGCGTGTCTAAGACACCACTTTTGTAGAGAAGTTTTACATGGCTGAAATACTCAGGAAATGTCGCCAACATTACTGAGGGGTATTTTGCCATCGTTGAAAAGTGTTTGGATGTTGCCTGGACGGGGAATCGAACCCACGACCTTATGTGTGCAAGGCGGGTGTGCATACCATTGCACCACGGTGCCACCCAAAAATAATAATAATAATAATAATAATAATAATAATAATAATAATAATAATAATAATAATAATAATAATAATAATAATAATAATAATAATAGTAATAATAATAATAATAATAATAATAATAATAATAATAATAATAATAATAATAATAATAATAATAATAATAATAATAATAATAATAATAATCAATATGGAGCCAGGAAGAAAAACATAATCCTCACACCACGTGGATAAACACCATAATCGAAGAAGAACGCCAAAACCCGTAATGGACAACCATACCATCACGGAAACAATATTCCACAAAGTTATACAGAAACTACATAACTGGAAACAGCCGGGACCAGACAAAATACACAACTTCTACTATAAATACCTAACCACGCTACACCCACACATCATCCAAATATTTAACAACATGATAACGCACCCTGAAATCATCCCAGCAAATATGTGCACAGGTATAACATACCTAAAACCAAAAATCCAAAACCCGGAATCACCTGCCCAATATAGGCCCATCACATGTCTCAATACCGCATACAAGATACTTACCGCTTGCATCAGTCTGCAAATATCCAATCATTGCTAATCGCATGACGTAATGGCAGAGGAGCAAAAAGGATGCAGACAGGGAACTAAAGGATGCAAAGACCAGCTAATAATAGATAGCACAATAACGAGACAAGCCATAAGGAATCATAAGAACGTCTATGCTGCGTTAATAGATTACCAAAACGCCTTCGACTCAGTCCCACACTCCTGGCTACTCGAAACTCTAACCATCTACAAAATAAACCCTGTAACAATAGAATGTATACGCCAACTAATGAAAAGTTGGAAAACTAGACTCCATCTACGCAATGGAAACGAAAACATCACCTCAAATGAAATCAAAATATCAAGAGGTATATACCAGGGCGACTCCCTAAGTCCACTTCTATTCTGTATATCACTGAACCCACTCTCTACAAACTTAACTCTCTATAAACTTAAACAGTCCGATTCATACAGAATATCACACTGTTTCTACATGGACGACCTGAAGATATATGCAGGCACTAAGCCGAACCTAAATTACTTACTTCAAGCAGTAGAATCGAGAAATGCAGAACGCAAAACATCACAAAGGGGAAATATAATTCAGGGGATGTTTTCAGTACATCTGAAGGAGAACAAATAACCCCACTCTTAAGAAACGAACACTATAAATACTTAGGTATCAAACAGCATATAACAATAGATCACAACGCCCACAAAAACACAATAAGGAAAGAGTTCACAAACCGGTTACACAAAATCTGCAAAACCAAACTTAATGCCAAGAACCTGATAAAAGCAATAAACACATATACCATACCACTACTTACTTACACGTTCGGTACTATATCCTGGTCCACTACGGAAATAACTGATCTGGACAGGACAGTCAGGAAAACCTTAACAAAATACAAGCACCACCATCCCAATGCTTGTATGGAAAGGTTAACAATACCAAGAAAACTGGGAGGCAGGGGACTGCTACACATCCAAACCATACACAGTAAGCAAATCCAAAGCCTTATTAACTACTTCCACGCAAAGGCAGCAACGTCAACTCTTTATAATGCCATTGTTAACGCGGATGATAATCTTACACCTTTAAATCCCAAAAACAACACCCCTGCAAGCATAACACGTGGACCATCAACAATAGAGAGTTGGAAATCAAAACCACTCCACGGTAAATACCCTAACCAAATATACCAACCACACATAGATACAGACAATACAACAAACTGGCTACAATACAGCAACATATTCTCCGAAACAGAGGTATTTATAATAGCCATACAAGATGGTGTAATACCCACTAAATATTATCGAAAATACATCCTGCATGACAACAGCATAACAGACGACAAATGCAGAAGATGCGGAGAAGCTCATGAAATATACAAATCGGCTACGAACATACATGAAAAGCTATCAAAGATCGACGCAAAATAAACAGTTTCACACAAATCAAAAACGATTCTATAACTCCCTAACCATACCTCCCACATCTAATCCATCCAACCGAAACAATATAAATATTGATGAAATAGAGTACTTCTGGAAAACAATATGGAGCCATGAAGTAAAACACAATACACACCCCATTTGGATAAACACTCTACTCGAGGATATCCCAACAAACCTCAGTATGTGTAACCATCTAATAACAGAGCCCATGTATAAGAAAATAACACAGAAACTCCATAACTGGAAACAACCAGGAACAGATAAAATACACAATTACTACTATAAATACCTCACAACACTACACCCAACAATTATTAACATATTTAATAATATGATATTACAACCGGAAAACATACCACCTAATATGAGCGCTGGCATCACATACCTAAAACCCAAAACGGACAACCCAGAATCCCCGGCCCAATACCGGCCAATAACATGCTTAAATACAGCATATAAAATATTCACGGCATGTATAAGCCAACAAATTTCCGAATACTGCGAGTCACAAGACATAATCGCGGAAGAACAAAAAGGATGTAGGCAAGGAACAAAAGGATGTAAAGATCAACTTATCATAGATAGCACTATCACATAACAAGCAATAAAAAATCGAAAACACATGTACGCTGCCTTCATCGACTACCAAAAAGCCTTCGACTCTGTACCCCACTCCTGGATAATTGAAGTGCTAGCAATATACAAAATTAACCCAGTCCTAATAAAGTGGATAAGTCAACTAATGACGCACTGGAAAACTATACTCCACATAGAAAGTGGAAAGAACAGTATCACAACAAACCCAATCAAAATATCGAGGGGTATATACCAAGGCGATTCCCTAAGCCCATTGCTTTTCTGTCTATCTCTGAACCCCCTTTCCACACTCCTTAAAAATAGCCAATATGGATATAAACTTAAAACATCCGACAATCATAGGATTTCCCATTGCTTCTTCATGGACGATCTAAAAATATACGCAGGGGCAAAACCCAATCTAAACCAATTACTAAAAATCGTCGAAGCATTCTCCAATGACATTAAAATGACATTTGGAATTGATAAATGTAAAACACAAAACATAACCAAAGGTAAATACAATCCAGGAGAAGTCTTTTGCACGTCCGCAGGAGAACAAATAACCCCACTTTTAAGGGAGGAACAATAAAAATATTTGGGTATCCGCCAAAACATAACCATAGACCATATAGTACATAAAGCAAAGATAAAAGAGGAATTCACATACCGTGTCCAAAATATTTGCAAAACAAAACTAAACGGAAAAAAATAATTAAAGCAATAAACACATATTCAATACCCCTTCTAACATATACATTTGGTACAATATCTTGGTCCGCCACAGAGCTCACTGACCTGGATAGAACGGTCAGGAGAATGCTAAGCAAGTACAACCATCATCACCCCAAGTCATGTATGGAAAGGTTATACATTCCAAGAAAACTTGGAGGAAGAGGACTACTAAACATCCAGAACTTACACGATAGGCAAATAAAAACACTAAGGGACTACTTCAATACAAAAGCAACAGCCTCCACACTTTATAACGCAATTGCAAGCTCAGACGATAACCTAACACCACTAAACCTTAAAAATAATATTCAAAGAATCCCGGAAACCACACAATCACTACAGCAAAAATGGAAGTCCAAACCACTGCATGGGAAGTATCCCAACCAAATAGATCAAACATATACAACTAACTGGCTTAAATACAGCAACATATATGCCGAAACCGAAGGGTTCATAATGGCAATACAAGACGGTGTAAGACAAACAAGAAACTACAGGAAATATGTCATGCATGATAACACAATCACCGACGACAGATGTAGGAGGTGTGGAGGAGCCCCAGAAACAATAGCACACCTGTTAAATAGCTGTACCATCCTAACCCACAACCACTACACAACAAGGCACAACAATATAGGAAAAATAGTATATATAAACATAATCAAATCATTGAATATTAATGAAAACACATCATATTACTATAAATACCACCCAAAACCCGTAGTAGAGATGGAATACCACACGATATATGGATTATGGTGTGTACGCGATCTCCACGTTATGGGGAGGTCGCCCCCTCGGTCGGCAGGGGCGGGTAAGTGTGGCCTTGGGAACGTTCGAAAAAAAAAATACTGGGATAGATCAATTCTGGTAAACAACCCCCCAGATATAACTGTACCAAATAGACCAGACATGGTGATAGCAGACAAGAGGGCCCATGCTGCAAAAATTATAGACTTCGCTGTCCCATTAGATACCAACATAACGGAAACAATCAACAACAAAAAATCAAAATACCAACCGCTTGCACAATACCTAAAAAATTTATTACCATTGCAGAAAGTAGAAATATTACCGATCGTAATTAGCTCATTAGGAACAATACCCAAGGAAACCACAAAGAACATGGAACATCTGAATCTAAGCAACAAAATTCTCACCGAAATGCAAAAATCTATATTAACTAAAGCTACTTCGATAATAAGAGAAACTATTGGATGAGGAAGTGTAATGGATATATAATATACCAACAGAGCGCAACCTTTGGTCATAGACCCGGTGCGTAAATTCCAGCTACCGCTGAGAATGTCACAACTCATAATAATAATAATAATAATAATAATAATAATAATAATAATTATAATAATAATAATAATAATAGTAATAATAATAAAGTTAAAGGATTTCAATCGGTCACGTTGAAAAAAATTAATTTTTAGGCGCTTCTAACTGCGCCTATTATTAAATGAAACACAGGTTATTCACTTTTAAAGGATTAAATAAATCACTTTTAATTATCTTCAACATTTACAATTATTTTAATTCTCACTTCAAAATAACAAACTAAATTATTTAATTAATTCAACACTAAACTCGAACACGCCATAGCCAAGACTAATCATTCTCCATCAACTTTGTTGGCTCGTTAACTCCATTGATCATGTTCCACCAACATGTGCCAGTATGCAGACGCTGAGCATGCAAAAAGTGTTTCACATCGCTAGCAATATCGTAATTGGATCGGAAGCGCGTGTTAAATGAGCTTAAGTTGCAGAATTAATTTTTGGCGAAAGTGTCGCCAACGCCGTTAACTCCTCCGTCCTTAAATATCTGCGTCCCGCAGATCTGGGAATCCATGGTGGGTAGTTGGACACGTAGCTTTGGGAGATTTAATTTCCTTGTTTGTTGATACCACAGCCATCCAATGCAAAAGGTAATGGAGGCAATGAACATAACATTAATTCCAATGGTACCATTAAATCTTACTCCTAACTGGTTCAATCGGTTTATGTTATTGAGGCCTATCTCATGAACATATTTTATGTCAAGCAGCAGGTCGTCATGTGTAATATTCGCTAGCACTGGCGGTAAGGCTTGAACCTTCGTGATTGCATTGCTCGAGTAAGTATGATTCTTTATCCTCACCGACTCATTTGAAAGTTGCAGAAGATAAGTCCCATTGAGAAACTCGGTTTTGCCGTTCGACTCAATCAAACCCTTGTAGTTTGTCATGTAGATAACGTTGTCACTCAATAATTCAACAATTTCTTCTTGGGTGCGTCTATATTTACATTTAGCCTTTGAGAATGGTGTTAAGGCAGTCATCTTCGTCTAATTTAGTCACGGATGATCTTTTGCAGACTGTCGAATTGTTTATAAAAAGACCGTTATCCTTGATACCATATGTCTCAGCTTCGCTAACTAGCACCCCCTCGAATGGCAGATAGATTTGCTTTCCGTCATCAATAGTAGCTCTACTGAGAAGCAAGTTATAAATTTTTTTCTCAATTTTTGGTATTGACAGGATGTACAATAACAGCGAACCATTCGTGTAAATTGATGGGGTTCCGTACTCCAATGCCTCTATTGCATTGCCATATGGTAACGTCTCCAGCTCGTCAATTACCCTATTTATCTCCGATTGGTCTAGCAAATTTGTATTGACAATTCCGCTCTTAGCCAGCTGACAGGCTCGGATAATTTCATTTATTTCATCCCTCAAGATAATGACCTCGTTGATGGTACCTTGTTCTATTAGGGTATAGTTTTTACCACTCGTGATATTATTCATTCTGGTGATTATTTCATTGATCTTCTTTACAACCTAGTTCGTCTTCTGCTGAAGCTCTTCGTTAATTTTGTATTGCTCATTATTATTTACGATTATACTTTCATGACTCATTAGTATATTATTCCAATCTGTTGAATCAGGGCTTCCTGCAATCCCCTTCCACGCCGATCCGATCCAATCGATTGATCTAAGGGTTCTTCTTTTTACATTCATCAATTCATTAAGGCGTTCTTGCATCTGCAACATGTGGTGTAAAATGAATTCTTTGTTTTTACTTGGCGGAATTCCTTCGATAAGGTATGATACATTTGCAGCCGCCTCCATGTACTGTTCCAAATTGATGACATGTATTATCTTGAAGTTCCCATCGACTACACTGGTCAACAGGACTTTTGTTTCAACCGAAGTTGCAGTTGTTTCTAGATGAAATCGGCGAGATATTTTCAAATCCGGTCCCGGTTTTTCTCCATCAGCTCTTGTTTTTGAGATATAGCTCAAAATCGGTTTTTACGAGTTTAACCCAGACTTTCGTTATTTTCGGATACAAACAAATATTTTTTATGGGTTTTTCGACATTAATATATTAAGGAGATGTTGTACAATCGATACAAATCGCTTTTGGAATAGTTATGGTGAGTATATATCAAAAAAATATAGAAAATATACGACGGACCTTGTAAAAATTGCATATTTTGAGTACTTTAAGCTGTAATTACGTCATCGGGAGAAGTCATAGGATCTTCATATGGTACTCCGGATATGCTTAGGGTGTCTACTATATAATCCAGTATTCAAATGTATAATATAAAGTTCATAGCCCCCATGATTCGGCCATAACCTAAAAATCGCCATGAAGACTGCTAAAGGGAAATAATTTACCAGTGATATCATTACCACATAAGACATTTACTTTTCAATGGCAGTCTTCATGATGATTTTTAGGTTATGGTCGAATCATGGGCGGTATGAACTTTATATTATATATATGAATACTGGACTATATAGTAGACACCCTAAGCATATCCGCATTGCCATATGCAGATCCTATGACTTCCCCCGATGACGTAATTATTGCATAAAGTACTCAAAATAAGCAATTTTTACAAGGTCCGTCGTATATTTTCTATACTTTTTTTGATATATACTCACCATAGCTATTTCAAAAACGATTTGCATCGAGCGTACAACATCTCCTTAATATATTAATGTCGAAAAACCCACAAAAAATATTTGTTTGTATCCGAAAATAACGAAAGTCTGGGTTAAACTCGTAAAAACCGATTTTGAGCTATATCTCAAAAACAAGAGCTGATGGAGAAAAACCGGCACCGGATTTGAAAATAACTCGCCGATTTCATCTAGAAACAACTGCAACTTCGCCTGAAACATTCAACTTTTTCAATTTTGTTGAGCAGTGCTATCCATCCATTACCAATCTTCAATGAAACCAGCGATGTTTTGTACTGGTAGATTTGCAAGCAAATTACAAATGCAATCAGGTTGAATGCGATGAAGAGAGTGAACTTGAAATGCATGGTTAAAAAAAATATATAATTTCTGAAAATAATATAAGTTAATCTATACTTATAAAAGAGTTCAGTAATGATGACTCACTGACTCACTGATTCACTGACTGACTGATAATCAACGCCCAGACTAAACGGCTAAAGCTAGAATCTTGAAATTTAGGGTGAGGGTCACTCTTGGTCCGAAGGTGTCAGATAAGGCTGGATTTTTGGAAATTCGAACTAGAACTGTACTAAAAGTACTAAAAGGTACTAAATATGGTACCCTTTGTATTAGGCAAACGCGAAGAGCTAGAATTCTGAAATTTGGAATGAGGTTCACTGATGGTGAGTTAGAAAGGTGTACCAAATGGTTTTTGAAAATTCGAACTATAAGTGTACGAAAAGTACTAAAAGTTACTAAATTTAGTACTATTTGGTATTACGTGAACGGATAGAGCTAAAATCTTGAAATTTGGAATGCAAATCAAGGTTAGAAAGATGAGTTGATACAAGGAGGTGGTTTTGAAAATGTGCACTCATGTGTACGAATAGTACTAAATGGTACTAAATTTGGTACAATTTGAATTAGGGCGAACCGATAAAGTTGGTATTCTGAAATTTGTGAATTACTATTACTGTTGGAGTGTAGGTTAGAGATATGGAGGTAGTTTTCGAAGTTCGTACATATGGGTACGAAAGGTACTAAATAGTACCAAATAAGGTGCAATTTGGATTTGGGGGAACGGATGGAGCTGGAATCCTGAAATTTAGAATTAGGATTACTGTCGGGGTGTAGGATAGAAGTATTTTGGAAATTCGTACTTTTGGGTACGAAAAGTACTAAATGGTACCAAATTTGGTACAATATGAATTTAAGTGATCGGATAGAGCTGGAATAGTGAAATTTGGAATTAAGATTACTATTGGAGTGTGGGATTGGGATACTTTTGGAAATTCGTACTTATGGCAACGTTTGGATTTGGGTGATCAGTAGTGGGATTCTGTAACTCATTTTTGCTGTTACCGACAAAAATCGGTAAAATTAAATCGCAAAATTATGACTAAAAACATAAAGAAAAGTTAGCATTACTATTTGTGTCGGTAGAGGCTAGCGACTACTTTTTATTCATCGTTAACTTACCGAAAAATTTCGTTAGTTATCGAAATTATAAGCATTTTAATTTTACCGACAATTATCGATAACAGCAAAAATGAGTTACAGAATCCCACTACAGATACATTTGGAATCCTGAAATTCGAAAGTAAGATTACTTTTGGAGTGTTGGATAGAAGTAGGTTTGGAAATTCGGACCTATGGGAACAAAAAGTACTAAATGGTACTAAATTTGGTACAATTTGGAATACGGTGATCTGATGCAGCTGTAATTCTGAAATTTGGAATTAAGATTACTGTTCGCGTGTAGGATTGATGAAGTTGTGGATATTGGTACTCTTGGGTACGAATAGCACTAAATAGTACCAAATTTGGTACAATTTGGATTTGGGTGAACGGATATAGCTGAAATTCCGAGATTTGGAATAAGGAGTACTATTGGAGTGTGGATAGATAAAGTTTTGGAAATTTTTAGTTATGGGTAGGAAAAGTACTAAATAGTACTAAATTTGGTACAATTTAGATTTCAAGGATGGGATACATTTGGAATCGTGAAATTCGGAATTAAAATTGTTGTTGGAGTGTTGATAGAGGTAGGTTTGGAAATTCGTACTTTGGATACGAATAGTACTAAATGGTACCAAATTTGGATTTGAGTTATCGGATGTATCTGGAATTCTGAAATTCGGAATTAATCTTATTGTTTGAACATAGCACTGAGGTAGTTTTGAAAATTTGTACTTATGTGTACGAAAAGTACTAAATGGTACCAAATCTGGTACAATTTGGATTTGGGTGAACGGTGAACTGGAATCCAGAGATTCGGAATAAGGATTACTGTTGGTGTGTATGATGGATGAAGTTTTTGAAATTTTTAGTTTTATGGGTACGAAAAGTACTAAATGGTACCAAATTTTAATTTATGTGATTGGATACATTTGGAATCCTGAAATTCGGAATTACGATTACTGATGGAGTGTTGAAAGAGGAAGGTTTGGAAGTACTTTCTTTGGATACGAAAAGTACTAAATGGTATCAAATTTGGTACAATTTGGATTACTGTGATCGGATGCAGCTGTAATCCTGAAATTTGGAATTAAGATTACTGTTGGCGTGTAGGATTGAGGTAGTTGTAGAAATTCGTACTCATGGGTACGAAAATACTAAATGGTACCAAATTTGGTACAGTTTGCATTTGGGTGAACGGATATAGCTGGAAACCCGAGATTTGGAATAACGAGTACTGTTTGAGTGTAGGATTGATAAAGTTTTGGAAATTTGTAGTTATGGGTAGGAAAAGTACTAAATAGTACTAAATTTGGTACAGTTTGGATTTCAGTGATAGGATACATTTGGAATCGTGAAATTCGGAATTAAAATTGATGTTGAAGTGTTGATAGAGGTAGGTTTAGAAATTCGTACTATGGATACGAATAGACCTAAATGGAACCAAATTTGGATTTGAGTTATCGTTTGAACATAGGACTGAGGTAGTTTTGAAAATTTGTACTTATGGGTACGAAAAGTACTAAATGATACTA